>NC_022016.1:55219439-55220850 GCF_000317375.1 Microtus ochrogaster | reverse complement strand
TTTCTTTGGACTCATTCATCACCTCTGTCAATTACAATTTTTCTACCCTCCTCCTACTCACAGATGCCTGAGCCTTGTGGGGCGTGTGGGTGTGAGGTGTGGGGTGGACTTTGATGAAGACATCCCATTAAGACCTGGTGCACCAAAATCTCTCACTCCCTCCACACTGCCCAGTGTGGGTCTCTGTGTTCCCGTCTACCTCAAGAAGCTTCTCTGATGACTGAGCGAGCAACTGATGTTTGGCTATAGCAGAATGTCATTAGTGGTCGTTTATTGCTATGTTCCTGTAGCAGAGTAACAGCACCAGGTTTGTCCCTAGTTCCATGGCCTGTCCAATCGCAGGTTCTCAGTCCCTTTAGCAGTGTCAGGAATGGGTTCCATCTCTTAGATTGCACCTTCGTGTCTAATAAAAAACCGTGGTTGGTTACTCAGGTGACATCTATGTCAGTACTGCGCTGGTCTGTCCTGCAGGCAGGTCACTGTTGTAGGTTGCAGAGCTTGTAGCTGGGAGATAGTGATGATTTCCCTTCTCTGGTAGTATACAGAGGACCTTCAAGTACCATGAACACTTGATAGACAATATTTTGATGGTCCCGTTTTGATTGCTTATCCAACTCTTATAATACTCCAGAGCAAGCTGAGCCATGGGGCTGTACACCATTAATGATGTGGGATGTCTTTCTATGTGTTGCTTTTATTAGTTAATGAATAAAGCTGTTTTGGCTGATGGATTAGCAGAGTAAAGCCAGGCAGGAAATCTGAACAGAAATATAGAAAGAGAGTAGGCAGGAGATGCTAGATAGCTGCCAAAAAGAGAAAGACACTAGAACAGAACCTTACCCAGTAAGCTGCAGCCTTGTAGCGATACACAAATTAATAGAAATGGGTTAATTTAAGATGTAAGAGTTAATTAAAGAAGCCTAAGCTATTGGCCAGGTAATGTTGTAGTTAAATTGGTTTCTGTGTGGTTATTCGAGTTTGGGCAGCCAGGAAACCAAAGAGCCATATCCATTTACAGGCAGGAGGGTCAGGAATTCAAGGCCATCCTCAGCAATATAGCTAGTTCCAAGTTAGCCCAAGCATAGTATCCTATCTCAAATAATAAATAAATCCCTTGTCAGTACTAATTTTGTTCCTATTTTTCTGATAAAGAAACCAAAGATAGGAAAGGACCTAGCTATGACAGAAGCAGGACTCAAAACTGGTTTTTCTGGTGTCAAATCAATGGATCTTAGGTACTGCATTGTAGTCTCTTCAAGGTTCAAATGGCATCTTCCTCATGGTGATACACAGATTAATAGAAATGGGTTAATTTAAGATATAAGAGCTAGCTAGAAATACGATTGAGCCATTGGCCAAGCAGTGTTATAATTAATATAGTTTCTCTGTGATTATTCAGGTCTGAGCAGCC
>NC_022016.1:55218517-55218993 GCF_000317375.1 Microtus ochrogaster | reverse complement strand
AGAAGAGGGAACAGATTCCCTGGAGCTAGAGTTATAGGCAGATGTGAGCTGAGCTGTCTAGCATGGGTCCTCTGGAAGAACAGCAAATATTCTTGATGTTCTTTTTTTGTTTGTTTGGGTTTTTGGCAGCGGGGGGTTAGAGTCAGGGTTTCTTGTGTAGCCTGGCTGTCCTGGAACTCACTCTGTAGAGCAGGCTAGCCTCAAACTCACAGAGATTCACCTGCCTCTGCCTCCCAATTGCTGGCATTAAAGGTATGCACCACCACCACCTGGCCACAGCAAATGTTTTTAACTATCAAGCCATCACTCCAGCCCTAAGTGCTGGCTATATTTTGATAAGAAAATTTTCGGATTATAAGAATTAGGTGGAGTATCTATTGTGCAATTACTTCATATTTGATAAAAATTATTCATTTGCTTTCTGTATGAGGTTTTTGACCTTTAGTTAGCTTTCCTAGCTCTGTTCCCCTGACAAC
>NC_022016.1:55215514-55217535 GCF_000317375.1 Microtus ochrogaster | reverse complement strand
AGGATCTGATGCCCTCTCCTGGCATGCAGGTGTACATGCAGAGAGTTCATACATAAAATATATAAATAAATAAAATGAAGAGTCATACGTTTACTATGTTGCTAAGCAATATCATATATGGTAGAAATGCCCCTAAATGGTAAACTACACCTGGAATGAAAGAACTACATACACCTTAACCGAGCCACAGCTCTGGGCTTTCCTGAGTATGGTAGCTTTTGGAATAGGCACGTCTTACTGAGACCCTGGAAGCTACGTCTGAGGCTGAATAGAAGGTTAAAAATGCAAGGCAGCTTCCATGCTGTGTCATCTGTACACGGCACCGAAGCCATGCCATACGGACAGCTTCAGGGACCTGATAGGAGCATAGTAACCGGTTCTGCCCAGCTGCCCAGCTGAGCCCATCTCTACCTTTCCATGCCAGCCTGGTGCCAACTACCCGATGCTCATACATCTGCATGTACCTACCTTCGACCTACAGAGCCCCTGGATGGCACAGTAGTACTGTTTGTCTCCTTCTTCTGAGAGTAGAGGACTCCCAAGGGCTATGGATGGATAGAAAAAGATGCGCAAGTGTCTGGAATGTGTCTTCTTCTAAAGGAAAACCCTCCCCACACCCCGCACAGCCCTCCACAGCTGGTGCACACCCGCGACGTGTCTTCTTCTAAAGGAAAACCCTCCCCACACCCCGCACAGCCCTCCACAGCTGGTTCACACCCGCGACATCACCAAGGTGTGCATCTTGGTGGATGCCTTCCCGCGAAATCCCCACGCCTGCTCCTACCAACCCTTCGCCAAAGCACAGAGTTCTCACCCTAAGCTAGTGATCATTTTCTCTCTGCTCCTACACCCATTAACAGCAAAATAGCATCTTTCTGCCAAATGGTCAGAAACCACACTCAGAGTAATTTCTTCATTTTTCCCCCCTTTTGAGTCATGGTCTTACTTACTGTATAGTACTGGCTAGCTTAAATTGCCTATGTAGACCGGACTGGCCTCAAACTCATAGATCCACCTGCCTCTGGAACCCAAGTGCTGGGATTAAAGGTGTGCTCACCACTGCCTGACTTCAAAGTCATTTCTTAATTACAAGTTGTGGGGTTTTTTTAATTTATTATGCATACAGTGTTCTGCCTGCATATACACAGAAGAGGGCACAAGATCTCATAGTTGGTTGTGAGCCACCACGTGGTTGTGGGACTTGAACTCAGGACCTCTGGAAGAGCAGTTAGTGCTCTTAACCTCTGAGCCATCTCTCCAGCCCACAAGTACACTCCTTTCCCTCCCCTCAAGAGAACCAGATTCCTAAACAGGCACTTTTGAACCTCACTTTAAGTTTGTATCTTAGACCCATCCACGCACTGAAACTACTACAAGACAAAAATTGCCTTTTATGAACTTGGACTGAATGTGCCAGAATGATGTAATATAAACTCAAGTCAGTCGTGGTCAGTGTTGGACCCAGCTGTGAATCTACCTATAAAAATGTCATCATGGACAGCCAGAGCTACACAGAAAATCTCTGTCTTGAAAAAAAAAAGGGGGGGGCAAGGGCTGCAGGTATGGGTCAGTGGTATGCTGCTTGCTTCTGATCGCTTAGCTGTGAGCGGCCCTGAGTTCAATCCCCAACATAAACCATTAACCTCATGAGATACTAGGATGATAAAGCATGACCACTAAATGTGAAAGCATGTTTAAAAGGGGATCCTGCTTATGTTCTGACAGTACATGCCAGAGAAGCAGCTCTCTTTAAAACATGACTACAGCGAACCAGCTATTATTATAATGTGCATGACACAGACTCCAGACAGTCAACTAGGAAGGAACGATCTGAAACATCACAAAGTACTAACACAGTACACACTGGGCTTCGCAGCCTGGTTTCCTCCAAGATTCCGCCACCCCGAGGCAGTCACCCAGGAGGCAGAGGCAGCAGGCCTCTCTGAGTTTGAGGCTGAGTCCCAGCTGAGGTGAGGCAAACAGTGAGGTCCCATCTTAAAACAATAAAACAAAACAAAAAA
>NC_022016.1:55206448-55215184 GCF_000317375.1 Microtus ochrogaster | reverse complement strand
GGAATTGAACGCAGGACCTTTGGAAGAGCAGGCAATGCTCTTAACCACTGAGCCATCTCTCCAGCCCTTACGTGTGCTTTTGTATGACTGTGTGCGTGTGAGTAGATGCACACGAATGCAGCTGCCTGCAGAAACCACAGGCATCAACTGCTCCTGGGGCTCCTGCTAAAGGCAGCAAGGATGCTGGGAACCGAACTCGGGTCCTATGCAAGAGCAACGAGAGCTCTTTAACCACTAAACCATCTCTCCAGTCCCTCAATCTTATTCTAAGTTTTTGAGACAGGCCCTCTTGGCCCTGGAATTGGATCTGTAGACCAGGCTGTTTGTAGCTGAGGATGACCTTGAACTCCTGATCCTCTGGCTGAGACACCTGGTATTTCATACCGGTACGTGGCTGGATGTCTAAGTTTCTGCATTATAAAGCTACATCAGACATTGGGCAAACTGTGAAACACCTGGTCTCAGAAACGGAACACAAAATTTGTTTTGTTTTGTTTTGTAAAACAGGGTTTCTCTGCGTAACAGCCTCGGCTACCTGGACACTGTAGACGATGCTGACCTCGAACTCTCAGAGAGTGACTTCTGCCTCTGCCTCCTAAGTGCTGGGATTAAAGCCACACCACCCAGGACAAAACACAAAATTTAAAAATGAAAGATCATTTTTAAAACCCCAATTTATCATTTATCTAGAATTTCTCAATCTTGGTACTACTGATTATTTATTTATTTATTTATTTATTTATTTTTGAGACAGGGTCTCACTATGTATCCCTAGTTTGCCTAGAGGTAGCTATGTAAATCAGGGTGGCCTCAAACTCACCTGTCTCTGCCTCCTTGGGTACTGAGAGTAAAGGCATGCTGACTTTCTTCTGGGGCCTCTCCAATGTAAGCAACATCCCAGGCCTAGACATACCAGAAGCCAGAAGTTCCCCGCCCTGCTTCTAACAATCAAAGGTAACCCAGATGATGTCAAATTTCTGTGTAGGACAACATTATATCCAGCCAAGAAGCAGTGTTTTATGGTAAAACCTTTAAATTGATTTTTTTTTCTTACCCAGAGACATGAAGAAGTCACAAGATAGCTGAATAAGATCAGTCATGGCTCTACCCAAGGAGGATAAGATCAGTCATGGCTCTACCCAAGGAGGATAAGATCAGTCATGGCTCTACCCAAGGAGGATAAGATCAGTCATGGCTCTACCCAAGGAGGTAGGAAGCAGGCAGAGAAGCTGAATTGTGAGGTAGAAAGGTCATATTAAAACAGAAACCCCCCGACGGGGACCCAAAAAAAAAAAAAAAAAAAAACCAAAACAGAAACAGATTAAATAAGAGCAAAATATCAACTACAACTCCTGTAACATAAATGCATGCATCCATTTGAGTGCCCTTTCTGTTGAGATCTCTTGTAGTCTATTAAAGACAGCGTCTTGCTATGTACTATGTGGCTCTGACTGGCCTACAAATCCTCCTGCTTCTGCTTCCTCAGGACTAGGCTCGCAGGTATGGGCCAACATGTCCCACTGCAAATAATGGTTTTGTTTCAGACAAGAAAAATATTTCTGGACCCTGATAACGTTCGAAGTGTAACTCTTGATCTAGTTAGTGAATTCGTTTTGCAATGCTGAGGACTGAATCCACATCCCCAACGCTTTTTGTTTGACTTCAGATGACACATGGTAGAAGACTGGCTTAAAAAACTTTCAACACTTTAATAAAATTCCAAAACTTTATTTACTTATTTATTTATTTTTGAGATAGAGTCTTACTATGTATCACAGACTGGTCTGGAACTGTATAGACCAGGCTGGCCTTGGACTTATAATAGAGATCTGCCTGGTCTATACAGTGAATTCAGGGCAGCCAAGGCTACACAGAGAGACCTGTCTTGAAAAACAGACAAACAAACGTTTTAACCCTTCGATGACCAGATAATACCTACAAGTCCATTCATAAATTCTTCTGATTATTGTTCAAGAGGCAGAAAGACGGAAGATTTCACTGCCTTTTGAAACTGTATTAAAATTAAAGGAAGACTAGGGGATTTTTTCAAATCCAATTTGGATACTTAAGAAAAGGCTATGAAAGTGTCTTCTAGCACTTCGTTGGCCCTTCCTGCCAGCTGATGCTTTAAAGATGTTTGCTTTGCAACAATAGTGGCCTGGCTGCAGCACGGGTGAAAAGCAGATCGGCCTTAAAACCTGTTCTAGCCAGCTCCTTCCTTCTAGAAGGTCTTCTAAAAGTCGAAGGATCTGGCCTGGAGAGATGGCTCAGAGGTTAAGAAGTCCTGAGTTCAATTTCCAGCAACCACATGGTGGCTCACAAACTATCTGTAATGAGACCTGGTGCCCTCTTCTGGCCTGCAGGCATACATGCAGACAGAACACTGCTTTATAAAATAAATAAATCTCTAAAAGGAAAAAAAAAAAAAAGCGGAAAGACCTAGAAATACAGCGTTAGACAAGCCTGCGCTTTTCCCCAGCTCAAGTGTGGGCATAAACCAGGTGAAAGAATGTTAGTGGGAGCCGGGCGATGGTGGTGCACGCCTTTAATCCAGCACTCGGGAGGCAGAGGCAGGCGGATCTCTGTGAGTTCGAGACCAGCCTGGTCTACAGAGCGAGTTCCAGGACAGGCTCCAAAGCCACAGAGAAACCCTGTCTCGAAAAACCAAAAAAAAAAAAAAAAAAGAATGTTAGTGGGACAGCCATCTCCAGGTGCACCGAGTCGCTGCACGGAAATGACTACGGAAAGCAGGGGAACATTTTGCATTTTGCCCGAACAACTTTTGTTTTTATGATCTCAGAATAGGGTATTTGTGTGTATGCAATTGTCAAATAGCCTACCAGCCTGGCTCACAGGCTCTTTGGGGGTGGGGGTGGGGGGCTTGTTAATTTAACTTCATCCAGCTGGGCAAGCCTGGGAGCCCTAATGAACTTGCTACAAACTTGCAGAGTTTGTCTGCACACAGCTCCCAACCTTCAGGAGTGCAGACTGCAATTTAGGGAGGACCTTTATGACCATGGACCCAGCCCTTCCTGCTTCTTATCAAAGCAGGTTCCCTTCAAATTCGCCAGAAAATTAAACTGTGGAACTTGTTATGAAAAGCTTGGCAGGGAAAGACTGGTACCCAGCCAGCACATTTTGCCACCTTTTCAGAAAACGGTAACGATAAGAGAATGCAGAAGGTTGAAAGAGTGGTAAGCAGGGAGGATTTTCTTATTTTCCTCCCACCCAGAGTTGGCTTCTCAAAAAGGAAATTAGGAAGGCTCGGGACCAACCTTGATTCATTCGGAACCAAGGTGAGGCCCACAGAACCGGCAGAATCCATGCTAAAAACTCATCCATCAGTCTTCTGAGTCACGACACCCAGACTCGGCTATGCAGTCTAAAAAGACGGAGGGGGAAACAGCCCCTAAGTTCCACAAAATTAAACAGACGGTCGCTTTTACTGTAGAACAAGCAGCAACACCTAAAACCACTTTCCCAACGACTGATTCACGTAAGTGTCTCTCGGTCTGGTAAGCTGGGCCGACGGTGCGGCTGGTCGTCGGACTCGTCCACAGCTGGGTCATTCTCTTCACCAGACTCCACATAGATGGGCCAGTCGTCCGCGTCACTTTTCCCGTGGCTTTCGGAAGAAGCCTCCCCCAGGCTAAGGTTGACGGGCATCAAATCGTCATCTTCATCGTGGGCGTCTGTGACACACGTACAGCCGTCACACAACCCGAAGCGCCGCAGCCCCTGGGACAGGTGACTGGTGAAGGTTCTTCGACAGCCTTTGCAGATGATAGGACGGTTGGATCTGTGGACCTGGCAGCAGAAGCGGAGGCGGTAAATGCAACAGAAAAGGGGTCGGGGAGCCGGAGAGATGACTCAGCAGTTAAGAGTGCTGGCGGGACAAAAGGAAGTACATTGCTCTCCCACCCCAGGATGCTGAGTCTGGTGGGAAATTGGGGATACAGCTTATTCTACATCCATATCAGGGGGAAGAGGCCCACAGTCTGCTGGCCCTGCCAGTTCTGGCCTCATGACAGCCATCCTTGAGAAAACCTGAATGTTCCCATGCCAGTGTTAACTTTCTAAGCGCCACCAGCCCGGCTTTAATCTGGCAAAAGAAAACGCCACCAAATTCTCTAAAAACCTACAGGGAACAGAGACGTGAAAGGCAGGCTCGCCCTCAGATTAGAAAACAGACAGTAGCCCTTGCAGTAACGTCACCGACACTTACGCTCAGGGCATGACTCCGAAGGTGCTCCTGCCGTGTGAACCTCTTGCCACAGGTCTCGCAGGGGTAAGGCCGCTCCCCAGTATGCGATCGGATATGCCGCTTGAGGATGCCCTTCTGCTTAGCAGTGTAAGGGCAGAAAGGACACTTGTGGAGCTTGATGGGGACCACCAGCACGTCACCTGAGGAATCCAATAGGCCGTAAACAGCATCAACCACAGCCAGCTTGCAGGGTGGGACTGGGAAACCCCATCATCCCAGACAGAGGGAGAGTCAACAACTCCACCTGCTAGCAAGCGGCAAGATGCCAGTACTTGTCCAATATTGTCTGGCTCCTGAAAGGTCAAAGGTCAAGTTTGCTAAGTGGGCTTCCCCCACTTTTCCTTCCCTGTGCTGGAGACTGAAGTCAGGGCCATGAGTGTGTTACACAAACAGTCTGTCACTAAATGTCATCCCTATACACCCAGCTTGGTTTCTGGTCTTGAGTATTAGGCTTTAATGGCTGAAACATCTCTCCAGCCCATAAAAGTTTTTTGCTGTTAAGATTTATTTTTTATGCTGTGCAATGTTGGTACATGCCTTCAATCCCAACACTTGGGAGGCAGAGGTAGGTGAATCTCTGTGTGTTCAAGGCTAGTCTGGTCTACTTATGTGGGATTCTCCTCTGTATGCTGTGATTACCACTGATTAATAAAGAACCGCAGAACAGAACTAGGTGGGGAAAGCTAGGCTGAATGCTGGGAGAAAGAAAGTGGGGTCAGAGAACAGCAATGTAGCCCCCAGCAGAGACAGATGCCATAACTTTATCCAGTAAGCCACAGCCTTGTGGCAATACACAGATTAATGGAGATAGGTTAATTTAAGATATGAGTGAGCCAGAAATACGCTTAAGCTATTGGCCAAACAGTATTGCAAATGATATGGTTTCTGTTTGATTATCTTGGGGCTCAGCACCCGGGAACAAACAAACAGTCTCCTACAACAAATTGGCACCAATGTGGCCAACTAAAATCCACTTAAAACCTGAGAGGGTTTAGGAAGGAATTCCAGGCACAAAACAAAACAAGACAAAACCAGAGTTAAGCATGGCTTAATGCCATGACTCCTTTAAGAGAGGTTTTCCTGGCCGGGCGGTGGTGGCGCACGCCTTTAATCCCAGCACTCGGGAGGCAGAGGCAGGCGGATCTCTGTGAGTTCAAGACCAGCCTGGTCTACAGAGCTAGTTCCAGGACAGGCTCCAAAGCCACAGAGAAACCCTGTCTTGAAAAACCAAAAAAAAAAAAAAAGAGAGAGGTTTTCCTGATTCAGTGATAGCAGAAAAAAGCTACACAGTTTTGAAATGGCGGTTTTCTGGGCATGAACTCTGGACCTTTCAGGAGTTTGTGGGCAGTGTGCTGCAAGTTACTTGGTGGCAGCATAGGCCAACTGGTTATCAGAGTTGAGGTGGTGAGGACAGCTCGTACTGGGCAGTCTCAGAGGCAGTAAATATGCTTCCTCCATGTTGAACTGGGCAGAGCAAGCAGGCAGGGCCATGTTGTCCCTAGCCACACCCACTTAGCATTAAAAAAAAAAGTGGTTCTAGTCAGAAAAGGATTATAGATACAATAAAGACAAATCCAGATAAAAAAAAAGACCTCTATGTTGGATAAATGTACATAGGGTTGGGACAGAGAAGAAAAAAGAGTATAGAGAGTTATAAAAAATAGGAATAAAGAAAAATAAGCCACATTATGTAAATTATTGTGTTTTCTTTGAATTTATTAACTATAAAGGAACTAAGTACAGAGAGACATTTCATTGTATGGGCTGCTAAGATAAACCAACATATATGTTTTAAAGGTTTCTTGATTTCAAAATATGGGTCAAAGGATATGTTGCTTTGGAAAAGAGGCTCTTCTTTTGTTTCCACAGAGGATGAGAGCCTGTGGAATCCTTCCAGATAATGTGGTTTGATGGACCAAGAGCCCCTGAAAGGTCACTGTGAACACCACCAAAAATTACTTTGCCCAACAAAAAGCAAGAAGCAGTTTGGAGAGAACTGTGCCCCAATTCCCTAAATGATTGTTTATAAACATTTGTTTACATTTAAAGGGAGATATGCCATAGAGATTTGCATTGGTATGGATCTTGGTTTATTGATACAAATTTAAGATCAATTTTGTTATATATGGGCCGGGCGGTGGTGGCGCACGCCTTTAATCCCAGCACTCAGGAGGCAGAGGCAGGTGGATCTCTGTGAGTTCGAGACCAGCCTGGTCTACAGAGCTAGTTCTAGGACAGGCTCCAAAGCCACAGAGAAACCCTGTCTCGAAAAACCAAAAAAAAAAAAAATTTGTCATATATGTATATTTCTGCTCTTAAGGTGTTTGTGCAGCTCATTTAAAAATGTGATGTATAATTAAGAAATATAGCTTAATAGATAGTCATCTATAATAGTCAAGCTTGTAGTCCTGTTAGGTTTTCTATATATACAGAGATATATTTCAGATAGATAGGTATTCTACAGATCTTTCAAAGACTACAGAATATGGGCATTTAAAGTGTTTTAAGAAGTTATGACTTTTCATAACAGTGAGACACATTTGCTCCTGGCAGCACCAATCACTTCAAGAGGAAGATAGGCATTGAAGAGGCTCCTCATGGAGCTTGTTAGCCATTTGGGCAAGAAACTCCTCTTGCCTGAACTGTCTGATGGGCCTATAGGCTGAAGATAGATGTTCTAACAGCAGAGAAGATCTCTGGGTGACTGTCCAGGCAGAAAGATGTCTCTGTCGATTCTAGAGTTTTGGAAGTTGCTAACAATGCACTTCCTGTTTACTTAGGTAATATTATATCCTTCTGGAGTTTTTGATAGAGTTGAAGAATATATTGCCAGGCGGTGGTGGTGCATGCCTTTAATCCCAGCACTCGGGAGGCAGAGGCAGGCGATCTCTGTGAGTTCAAGGCCAGCCTGGTCTACAAGAGCTAGTTCCAGGACAGGCTCCAAGGCTACAGAGAAACCCTGTCTTGAAGAAGAAAAAAAAAGAATATACAGTTATAGTTACAGTTTCTCTTAGTTATGATAAAAGATAGATATAAATATTATAACTATAATTCTTGCTTGATACATCTTGTTATATGTAATTTTACTATGTTAATGTAATTTTATATGTTATGTATATATTTTAATGTAATGTTATATGTAATTTTACTATGTTAAAGGGGAGTTGATGTGGGATTCTCTTCTGTATGCTGTGAATACCATTGGTTAATAAAGAAGCTCTTTTGGGCCTGTGATAGGATAGAGCAGAGGAAGCTGGGGAAAACCAAACTTAATGCTGGGATAAAGAAAGCAGAGTCAGGAGAAGCCATGTAGCCCTGCCAGAGACAGAAGCCAGAACTTTAGCCGGTAAGCCACAGCCTTGTAATGATACACAGATTAATGGGGATGGGTTAATTTAAGATATGAGTTAGCCAGAAATATGCTCAAGCTATTGGTCAAACAGTATTGCAAATAATATGGTTTCTGTGTGGTTATTTTGGGGATAAGCAGCCAGGAACAGCCTCCTATAACAGTCTACAGAATGAGTTTCAGGGCATTCAGGGATACATAGACTCGAAAACAAAACAAAATGGAATAGGTATGGTCTGCTTGGAGGTGTGTCATTGGGGACAGGCTTTGAAGTTTCAGAAGATCAAGCAAGGCCTAGTGTCTATCTTCTTCCTGCTGCCTGCAGATCAAGATAGAGAACTCTCAGCCCCTTCTCCAGCACCATGTCTGCCTGCACACTGCCATGCTTTCTGCCACGATGATAATGGACTGAACCTCTGAAACTGTGAGCCAGCTCCAATGAAATGTTTTATAAGACTTGCCTTGTTCATGGTGTCTCTTCAGAGCAACAGAAACTCTAAGAGAAGTAGTGTACTTGGGAATACATGTGCCATAAGGCATGACAAACTTGTGGCTGCACCTAGAAGTTTATTTTGTTTTTTTTTTAATTTTTTTATTTTTTGGTTTTTCGAGACAGGGTTTCATTTTAAACATGATGAGCCTGGGATTCCGTGATAACCCTGAAAGAAACCTAAAACCTCACCAAAATCTCGGGGAGAGGCATGCTTTCACTTTAATTATTGTTGACATTGGTTTTCCAGAACTAGCTCCAAAGCCAGGAAAATGCCAATATGCACCAGGGAAGATGGACAGAGCTGGATTTCTGGGGGTCACAGGCCGGCCAGTTTAGCAAAACTAGTAGGCTGAAGGTCAACAAAAGATACTGTCTCTAAAAACAAAGTAGGGGCTAGAAAGATGGATAAACACCTTAGAGCACTGGTTGCTCTTCCAGAAGACATGGGTTCAATTCCTAACATACCCGTGGCAGCTCACAGTCATCAGTAACTTCAGTCCAAGGGGATCTAGCGCCCTCTTCTGGCCTCTGCATGCATATGATGTACAGATAGATATTCACACAGGCAAAACTTCCATACATATGAAATAAAACAAATTTTCATTTAAAAAACGAAGTTGGGCCGGGCGG
>NC_022016.1:55204450-55206048 GCF_000317375.1 Microtus ochrogaster | reverse complement strand
TTTGTTTTGTTTTGTTTTTCGAGACAGGGTTTCTCTGTGGTTTTGGAGCCTGTCCTGGCACTAGCTCTTGTAGACCAGGCTGGAAGGTGGACATCTCTTGAGGTGCAACATCTATTATTGCCCCCTGGTCTCCACACGCATGCACACACACATGGTACACAGAGTCTACATACAACAAGTACTCGATTGGTACCTATCGATACTGGCGGTGGTGGCAGCAATGCCGGCGGTGGTAGCAGTGGGGAGACGGTGGCGCTGACTCATGACGATGGGAGAACACAAGGCACAGACAAATGTGGGGAGACAGAATGACCGCGATGGGAACTCACCTGAGTCCTCTCGATACCAGTCATTCTGAACGTCCATCCCGGAACTCATGGCCGCTCCTGCACCTTCCAGTCTCCCCTCCCAACTATGAGAAAACTGATGATCCGAGTCATCTTTGCTCTGGACAGCACCGCTGCGCAGGAGAGCTTCCAGGAACTGCTTCACATGGTAGCTGCTGTAAGTCAAGTCCAAGGCCTGGTGACCGGACAGGCCGTCCTCTGCATGGGCCAGTGGGGCGGCATACTGCTGCAGCTGCTCGCTGGCCTCCACCTCTACTCTGGCCACATCAAACTCTACCTTGGGTTCAACCCGCCTGGGCACAACAGAAAGGTCACTGTCAGAGGCGCCGGAGCTCTGGCTGTCTTTGACCACCAGTTCCAAGGGATGGCAGTCATCACACGGGGATGCTCTTGTACACTCCACACTCCCTTCTCCCCCTACTGGGGAGGAGACAAAGCTCTTGGTACCACAGGACGTCCCCTCCGGTCCTGAACTTGGACTTCCACTGTCTATCTGATGAGCTGCAGCGGCGGCGGCCGCTGCCACAGCTGCAGCCACGGCAGCTTCTTTCTCCATCTTTCGGCAAATGTCAAGGGAAGACCTGATGTACGCCTTGCAGAAGTTGACCACGTCATTCATCTGCAGGTAGCTGGCAGCTGACATAACTTCAATCACATTCTCGCCACACAAGTCCAACTTCCCGGAGTAGAGAAAATCTAAGATGGTGGAGAAGGCGTCCGAGGTGACAATGTCCAAGGAGGCAGTGCTGTGCCGCCCACTGTCCTCAATGTAGTGAAGGAGCAGGGCCCGGAAGTAGCCACTGTTAGCAAACAAGATGTTCCTGTGGGCCTTGAAGACGCGCCCTTCCACAATGATGCTGCAATCACAGAAAAAGTCCCTTTTCCGCTGCTCGTTCAGCTCCCCCAAGAGCTTGGCACAATAGGACTGTGCCTCCATTTCTCCACCAGCCACTGTCGCTCTGGAGGGGCCTGGAGTTCTGCCAAGATTTTTAGATATAAAACTTTAGATTCACCAAGATAAAATCGAGTATTTTCTCTAATTTTCCCAAATACAAATGGACTGGATATTGTAACTGTAATTCTTTCTTGTCAACCTTTTTTTTTTCTCTAAATATTTATTATGTATACAATATTCTGTCCGTGTGTATGCCTGCCCGCCAGAAGAGGGCACCAGACCCCATTACAGATGGATGTGAGCCACCATGTGGTTGCTGGGAATTGAACTCAGGACCTTTTGAAGAGCAGGCAATG
>NC_022016.1:55202256-55203910 GCF_000317375.1 Microtus ochrogaster | reverse complement strand
GAAGTTGAAATCAGATCATTGGGCTCAATGGCAAGTTCCTTTACACTCCGAGCCATCTCAACATCCCCAATATCATCTTTGATCATACAGACAGTTCAATGCCAGCTTGGTCTAGCATTGAAACTGTCTCAACAAACAAAAAAGTCTGGGGATGTGGCTCAGTTGGCAGAGTGCCTGCCTGGCAAACATAAAGGCCTGAGTTCCATCCCCAGCCCCCCATAAACTGAACATGGTGGCAGACACCTGTAATCCCAGCACTAGTGAGGTAGGAGGATCAGGAGTTCAAGGCCATCCTCAGCAATATAGCTAGTTCTAGGTTAGCCTAGGATGTAGCATCTTATCTCAAATAATAAATAAATCCCTTGTCAGTCCTAATTTTGTTCCTATTCTTCTGATAAAGAAATCAAAGATAGGAAATGACCTAGCTATGGCAGAAGCAGGACTCAGAACTGGGTTTCCTGGTGTCAAGTCAATGGATCTTATGCACGGCGTTCTACTCTCTTCAAGTTTCCTTTTCAGTGTCCTGATGTGAACATAGAGATTAACTTAGACTCTTATCTTCTGTAGTAGTCTATTGTATGAGAGGCTGCTTGTTTGTTTTCCGCCCTCAGACTTCTGAAATAACCACACAGAAACTATATTAATTAAATCATTACTTGACCCATTAGCTCTAGATTCTTATTGGCTAGCTCTTTACATATTAATTTAACCCGCTTCTATTAATCTGTGTATTGCCATGAGGCTGTGGCTTACTGCGTAAAGTTCTGGCATCTGTCTCCAGCAGGGCTACATGGCTTCTCTTTGACTCTGCCTCCTTTCTCCCAGCATTCAGTTTAGTTTTCCCAGCCTAGCTCTGCTCTACCCTATCACAGGCCTAAGACAGCTTCTTTATTAACCAATAGTATTCACAGCATACAGAGGGGAATTCCGTATCAGTAGTCTAAATAGGAATGACCCCTATAGTAGTTTGAATGTAATTGGCCCCCATAATCTCATTGGGAATGACACTATTAGGAGGTATGGCTTGGCTTTGTTGGAGGAAACATCACTGTGGGGGTGGGCTTTGAAGTTTCCTATGCTCAGGATACCACCCAGTGTCTCAGTTGACTTCCTGTTGCCTGCACACCACCATGGAATAAACATCTGAAACTGTAAGCAAGTCACCCCAATTAGATGTTCTCTTTATAAGAGTTTTCATGGTCATGGTGTCTCTTCACAGCAATAAAAACCCTAAGACAGCCCCCATAGACTCAGGTTTTGATTCCATGGCCATAAGGAGTGGCACTATTAGGAGTGTTGGGGATCTCCAAATAGGGGGGCCCTATTCTACATTCTGGTCTCACTCCTCCCACTCACCCCGTCCCTGAGAAAGCCTGCCAGAAGTCCCCATGATGATCACATGATGTGGGATGTCCTGTATATGTGTTCCTTTAATTGGTTAATGAACTAAGCTGTTTGACAAATAGCTTAGCCAGGCAAAAGAACTTTCTTGCTCAAATGGCTAGCAAACTCCATAAGGAGCCTCTTTGATGCCCATCATCCTCTTAAAGTAATTGGTACTGCCAGAAGCAGACATGCCTCACTGTCGAGAAAAGTCTAAGTTCTTAAAACCTTTATCCATCTGAAATATATCTCTGTGCATCTAGAAAACCAA
>NC_022016.1:55200246-55201511 GCF_000317375.1 Microtus ochrogaster | reverse complement strand
GTCTCTCTACAGTTAGCTCACTAACAGTCAAAAAAAATAAAGAAAATACAATAATACACATAATCCAGATTCTGTATTTTCCATCTTTATGTGGCTTTTTTTCTATTACTTTTTATTTTTTTATGTCTATTACTTTTTATTATCTTTATACCTTTAACCCACGACTGTCTGTATTCTTTTATATTGCTGTCTCTTTAAAGACTTTGTTTTATTTTTTAAAACTGTTTACTTCCTTTTATAACTGTCTATACTCATTTTCCTCTCTCTTCCAATCCTACATACATCTTTAAACACACTGCGTCTCGTTTAGAGGTCTTTCATGTCTGAATCTGTTCTATTGTGCATCTGAAAATCCTTTTCTGACAAGGAGCATTTTAAAATGGTAAGCATTTTAAAATGGCTCACATCTGAAATGTAAGCCATCCCCAATTAAATGTTGCCATGGTCAGAGTCTATTCACAGCAACAGAAATCCTAAGACATCTTCCATCACTGTTTTTGGGAAAATCCGGTAGATTCTTGGGTCTGTCAGCACACACATTCCCTTCTAAGGGTTCTGGAATCCCTCAGGCTGCTACAGAATCATTCTCCCCTCACTCTTGGCTAATGTGCTCTGCACGACGCTGGCACCACCCAGCTCAGTCTCCAGGTGTGTCCGTTATCACACAGCCTACTACAATCAATGCCTCTTACTCTCTGACCATCACTGACTCAGAAGGGGCACTGGGGCTTGGTCAGAACCAACTAATAGCAGGGGAGCCTTTGTTGGACAGATGAGGAGTGTGCTGCTAAGCCACTGGAGAAACCAGCCTTACAAAGGTGACGTCAGGACTTAACCAATGGAACCTGGGGACAGTAGAAAAGCTCTGGCTCAAGCTGTGTCCCAATCAGTTAAGTACCTTTTTTGCCTTAGTTCCTCTGAATAACTGAACTCTCTCTCTGCAACCACTGGCGAACACCTTCCTAATGTTTCAGCCCTGACCAGCTCTGTCTGAAGAATGCAAGCTCTTGAAAGGCACAGGCGTGTCTTGTTAAATTCGACAGCATTCATAGCAGCCGGCAGAGTGAGTGTTTTGGATAAAAAAATGTTTGCTGTTGATCTCCAGGATCATAAGAGACTTGAGCCTTTGGAGACTCTGTCATGAAGGAAGTTGATGGTATTTCTGGGGGGACACCCAAGGTCCTCTGACGTCCACACGAATGTGTGTATAGGTTCATGTGCACCCTCACATATGTGTAAAAGATAAAATAAAGTGTCTACATTCT
>NC_022016.1:55193726-55199266 GCF_000317375.1 Microtus ochrogaster | reverse complement strand
GGCAATGCTCTTAACCAATGAGTCTTCTCTCCAGCCCCGTAAACACTATTTTAAAAGGAAGAGCACTTCCCAGGCAGTGGTGGCGCATGCCTTTAATCCCAGCACTCAGGAGCAGAGGCAGGCAGATCTCTGTGAGTTTGAGGTCAGCCTGGTCTACAGAGCAAGTTCCAGGACAGGCTCCAAAGCTACAGAGAAACCCTGTCTTGAAAAACAAAACAAACAATAAATAAAAATAAAAAAGAGTACCATCTTATATCTGTAGGATTCTTTTTGCTTGTTTGTTTGTTCTTGTTTTTTAAGACAGTGTTTCTCTAGGTAGCCATGGATGTCCTAGAACTCACTCTATAGACCAGGCTGGCCTCGAACTCACAGAGATCTGTCTGCCTCTGCCTCCAGAGCGCTGGGATTAAAGATGTGAGCCACCAGTGTCCAGCTGCAGAATTCTTTTTAAAATACACTTATTTATTTTTATTATATGAATGTTTTACCTGCACGTATGTCTGATTGCCACCCATGTGCCCGTCCCTGTGGGGATCCTAAGAAGGTATCAGATTCCCTGAAACTGGAGTAATAGATGGCTATGAGCCACCACGTGGGCAACAGGAATTGATCCCAGGTCTTCTGCAAGAACAGCCAGTGCTCTTAACCACTGGGCCATCTCTTTAGCCCCACAGCTGCAGAATTGTATTGCTCCTAAATAAATCAATCTGGGGGCATTTCTCCAGCAAATAAAGCCTCATTGTGTCCTCATTCCTTTCTCTGACCACCCTCATATTCTTAGCAGCTCTTGTTACTGTCTTTGATAATCAAAACACTATGGGACAAAGACAAACAGGATCTAAAAGGAAAAAAAAACACCTAAAAAAAATACAGAACCTTGTTAGGTAACACTGGTTGGCTTAAACTCTCTATATAAACCAGACTAGCCTCAAATCTGCTTTGGTCCTCCTCATCTCTGCCTCCAGAGGGCTGAGATCCTGAAAAACACAACATTTAAATATTACTTTCATTCTCTCCCACAGCTCTAACATCAAACCAGTCAAACTGTTAACATCAGCTCTTTGTGCAAATACCCTGTGTGGGTGGGTATATAACTTGGACATCATTTTGGAGAGGGAATTTGACAATATTTTTCCAAAATGTAAAAGGTATACCAGGAGCTGGGCAGTGGTGGTGTACACCTTTAATTCCAGCACTTGGGAGGCAGAAGCAGGCGGATCTCTGTGAGTTCAAGGCCTGCCTGGTCTACAGAGTTACAGGACAGCCAGGAATACATACCGTGAAATCCTGTCTTGAAAAAAATAAAAACAAAAAAAAAATTAAAGCCAACTACTAAGTATGGGGGGGCTGAAGGTATAGCTCGGATGGCTGGTACTTGTCTTCCTTGCACAAGGTCCTGGGTTTAATCCCCAGCACTTCATACACCTACACCAGGTGTATGATGGAAACCTATGTAATCCACACAAACAAGAGGCAGAGACGGAAGAATCAAGATTCTGGGTCATCCTTAGCTACAAACCCTGTTCTAATACAGCTTGGGCTAAGACGCTGTCTTCAAAACAACAGTTACTAACCGTGTTAACCATGTATATTGCCTGATGGAAGGAAACTATTAGGAACAGGAAAGCTAACCAGAGCTAGTGATGTCCCCAGAGAGACTGTAGGTGAAGCGTAGTACAAACTCCTCAACCCCTAAAGACATCCTAGCCAGACTACAGGACTGGTTTTAGTCAAGAGCCGAAAACAGGGACTGGAGTTGGCTGAACAATTAAAGAGAAAATACTGCTTTCCAAAGGACCTGAGTCCAATTCCCATTGCTTAAATCAGGTGACGCACAACTGCCAGTATCTCCAGGGATATTCACATCTCTGGCTTCTGTGGGCAGCAGCATTCCAAGACCTGTACTCACACACATTAAAAAAAAAGCCTGGCTTTGTCTCTTTTACCCCCATTTATTTTGTTTTTTTTTTTGGGGGGGGAGAGAGTTTGGCTGTGTAGACCAGGCTAGCCTTTACTTGCTTCCATTCACCTGCCTCTGCCTCCCAGGTGCTAGGATTACAGATATACACCTCCACCGCTGGGCCAGCCTCCTCCTTCTGACAACTCTCCTCCAGTCCCACCAACCTGAGAATAAAAATAGGTCCTCAATTACTAGAATTTTCTGTGTGTCATTCATTAAGAAGTGCTATTTAATTGCAGAGGCAGGAGCAAACAGATCTCTGTGAGTTCGAGGCCAGTCTGGTCTACAGAGTGAGTTCCAGAACATCTAGGACTGTTACACAGAGAAACCGTCTCGAAAAACCAAAAAAGAAAGAGAGAGAGAGAGAGAAGAAAGGAAGGAAGGGAAGAAGAAATAAAAAGAAAGAAATAAAGAAAGGAAGAAAGAAAGAAAGGAGGGAGGGAGGGAGGGAGGGAGGGAGGAGACAAAACTCTAAGCAAACTCCTTCAGAAGCACATTATTAGCCTTACACTAACACTTGTGTGGTATATCTTCATTTTTCATGGTGAGGGAGGGAAACTGAGGCTCAAAGATACAGATTACACGTTCAGGATTTAGAATCTACAGTCAACTGATTCCAGAGAGGAGATTCTTAACAACTATTTACCGATCTCCCCAAACCCTCTACCAAGTCCAGAGAAACCAGGAAGCCACTCCCTCCTCTGACCCATGGAAAGGAGGGAGACAACCTAAGAGTTCCCTTTCGCAGTAGGATTTCTGACCAACTGCATCTCCGGTTCTCCCGCTAAACTGCTCTCAAGACAGAGGGAACAATCCATCCAGAGTCAGAGGACCAGAGGAGGCACTGGCACCAGGGACTGGGCACAGTCCCTGGTGTCTGGGTGTGGAAACCGAGGCCTTGCCTCTCCCATGTCTTTCCGCCGGCAAAGTGACCATCGCCGAGGCGGACGCTGGCCCAGCCTGGCCAAGCCCTGGCTCTCGGGTATGGTTCAGGATCAGAATGAGCGGAAGCTAGAACTCCCACTTGGACCACTCAGGGAGAGCCACCCACAGCTAGGGAGAGCGGGGCATGTGTCTCGTGTCCGTTCGCCCCAAGCAAAGAGAGAGGGTCTGCCCCTCCGCTCAGCCGGGGTCCAGGGAGTTGCTGGGCCGGGCGGTCCAAAGCTGGCTGAGAAAGACAACCGTGCTTGCTACCCACACCAGGTCCCCCGAGTCAGCCCTCCGAGGTCCCCCCAACCAACTTTTCCCCCAAAACCAACGAAAGCCGGCCGGATGCTGGATTCTCACCTGGCACCGGGTTCCAGCTGCCGAAAACGGGCTGCGCGCACCGACACGCCCCCCTTTCATTCACCTGCGCCCTCCGGTGAGAGGCGGGGGAGACGGCCAATAGTGGGAGACCTTAGGCTGACGAAGGCGGGCCCTTCAGCCTGCAGGTTCGTCAATGGTCCCAGCACCCACCTCTGGAGGATGCGCTCTGAAAGCTCCAGCATTGATGGGGTGATGGGAGTTGTGGTCTCAGCGCTCTCTTTTCAGGAAAGAGCTAGTGGACAAGACTACAAGTACCAAGATGCCCAAGAGGATAAGAATCAGCGCTGGAAAAAAAAAAAAAAAAGAAAAGAAAAAAAGAAAGAAAGAAAGAAAAGAGAAACAAAAAGGCAAAGCCCTTAATAAGGCTGGAGAGGTGAACAGGTAGTGAGGTAGTTAAAAGCATGTACTACTCTTGCATAGCGCCTGAGTTCAGGCTCCATCACCGTCAGGCTGCTCACAACCACCTGTAACTTCAACTCCATGTAATCTGATGCCCCTTCTGGCCTCAGGGGCACCTACATGCATGTACACATACCCACACACAGGCATACATATACACAATTTTTTTAAATGTTAAATTAAAAACATAAAAATAAAATGAGTGGGGTAAATAAATGGGATAAATGATTATCCAAAAGTAAAGTGCTTTATGCACAAGCATGTAGACCAGGCTAGCCTCAAACTCACAGAGAAGGCTAGCCTCAAACTCACAGAGATCCATCTGCCTCTGCCTCCCAAGTACTGGGATTAAAGGCATGAGACACCCTCTAAACTCTCCCAACACACACACACACACACACACACACACACACACACACTCCCACTTCCTACCCCTGTCATGAAGACCCAAGTTTAGATTCCCAGGATCCTCAAAAAAGCCAGGTACGGAAGTTACCCTGGTGTTGAGAGGAAGAGAGAGGTGCATCCCAGGGGCTCAGTGAAAATGTTAGTTCGTTCCAATAGATAAGTTCCAGTATCAGCAGGAAACTCGGTCTCAGAAAACAAGGAGCAGAGTGATGGAGGAAGATGCCGGCCATCGATCGTTGGTCAACACACACACACATGTGAACACACACACATACGTGCTCACACACACACGAACACACACACAGGTAAACACACACAAAGATAAACACACACAAAGACAGGTAAACACATACGTACATAGGTGAACACACACAAACAGGTGAACACGCACGTACAGGTGAACACACAGGTGAACAAACACACAAAGGTGAACACACATGCACAGGTGAACATATACACACACATACACTGCTTTGTTTTGTTTTAAGCTATGAGGCAACAGAAGCCATGGTCAGGAAGAAATTAGATTCTTTCTCTCACAGGTTTGACCAAAATGTAAATACATCCAGTTTTTAACTTTTCCTTATTTCTTCCGGAATCCATGTGCATGTCTGGTGACTGTGGAGGCCAGGGAGGGCTTTGATCCCCTGGAACTGGAGCTACAAACTGTCTTGAGGAACCATGAAGAAGCTGGGAATCACACCCAGGTCCTCTCTGCAAGAGCCGCAGTGCTCTTAGCCACAGAACCAACACTCCAACCATACTGTAACAGACAAGGCTTAGAATGTATCATACAATGCTTTTTTATTTTTATTTTCTCTTTTTTGAGGGAGGATTTCTCTGTCAGCCCACAGGAAGCCACTGAGAGCCCTGTCTCTGTGCGCCAGTGAGCCTGAGAGACTGAGGGATTAAAATCCACACCCAGCTTCTTGTCCAGAACTTTCCTTAGCTTTGTCAGGCTCTGTGTTTGGATATTTGAGCACCATGCTGGGCACTATATGTTGATTTTTTTCTTTTTCTTCTTACTATCTTTCTTTCTTTTTTGAGACAGGGTTTCTCTGTAGCTTTGGAACCTGTCTTGGAACTCACTCTGAGATCAGGCTGGCCTCGAACTCACAGAGATCAGAGATCTGCCTGCCTCTCCCTCCCAAGTAGTGGGATTAAAGGTGTGCACCATCACTGCCTAACTGATGAATTTTTCTTTGGGCCACCAGTCCACCAGAAAATGACACAGAAAGTTATTGTTAATTATGAAAGCTCGGCCTATAACTTGGGTTTGTCCTTCTAGCTCTTATAATTTAATCTATGTTTCACCTTGTAGCTTTTTATCTCTCTTCCATCGTGCACCTCCTGCTTCGTCTCTGTGTCCTCTGGCGTCTCTCTCCAGCCCCCAAAGGTGGAAGACTTCAATTTCAGAGGAAATTGTTACACAACACTAACTGTTAACTATTTTCTCCTGAAAAAT
>NC_022016.1:55191377-55192820 GCF_000317375.1 Microtus ochrogaster | reverse complement strand
TGTAGACCAGGCTGGTCTCGAACTCACAGAGATCCGCCTGCCTCTGCCTCCCGAGTGCTGGGATTAAAGGCGTGCGCCACCACCGCCCGGCTTACATTCTGAACTTCTAACAGTCAGTTCTAGAAGTCTGAACAAGAACCACTCAGTTAGCTTTCTCTATTTTACCTGTACCAGCTAGGTATATTCACTTGGTGCCTGATTACACAATATATTTAATCCTTTCTGCCAACTCTACGCTGGTGTCTCCACAGTGGAACCAGGTGGGCTTGTGCCACTGAAACCTGCAGAAGGCCTAAAAGGCTTCAATCGCCTCCCAGGACCATCCAATGCCTGGCTGCCTTTCATTAAGATACCAAGTCTCTCCTGGGATCTGGAAGTCTTCCCAGGAACACTACCTGCTAGGATCCTTGGAGAAGCAGCATATGAATGAATCCACAGCGCCATCTAGTGGTGTACGCGTGTATGAGCTTCGTAGGAACAGGGCCAGGATCCTAGGACAAGAACTATCACAGCTGATTTCCGACCACGATGGACACGCTCCGAGGACAGGAGGACAGCGGTAGGAGGGTAAGACGAGGATAGTTCGCACGTGTAATCCTCACAACAACCGCAGTTCACATCGTAAGGACAGAGACACCAAAGTCTGGAAAGGCCACACGGCTGGAAAGTGACTGACCTGAGATTTGAGTCCAAATCCACTTGAGGCTGGAAGTGATGCCAGTGGAGGGGGAGGGGTCCGGGATCAAGGCTCAGGAACGGACAGATGAGGAAGATAAGAGCTCTTTGAGTTTCTCTAAGAACCTTGAAGGCTTTGTGAGCAAGCACTGTCCTAGGCTTGAGGGTGAAGCCACGAGCTAAAGCCGACTCCACCGAAGGGCAGGAAGTCATCCTTGCCTGGGTGGTTGGGCAGGACAAAGTAAAGGCATAACATGTGAGAGAAGAGCAGACACTTGAGTTTTAAAAATGTATTTTAGATTTAATTTTTTACTTGTGAATGAATATTTTCCCATATGCATATATGTGCACTACTCATGTGTTTGTTGGATTCCCTGGAACTGGGTGTAACGGGTTCCGGACCATAGTAGGCCTCTGAAACCTTAGCACAACTGACTCCAAGGTGGGAGTACCATTCAGGCTGTAAAACTCAGCATGTAGACAGCGCCACCTGCCAAAACTGAAACAAAGGCCTAATCCATCAAAGTCCATAGCTCTGGGAAAGTCTCTAAATGCAAGACCCTTGCTTTTTGGCTTCTGTAGTTCTCCTTCCGGCTAACTGTTCTTGTTAACTGAAGTGTATCAACCAGGACATGGTATTTGTGCTTAAGAACTCACCCTGAGATGGGCTAGAGAGATGGCTCAGCGGTTAAGAGCATTGCCTGCTCTCCCAAAGGTCCTGAGTTCAATTCCCAGCAACCACATGGTGGCTCACAACCATCTGTAATG
>NC_022016.1:55189466-55190482 GCF_000317375.1 Microtus ochrogaster | reverse complement strand
AAAAAAAAAAAAAAAGTGACCAAATGCTGGTTTTGTTTTGAAGGCAGGGTGACAGCCTAGGCTACACAGATTCATTTTTACTTTCTGTGCATGGGTATTTTGCCTGCACAATGTATTATGTATGAGCTTATGTGAGTGCTCTGTGTTATGATTTAAGTAAAAATGGCGCTGTTCCCTGAGTGGCTGACCTTGGTGGGGCAGCCAGTCCCATGAGGAGAGACAGACAGATAGGCAAGGATAGGCATGCCATGCAGAGTGAGGTTGGGTATTTATTTAGTAGGTTATGGAAGGGAGGGGGAGAGGGAGGAAGAAGGGGGACGAGGAAGGAAGGGGGTGGAGAAGAGCCACTGTAACCTCTTTGGAAGAGGGACAGAAAGGAAGAGAGCTCAGGCTCTCTAGAAGCAGAAGGAAGATCTGCCTGCCTGGACTGGGGAGGGAGTGGGTGGGGCTTGTCTCTTAAAGGGACAGGACAGACCATTACACTTTGTGCCTACAGAAGCTAGAAGGAACCCTTGGATCTCTTAGAACTGGAGTTATACAAGGTTGTGAGCTATCATGTGGTTGCTAGGATGTGGAGGACCGAAAATGTGAGCCTATTTCCACCTTGACCAAAGGTTGGAGAATTAGAACTTCCCCGTAGTTCCTTCAAGGTTATCCTGCCTCTACCTCAAACAAAGGTCCCACCTAAATTTAGGTTCTGCTCTCTCAAGGTTCACGTCAACAAATGTGACTAATCAGACCTTGTACTCCAGGAATAGGGAAGTAGATGTGTTCCTACCTCAAACAAAACTCTAAGGATCCAACTAAGTTCCAGTTCCCTTAAGGAGATAATTTTGGATTCCATCCAGGGAATGGTTTGCCTACAGAATGTTTTGATCTAGGGTGTGAGTATGACTTGTTCTAGCAACAGAATGTTTAACTATGGCTGTAACCCGCAGCCTTCAATTGGTGTGTTCATCTCCTTGTATCATGTTTGGTTTTTTTTTTTTTTTTAAATTTTCGAGACAGGGTTTCTC
>NC_022016.1:55183228-55189202 GCF_000317375.1 Microtus ochrogaster | reverse complement strand
AGTGCTGGGATTAAAGGCGTGCGCCACCATCGCCCGGCCGTTAATGTAGTTTTTTAGTCTTACTCCTACCTTTGGGGCCAGGGGTATTTTAAACAGTAGGAAATTAAGTGCTGGCGAATCTCAGTACTCACTGGAATTCCCTTCCGATACTATTGTATGTTTCTCTGTTTATTATTTTCATTCGCATCTTCCTATTCTTTACTAATATTTCCTAAATCCCCACGCCTCTACCCTGGCAAGAGGCATTTTTGTCAAGGCTGGTGCTGAGGCAAGGATTGGATCTGCTGAGAGAACCGCAGAGCAGTCTCTCCAGCCCCCACAGAGCCGGACTTAAAAGACAAAATTTAGAAACAAAAGTAAACATCAAACAAAGCTTTTGGTGATGTCACACAGGTAAGAAGGACAGGCAGTCAGGGGAGAGCACTTGTCTGGCACATTTGAGGCCCGACTCAATTCCCCAGCTCCAGAAGACTAAAAACCCCTCTGCCAACTCTCCTGGTGTCCAGAAGTCTCAGGCCCTGGGTGCTAACAGCCTTTGCTTATCGCCTCCGTCTCTCTCTCCTCACGTCAGCTGTTGCAGAGTGTTCCACGTCAGTCTTTGCCCAGGCTTTCACAGTGCACACTCTTTCATCCACTCGACAACCGTTGAGTGTGGATCCCACACCAGGCACTGTGCTAGGCGCTGGAGAACAGACAGGCAGCCAAGACAGACAGAAAGCTCTGTCTTCATGGAAACCACATTTCTAGACAGAAGAGGCAGGTAATGTCTTTAAAAAAATATAGACACTATCCTCTAGGGTGGTTGATTTGGGGAAAAGAATAAAGCAAGGAAGAAAGATGGTCGTACTGGGAATGTGAGCATGAATATTTTTAGTTTGGGTAGTATTGTTGTTTTTGTTTGAACGCTGTGTAAACCCGTCTGGCCTCAAACTCATAGAGATCTACCTGCCTCTGCCTCCAAGTGGTCAGAGTGGGTAGGAAGTTGAGGTAAGAACATTATAAGCAGAAAGAACAAATTCAAAGGCTCTGGGTCAGGAAAGCACCAGAAATTTTCAGGGGACTCAAACTGGCCAATGTATATGGAGCAGTTTGTCCAACAAGGGCAGCAACGCAAGGTCAGATGGGGGCGCGCAGGAGGAGAATACAGGTGCTCAGTCTCTTCCTGTGTACAGAAAATGCCTTTTGGAAGACTGGGAGGAAGGAGGTGGGGATCTGACTGACATATATTTATGGGACCACTTCAGGGCTGGGGATGGCACTGACTGATGGAAAGCTTGCTAGCGCTCACAACACCTCAGGTTAAGGTTAAATCCTCTAGTCAGAAAAACAGAAATAAAAACACAACAAAAAAACACAAACACAACACACAAACCCCCTTAACCATTTTGTTTGTGAGCTGAATTAGCCCCGCAGCGTGGTGTGTTCACATCGCAGTGCAGCCGCTCCTACCCACCTTCCCGAACTGAAGCCCTATACCCATTAAACAAAAATCTGTTTTCTCTTCTCCCCCAGCCCTTCTACTCAACCATCTCTCTTTCTCTGAATGTGACTAGTTCAAGTGCTTCCCTTAAATGAAAGTCACGCAACAGTTATCCTTTTGTGCCTGCTTTATTCTGCTTAGCATAACATCGTCAAGGTGCACCCGTGTTATATAGCATGTGTTGGAATCTCTTTAAGGATGGGTAATATTCTTTTACAAACATATTTATATTTTGTTTATCCATTCACCCACCAACAAACCCTTTGGTTTCTTTCATGTTTTGGTTATTGCAAATGGTGTTTGAAGTTTCTGCTTTTGGTTCTCTGGGGTATATACCCAGAAGAGGAACTGCGAGATCATACGGTGAGGTTTTTTTTTTTTTTTTTTTTTTTTGGTTTTTCGAGACAGGGTTTCTCTGTGGTTTTTGGAGCCTGTCCTGGAACTAGCTCTGTAGACCAGGCTGGTCTCGAACTCACAGAGATCCGCCTGCCTCTGCCTCCCGAGTGCTGGGATTAAAGGCGTGCGCCACCACCGCCCGGCCATACGGTGATGTTTTGAGGAAATGCTTACGTTACCACAAAAGCAGCAGTGTCAGCCTGCACTCTCAGAGACTAAGGGTTCCATGGAGAGAACAGACGCACTGGATCTACCGAAGCCCAGGCTCTCCCAGCTAAGCGGTACTTGACACCGAGACAAAAGAAAGTGGTTTTGCGTCATCTCCATGGCAGCAGAGGAAGTGATTGGGTTCTGCCTTTGTTTTAAAGGAGGAGCCAACTGTATTGCAAGGGAGGAATCGAAGATAATTGGCTTGAGCAACTAGAGAAATGAGGTTGCCGTTTATAGATAAGGTTTAGGTGGACACACCAGAAGTTTGTGTTGGGACATGTGACATTTAATATGCTCATTACACATCTAGTAGAGGTAAAGAACCTGGTGTTTTAAGAAGATAATTGGATGCTGAAAGAATCTCATAGTTGCAGGTGTCCTTAAAATCTTGAGGCTTGGGCTGGAGTGATGGCTCAGAGGTTAAGAGCATTGCCTGCCCTTCCGAAGGTCCTGAGTTCAATTCTCAGCAACCACATGGTGGCTCACAACCATCTGTAATGAGGTCTGGTGCCCTCTTCTGGCCTGGAGACATACACACAGACAGAATATTGTATACATAATAAATAAATAAATATTTTTAAAAAAAGGACTAGGCTCTTGGACTTTCGAGAAGCAAGAAACAAAAATCTGTGTGGAAGAGATGTCCAGAGGACTGGTCAGGGAGGGCTCCGTGTCCTGAAAGCCCCAGGAGTCAGTCTCTGGGAAAGCGGGAAATGGATAACTGAGTATTAATGGTTCAAGTAAGAGGACAGGAAAATAGAACACAACAGACTCCATCGTTCTTTGACAAACTTCTGTCGGTGGATTGTGAGAAGGAAACAAACAAACCAACCAAAAACCTGACTGAGAGAAATTCAAAATATAATAAAAGAAATGGGGGACAATGAATAACTAAGTCAGGAGTCTTTCCACTATGGAGAAGCAGGAAAATGGTTGTTAAACCAGACGCAATGATACACCCCTTTAATCCTAGCACCGAGGAAGCTGAGGCAGAATAGACTACACAAGTTCCCAGCCAGTCCTGGCACGTGTAAGCCAAGAAGCCCTGTCCAGAAAAAAAAACTTTTTTGGATAGAAATAACAACAATCTCTCTCTCCCTCCCTCCCTCCCTCCCTTCCTCCCTTCCTCTCGTTAGATGGGTGGCACGAAGGAGAATTAATATAGCTTGATCCTTAGGCAGACAAGTGGCAGAGGTGACTTTAGCTAAGGGGCATCCTTCCAGGAGGGGCGGCAAATAGGATCTACGGAATCCCCCTTCCACAATTCAGTAGACCTCAATTCCCCTCTATCAGTCGAGCTCAGGATTCTTCCAGAACACATTCAGCTCACATTTTAAGTTAGGCCACCGAAAGTTGTGACAATTGAATGCGTATCTGCCTCTCCAGATGATACTGGGGGTCATCAGGAGGATAACCTGAAGTAGCCTCGGAGTTTCCCCAACCCTCCAAACTCTGGCTCGGAGCCCCGCAGCCCGAGGTTCCTGAATTAGCCCGGAACAGAACACTGAGCAGCTGCTACGCAGCCGGTTTCACAAAGGGGAGCGGTCCTAGCCCAGCGTTCGACGTTCGAGCCCGGCCCTCCCTTTTTCTCCCTCCTTCCAATCCGCGGTCTAGAAAGCCTGAGGAACTTGGCCCAGAGAGGCCACTGTAGTCAGGGGCTACCAGGAGAGCTAGAGGTTGGTGGGTGGGACCCGAGGGCAAACTTGATTAGGATTGGATCGAGAGTTCAGAGGCGGAGCTAAAAATCGAAATTGAGACTCGGATTAGACAGAGGCGAGGCACATTTGGGGGAGGGGACGTGGGTTGGGCGGAGGGCTGTGCTTTGGACGAGGATTGGGGCGCGCGCTTGGGGGCGGAGCCTGAGGGGGCGGTGCCGTGTCGGAAGTCAAAGGTCGGTAAATAGTGGTGATGTCATGCAGGCAAGATGGCGGAAGGGTGAGCCTGTCGTTCCTCCCTTTGGCGCCGGGGGCCTAGATTCTCCCAGGGTTGGGGTGGTGGGCCAGGATCCCTGTAGGGGACAGGCTGCCCGCGCGGGTGCGGACCGAGCTGAAAAGGCAGAGCGGAGGCGTGGTGCGATGGGGTAGGGAAGCGGCCCGCAGGCCTCACCACACTGCCGGGCCTCCAGATGTGTCTGTCTTCCACAGGGAGGACGTGGGGTGGTGGCGGAGCTGGCTGCAGCAGAGTTACCAGGCAGTCAAAGAAAAGGTAAGCCGGGCCGGCACCCTCCTCTGTCTCCTTGAAACCGGATCCTGCTAGCCCTGCCTGGGTTTTTCACGCTTCTGGGAGGCTAGTTGGAAGAAAAGGATGAGACGCCACCACTAGCAACACCTTACCCTTACAGCAATCTAAATATTAGAGTATATGACAATCGCTACTCTCAAGACAGCCCGGGAGGGTACAGACCTTAGCCGAACTTGGGGCCTCAACAAAGCTCAGTCTGGAGGGGAGCGGGCAGCCGAACAAAATAGCCGCTTAGTTGCTTTTGTAAATACGGTGAAAGGAAGGTGCCTGACATCTTGTCCAGACTGGGGAGTCGTGAGCATGCCCAGAAAGGTGTAATAGAGAAGGTGAAGAGCAGGAACCAGGTAGAGATGAGGATCGCAGAGACACTGGTGTCTGGTGAGCCCTGTCTGAGTGAGAGGTTTGCAAAGGGGAAAGGGGATTGATGGCCAGAGAGTGAGGACCTGGGGAAATGACAGGCTAAGTAATCCCTATGTAGGGAGTAATGCTTGTCCCTGCATAGGCTGTGCCACTGGCTACTCCTGTTTTGTCCCATGTTACTTTATTTAAAACCAGCCCTACTAAGTTGTGGAAAAGCTAATTACTATTTACCCCAAGCGAATGAACTGAGTTCTGCTTTAGGGGAGACTCCAGGAGGCTTCTGATCCCAAAGCAGCCCAGTACTTTAGGAGTGATTTCTGTTTGTTTTTTTTTTTTTCTTCCCTGACCTGGGCACTGCTGGATAGTCGCTCAAGCTACCGCCCAGCACAGCTGAGCATTTCCCCTGAGCTGTTTGCTCTGTTGAAGAGGGAGGACTTTTCACTAAAGTTTACTATGAGATCTCAAAGTAGCGTGTTCCGGCAAGGAAAATGTGGCATTCATTCAGCGGGCAGAGCAGGATGTCTTCCTGTGTGTTTCGAGGCTCCTCTCAGAAAGAGAAGACTGAATTTAGTTACTTACGTTTTGGGAACTTGGGCAATTCATCTTTTGGTTTGTTTGTTTGTTTGTTTGTTTGTTTGTTTTGAGGCGGTCTGATTGTTTATGTAGCCCATGGCCACTCTGGAATGCATAAGTAGACCAGACTGGCCTCAAACTCATAGAGATCCACCTGCCATTGGAGCTCTGGAATTAAAGGCACAGACCACCATATTTGGCTTTGGCCAGTCTTTTAACCTTTCTACACTGAAAAGTGAAGTAATAATACCGGTCTAATGGGTTGTCATGAGGATTAAATGATACAGAAAGCTCTAAGGACCATGTGTAGCACTTAGGAACCATGCAAGCATTCATTGTTTTTATTAAGTACTAATTATAAATAAAGCTTAGACAACATCACCATTTTTTTCCCTTCCACCTTTTTCTTGCTCTTTTGCTGCTTTCCTTGCCGTTGCTTCCCATCCTGACTCCCTTTGGATCAGTCACTTCTCTGCTCCCTTAACATACATTGCTCAGAGCCTACAATTTTGAGAGGGCCTGATAATCTGCCTTCTGCTCCCGTCCTGAGCCTCCTGTCTGTCTATATTGTTCATCCAAGTGCACACTCAGACACAGTGTTAGAGAAGGCAAGGTTGTGTCTCTCCCCACTCTTAACAGGGTCTAGGTGCTCTAGAGAAGGCACAGGTAGCATCCTGCCCTGCCCTAACAGGGTCTAGGCACTCTAGAGAAGGC
>NC_022016.1:55180778-55182748 GCF_000317375.1 Microtus ochrogaster | reverse complement strand
GAGTGCTGGGATTAAAGGCGTGCGCCACCATCGCCCGGCCTGAGCTTGTTTCTCTGCCTGCCGTTTAAGGATGGGGCTCTGAGGCTCTTTGTCCTTAGCTCACGGCTATGGGTAGTCTGCAGACTCTTCCTGTGGGTCACCTCCCCTTGGGAATTAGTCTCCTTTCTTTTCCTAGGGCCTTCAGTACTTAAGGATAGCTCTTACTGGACAACTACCCAGATAGCCTCTGGCCTCCTTGACTCTAAATGCCCAAAACTACCCCAATCACTAATGTAACATATTAAAAATGAGAACGTGCAAAGCTTTAATCCAGCACTTGGGAGCCAGCGGCAGGCACATCTCTGTGAATGAGTTTGAGCCTGGTGTGCAGAGCTAGTTCCAGGATGGTTTCATCGTGTCCTTCCTGCTTCAGTCCTTCAGTGGCTCCTCACTGTCTGCTCACAGTCAGGGCAATGAAAAGTAGGCAGCCCCATCACAGGAAAAAAAAACAAGAACAGGACACTCCAAACATGCTTTGGCTGGGCATGATGTGCAGTCTTGAGGGAGGTGGAGGGAGAGGATCAGCCAACATAGTGAAACCTTCTCAAAACAGAGCATCCATGTGAAATGAGGGGACTCGCAAAGTGGGGTGAGCACAGGTGGTTCAGGAGGTCATCTTGAAGTTGGTGGACATGATATCAGCAACACGGACATAGAAGGCAGCTGAGGACCAGCTGGCTCAAGCTAGCTCTGAAACAGGTTGGTTGAACAGGAGCAGATACCGTTCAGTCCAGAGAAAATTAATGGATAGGCAGAACCTGGAGCAGTGGGACTAAGACTAAGGGAGAATCCATCCTTATTGCCTGTGTGTGGTGGTGCCCATAATCCCAGCGCTTGGAAGACAGAGACAGGTGGATTTCTATCAAGTCAGCCCGGTCTATATAGAGAGTTCAAGGTCAGCCAGGGGTAAAGTCAGACACTGTCTCAAAAATATTTTTAATTAAAAAGTAGTAAGTCGCCGGGCGGTGGTGGCGCACGCCTTTAATCCCAGCACTCAGGAGGCAGAGACAGGTGGATCTCTGTGAGTTCGAGACCAGCCAGGTCTACAAGAGCTAGTTCCAGGACAGGCTCCAAAGCCACAGAGAAACCCTGTCTCGAAAAACCAAAAAAAAAAAAGTAGTAAGTCACATACCTTTTATCATATTGGAAATTTCAAGCAGATAGGACTTATATCAAAGCAAGTTTTCAGTCGGTTTGGAGAGTAGGTATGTGTTCTTCCACTTGCCACTCTGCTCTCGAGGTCATTTGATAGGAGAGCAACAGTGACTAAATGAGGCGCACTCCTGGGACATAGTTATGAGTGCCAGGGCTGAAACTCAGTCCCTATGCTAACGAGCAGGTGTTTCGCTCTCTGCCACCAGCTAATCCAGGTCGGGGAATTGGGACAAGTAAGCATTATTCCCAAACCCTGGCTCTTCTGTCACCTGACGTGGAGTGATGGCGCCTGCCAGCTTTATCCTTCTCTGTCTTTCGCAGTCCACTGAAGCTCTGGAGTTCATGAAGCGGGACCTGACGGAATTTACCCAGGTGGTACAACATGACACAGCCTGCACCATAGCAGCCACCGCCAGTGTGGTCAAGGAGAAGCTGGCCGTGAGTACTACCCACCGTGATGGCCACCCTTCACAATGTGGCCTGCTCTGGGATCCTAGTGCGGACCCCCAGCTTTTCCCTCATTAAAACCAAACAAAAAAACTTAGGGCCAACTAAATATAATTTTTAAAATAATTTTGTTTGTGTGTGTTTGTGTGTTTGTGTGCACACGTGTGCTGGGTTAGAAGACTATTGTGGGAATTGATTCTCTCCTAATTTCAGGCCACCAGCCTTGGCGACATGTGCATTTATTCACAGAACCTTCTCGCCAGCCCTAAATGCTATATTTTTAACATATTTGTTTTTATCCCTTTGGTCGGTCTGTCTGTCTTTCCTTT
>NC_022016.1:55176128-55180268 GCF_000317375.1 Microtus ochrogaster | reverse complement strand
ACCATGTGGATGCTGGGAATGGAACTTGTGTACTTAAATCATTGCAGGCCTCATTCTACAGTATCGAGTTTAACAATAGTTACATTAACTACAGTTACCTTCATGGCAAGGATTTTGGATATGTCCAGGCTTGGCTTCTCTTTACTTCTTTACACATCCATTTGTTTATCTGCATTTTCTACAATGCATTATTTTGCGAAAGGAAAACATTTGTTAAAATAATACAGATGTGGAAAAACTATTAACTTATTTGCTTGACAAACAATTCCTTCAAACTGGGAGCAAAAGTATCCTTATGCCCCACCACTCATCCCAGACCCTCTTTACTCTTTACTACTAAAATGACATGGATCTTCTTTGACTCTGTGTGTGTGTGTGTGTGTGTAAGTGTGTAAGTGTGTAAGTGCACATGCTCATGTGGGCTTGAAAATATGTGTGGCTCAGGCTGGGCAATGGCAGTGCACACTCTGTAATCCTAGCACTCAGGAGACAGAGGCAGGCGGATCTCAGTGAGTCCAACCTGATCTACAAAGCAAGTTCTGGGACAGCCAGGACTAAGAAACCCTATCTCAAAAAAAGGGGGGCAAGGGGGAGAAAAGAAATACATGTGGTTCATGTGCTTATTTGGTTCACGTGCATCTGGAAGCCAAAGGACAACCTCAGGTGTTGTGAACCCCGCCACCTTGTTTGTTGAGACAGTGTCTCTCACTGGGCCTGAAATTTCTCAGCTAGGTCAGACGATGCCCTCTGGCCAGCACACACCAGGGATCTCCCAGTCTTTGCCTCCTTAAGTCTGTCACCACACCTGGCCTACTACCTGCATGTGTGGGACTGAACTCAGGTCGTCAGGCTTGCATAGTAAGCTTCTAACTGAACCATCTCCCTACCCCTCCTGCCAGTCTTTGATCAGCCAAGTTGGCTTTGATGTTTTGATGTAACAACCAGTTGAGCTCTCTTCAGGCCTACCTTGGCCCTGTTCAACATCCCCAGCTGGGACTAGAGGGCTCTACCTACCTCCTCCTCCAGTCTGAGATGGGGAGATGGATGCTAAGCATGTCTTATATCCTCACACCTAGTGCTCCTTTCCTGATGCGTCACCTTCTAGACCCCAGATTGCATTCCGCTCCTAGGACACTGTTTTCCTTTCTTTGGTTTTCTCTGCAGACGGAAGGCTCCTCAGGGGCAACAGAAAAAATGAAGAAGGGGTTATCTGACTTCTTAGGGGTGATCTCAGACACCTTTGCCCCCTCACCAGACAAAACCATTGACTGCGATGTCATCACCCTGATGGGCACACCCTCTGGCACAGCTGAGCCATACGACGGCACCAAGGTATTCACTTACAGCCTTTGCTAAAGAGTCAAAGCGTTATCTATCAACCTTTTATCACAAAAGGAACATATAGTCAGTCTAAAAATATAGACAAGGGGACTGGAGAGATGGCTCAGTGGTTAAGAGCACTGGCTGTTCTTCTGGAGGCCCTGAGTTCAATTCCCAGCAATCATGTGGTTTACAGCCATCTATAATGATGTCTGGTGCCCTCTTCTGGCCTGGAGGCAAACTTGCAGGCAGAACATTGTATACATAATAAATAGATAAGTCTTTAAAAATATAGACAAATTTGGCCAGGTGGTGGTGGTGTACGCCTTTAATCCCAGACCTTGGAGGCAGAGACAGGTGGATCTCAGTGAGTTTGAGGCCAGCCTGGTCTATAGAGTGACTTCCAGTCAGGGCTGTTACACAGAGAAATCTTCTCCTCCAAAATAAATAAATAAATAGGTAGATAAATAAATAAATATAAAAAGATAATTGTTTGGGGTTTTTTGGTTGGTTGGTAGGTTTTTTTTCGTTTGTTTTATTTTGTCTTTTTGGGTTTTCCTAACCACATTTCAGTGTCTTTAAATTCTTGCAAATGAGTACTAGAAAGATGGCTCAGCTATTAAGAGCACTGATTGCTCTCCTAGAGGACTGGGATTCAGTTCCCAACACCCACATGGCAGCTCACAACTGTCTGTAACTCTAGTTCTAGGGGACTGGACACCCATGGAAAAATACCAATGCACATAAAGTAAAAATGAATTTAAAAAATTCTTGCAAATGAATATAGATAGCATTATTCAGTCACTTTCTGGTGTTACACATTTGGGTTCTTTTCAGTTTTCAGCATTAATAAAGACCTGAAAAGAACATCTTTGGGGCATAATTTGTTTCATATTTCATTCTTTTAGACTAATTTCCACTGGAAATAAGTCTAGCAGTCAGAACCCATGAGTACCAACTAGAGCAGTGTGTTAGTGCTTCTGTCTCCTGTTTCCTGGGCTGTCTCTCTTTGTTGCATCTTATCACATTGGATTGCCATTCCAAACTTGCATTGCTGGGACTGTTTACTAACATGTGCCAGAATTTTGATATTTTCAATGATAAGAGTCTAAGTTATCACAGGGATTCATCACTAAAACGTACTGCTGAAGTTCCCATGCAGACAGCCCATGCTCTGTCTGGTCTGGGGAAGAAGGGCCTTTTTGTTTATCAGCTGAGCTGGGCTTCCTGTGGCCCCAGTGGAGCATCGCTTTACGGTGCATTTGGTAGAGTGGCTCTGAAATTTATTCTTTTCTCTTTTCCTGGGCCTAACTTTGTTCCCTGCTATGTTGGCTTTAAACATGCTAAGCAAGTGTCCCACCACAGAATCACATCCCAGTTCAAGATTTTTTTTTTTTTTTTGGTTTTTCGAGACAGGGTTTCTCTGTACCTTTGGAGCCTGTCCTGGAACTAGCTCTGTAGACCAGGCTGGTCTCGAACTCATAAAGATCCGCCTGCCTCTGCCTCCCGAGTGCTGGGATTAAAGGCGTGCGCCACCATCGCCCAGCCAGTTCAAGATATTATTAATGGAATTGTTATCATCATCATCATTATTTGGTTTATCAAGACAGGGTTTCTCTGTGTAGTCCTGGCTGTCCTGGGACTCAGTCTATAGAGCAGACTAGCCTCAAACTCAAGAAATCCACCTGCCTCTGTCTTTACTGGGATTGAAAGTATACATTACCATGCCTGGTTATTATTGATAAATTTTTTGTTTGTTTGTTTTTAATTTTAGGTTTTTCAAAACAAGGTTTCTCTGTGTAGTTCTGCCTGTCCTAGAACTTGCTCTGTAGACCAGGCTGGTCTCGAACTCACAGAGATCCGCCTGCCTCTGCCTCCCGAGTGCTGGAATTAAAGGCGTGCGCCACCACTGCCCGGCCCTAAGTTTGGATTTTATTAACATAATTACATTTGACATTTTTTTAATTTCATATATTCAAGAAGTTATACTATAATTTTATAATCTGCTTACTGTAATTTCTCAGTTCTCAGGGTTGGAATATTGGGTAAGAGACTATTATCCTGAGGGTCTTAGTTTTGGGGGCTAGTTGAGTACCACTATATCATTAATAACCCATGGATTTGGCAACCAACAAGGGGGAATCTGGGTTGTAGCTGATTTAATACTATGCACAGAGGGGATTTTCTCTGCATCCACCTCCCCAGAATTTTTCTTCTCTCTTGCTTACAGGCTCGCCTCTACAGTCTGCAGTCAGACCCGGCAACGTACTGCAACGAACCCGATGGTGAGGGGTAGCAGTGGGGGTGAGCTAATGGGGCAGGAAGAGGGAGAAGATGTGGACTGTAGGGTCACTATTCTAGATGCCACAGGTCAGGTAGCTCTGCATCCTGGGAACAGAGTAGGGCTGATATTACCTTATACTCTATGCAGGTTATTGATCCCTTTCTTCCCTGAATCGCAGGTATTTTAACCCTAACTCTGTCTCTTGGAGAGACTTTGGTCTTACAGTCCCTTATCCTCTCTGTTCAGTTGTCTGCCAGAAGGGATTACTGCACCTTTGGGTTCCTGTCACTATGCCCCATGCTAGGAACTAGAGACCAGAAGTGAGTTAAGCCTTCAAGCTGGCCATTCCTTCAGAACCAGGCTGCAAAGAGAAAGAAATGGGAGTCAAGGAATCAAGCAGAGGTAGTAAAGAGTGGGTTGACTCTGTCTGCAGAATGGCATTGGGTGTCCAGAGGAATGCACCTAGCTAGCTTAGCCTGTGGAGCCTGGGAGTAATATTTAGTAGTAGAAGGTTATTCAGGCAAGGGCAAGAGTAT
>NC_022016.1:55175479-55176028 GCF_000317375.1 Microtus ochrogaster | reverse complement strand
CCAGAAAGAATAGTGAGCCCTTTTGGCAACACTAAATTAAAGTTCATGAGGAAGTGAAGGCAGCCAGCAAGCTGGATGGGAGAGGGCTTTTGTGTATCAGAATAAGTAGCTAGTGTTTGGTCACAAAAGACTCATGATAGTGATTCTAGACTTTCCTTTAGTCACAGAGGCCTATAAAAATCTATTGACAGCAGGTATAATAGCATGCTCCTAAAATGCCAGCTACTTGGAAGCTGAAGCAGGAGTGTTGAAAGATTGAGCCTAGGCTGATCTGTAATGATGAGTTCAGAGCCAACTTGGGCAATTTAGCAAAACCTGTACCAAAGTAAAAAGGATTTGGGATTTGTTTGCCTAGCATACACAAGGCCCTAGGTTCAATATCTAGTACCAGAAAAGTTTTACAAAGAAACCAAAACAAAAACCTGATCACAATGATGCCCTTTCTCTATAAAAATTTATGTGTAAGGCCAGGCATATTGGTGCATGCGTTTGTTAATCTCATGATTTGGGTGGCAGAGGTGGGCGTATCTCTGTGAGTTTGAGAGCATC
>NC_022016.1:55170747-55175379 GCF_000317375.1 Microtus ochrogaster | reverse complement strand
AGCCTGGTCTACAGAGCTAGTTCCAGGACAGGCTCCAAAGCCACAGAGAAACCCTGTCTCGAAAAACCAAAAAAAAAAATACATATATATGTGCATACATATAATATATGTGTGTGTTTACAGTGTTGGAATTCTTTGATTTTTGAAGATTTTCTGTGGACCCTCGCTTTAAAAGCTCACATTGTAGAGGACTGCTGAAGAGTTTTGAAGCCCCAAATGATCATCTTTTGTATTTTGTAAAGTAGCCCATGAGGCTGTGTTGTCAAGGAAGAGACAAAGATGGGAGCGTAACATAGGGGTGCCTAGGGATCCCCTTGTCAGAGGTAAGGCCAGGGCCTGGGGAGAGGCATACTGAATGGAGAGGAAAGTATGCATCAGGAGAGCCTAAAGAAGTAGAATCAGAACGCACAGGAGGAAGGAGCTGGGATGTCTTCTGGGTTTCCAGCAGTAGCCGAGTGGGGACAGACGTGAGTGCATGTAGTGATGGCAGTTAGCTCAGGGTTGCAAAGAAATAGGAATTGTCAGAAGAGGCCAGAATGATTTAGGGGAGACACATGAGAAAAGGCAAAGTGGGTGGGTGGGGGCTGGGAGGCTGGAGAGATGGCTCAGCAGTTAAGGGCACTGGTTGCTCTTGCAGAGGTCTTGAATTGAATTTCCAGCAACTGTATGGTGGCTCATAACCATCTGTAATGAGATCTGGTGCCCTCTTCTGGCCTGTAGTCAGACATACAGGCATAACACTGTATATATAATAAATACTTTTTTTTAAAAAATGGTAAAATGAGAAAAAGGAGCTTGGGCCGACTTAGACTGTTCAGAGGAGGAGGAAAGGAATAAAAGAGGGGGAGGAGGACAGAGGCTCCTGTCACATGGTGTAAGGGAGAGACACAGCCATTGTCTCTGACAGTATGGGTCCACATTGAAAAACGCTGTTTCTACAGCCCATGCAGAGGACGACGTGGCAGCAGAGATGAGAGACCTTGGTCCTTTCTGGAGATCTTGGAAGAACCCTCCCAAGAACCCTTGCTAACTCTTCCCCTTGGATAAAATGGCTTTGAAAATAACCCTTAAGCTTCCTTTACTGTTCAAGTCCAGGCTTAAGTGTTCTCTCTGGTCCCAGTGTTCTTTCCCTAGACACAGGAAACTGACCATCAGCATTTGTCCCTCTGCAGGGCCCCCGGAATTGTTTGACGCCTGGCTTTCCCATTTCTGCTTGGAGGAGAAGAAGGGGGAGATCTCTGAACTCCTTGTGGGCAGCCCCTCCATCCGGGCCCTCTACACCAAGATGGTGAGGGCCCAGCCGGCAGGACCTCAGCTGGCTCTGAGCCTGAGGTGTTGGGAAGTGGGAGGGATGTGTGTAGTGGGAGACCCTGTAGAGCCAGATGGGCCATGTGCTGAGCCAGGAAGCTGCCAGGAAGAGGCTGATTTGCCAGGCTTCTGGCAGTCAGAAATGGTGAGAAGTGGAAAGACCAGCAAAGTCTTATGGCAGTTCTGGTCTCCTTTCCTGGCCAAACTGGGCCCAGAAGGTGGTTTGGTTGGATTAAAGTGGGGTAGAGGGGCTTTGTTGATTACTGCAAGGCCACTTTGTGTGTCTGCTCTAGAGTGATTGGGAAAGGCTGATAGGACTTTCTGTATCATTCCCCAGTTCTCACCTCCATTTCCTCCCTTCAGGTCCCAGCAGCTGTTTCCCATTCAGAATTCTGGCATCGGTATTTCTATAAAGTCCACCAACTTGAACAGGTATGCTGGCCTAACTGGGGAAGACCCCAGGACTCAGCCCTTAGGGGAAGCAGACTTTTGTCAAGGCAAGAAAGAGTTGAAGACTGTAGTCCTTTCTGGGGGTGCCAAGGGTTCTACAGTTATGACAGGGCCTGAGAGAAGGGTGCTGTACCTCCTGATCTTTATTCTTCCACCCTCAGGAACAGGCCCGGAGGGATGCCCTGAAGCAGCGGGCGGACCAGAACATCTCTGAGGAGCCTGGCTGGGAAGAGGAAGAAGGTGAGAGGCCTTGAAATGAGGTGGCCCAGGGACAGGCTTGGCTGTAGTATTCTAGAAGGCCTGAGAGGACATGGCATCCCTGGAAAAGCAGGGAATGGGTGCTGCTTGTGTGCTGAGCAGTCAGCTCTTACAAGGAGCTGCCGCAGGGCTCGTGGGACCTAGAGTTTGGGTACAGAAATCATATGTGCCAGTTGGAACAGATTGCCGTGTCACACATGAACCTGCTGTTGCATAACTATTGAGAAGCACACTGAACATCTAGAGTCCGTCTCCCCGTGTCCCTTCTACAAAAGACTACAGGATTGTGGCTCAAGTGCCTGGTACTCTAGAGACAGGGGAAGGCAGATGTCTATGAGTTCAAGGTCAGTCAGGGCTACATAGTAAAACTCTATCTCAAAATAAAAAAGACAAGACTGTAGGTCAGGATGTGTGAAATACTTACACTGTACATCCAGCCCCCACTAAGAGCTTAGTGTATGGGTAACCTCTAGTGTATGGGTAACCTCTAGTGTATGGGTAACCTCTAGTGTATGGGTAACCTTTAGCAGAAACCAGTGTCCCTTCTCAGTAATGGGGTAGCAAGTTGAAAGTAAGTCCTGGCTTGCATAGGATGGAACAGTCTGACAGGAACCTAGAACAGACCCACTTCCAGGCCTTGTCTCAGGCCATGTTGTGAGCAGTCCAGCTTGGCCTCTGTAGAGACGAGACTGACTAGCATGGACTGTCTGCTGAAGAGCCTGTGCTGAGGTAGCACCGAGAGACATAGGCTAGTCTTCACTGTAGTCAACATGACAGGACGTGCTTTCCAAGGTTGTCTTGGGGCTGACTGGGCCATACTCGCTTTCTCTCCATAGAGGAGCTTGAAGACATTGCACCGTCTCCAAAAGAGGCAAAGATTCCAAAAGAGACCAAAACCTCCCCAACCCCTGAAGCTGGACCTGGTCCCCAGAGCCCCTGTGAAGATACTCCAGTGGAACCCCCTGCAGAGGTGACTCCATCAGAGAGCAGTGAGAGCATCTCCCTCGTGACACAGATTGCCAACCCTGCTGCTGCACCAGAGACGCCAGTGCTGCCCAAAGACCTGTCCCAAAAGCTACTCGAGGCATCTTTGGAAGAACAGAGTCTAGCTGAAGACGAGGGGGAAACTGGACCTCCACCCCCAGTTCCCTCCAAACCTCCAACCCCTGCAAGCAGAGCCAGTGGCCCAGAGCCCAGGCCTCCCGCCAGAGTAGAGACCCTGAGAGAAGAGGTACCCACAGACTTACGCGTATTCGAGCTGAACTCAGATAGTGGGAAGTCTACGCCCTCCAACAATGGCAAGAAAGGTAGGTCTGGAGGCCTGAGTACAAGGGGCTCTATGAACAGGGCAAGCAGGAGCTGCCACCATGCATGTCAGTGTGTCTGTGTCCATTGTCATGATCCTAGGAACAGATACACTTCATTTGTGATAATGGGGGGAGAGCTATATAGGGAGATACATATACTGTCATACTCTATTAGCTAACATTTACATGGTCTTTGAAGGATATATTTGCAAGTTGTTTGGGTCTTTTTGTTTGGCTTGGTTTTGATTTTCATTTTATTTTTATGTTTTATCTGTTTATCTGTGTGTACTGTCTACATGCAATGTGTCTTTTTTTTTAATTTTATATACGTTAGTGTTTTTCCTCCGTGTATGTCTGTCTCAGTGAGGGTGTTAGGTCCCCTGGAAGTGGAGTTACAGACAGCTGTGAGCTGCCATGTGGGTGCTGGAAATTGAACCTGGGTCTTCTGGTAGTGCAGTCAGAGCTCTTAATTACCATGAGTGTGTCTTAGTTCGGGTTTTTGTTACCATGAAGAGACACCATGACCATGATAACTCTTATAAAGAGAGCATTTAATTGGGGTGGCTTGCTTACAGTTTCAGAGTTCAGTCCATTATCATCATGGTGGGAGCATGGCAGCATGCAGGCAGATGCAGTGCTGGCTACATCTTGACAGGAAGTCAACTGAGACACTGGGCAGTATCCTCACCATAAGGAAACCTCAAAGCCCACCTCAACAGTGACATACTTCTCAACAAGGAAGCTATACCTACTTCAACAAAGCCAGACCTCCTAATAGTGTCACTCCCTCTGAGATTATGGGGCCCAATTATATCTAAACCACCACACAGAGTCCAGGAAAAGTCCCAGTCCCTGAGACTGAAGTTACAGCAGCTGTGAGCTACCATGTAGGTGCTGAGAATAAACCCAGAACCTCTTAAGTAGCCAGTGCTCTTAATTTCTGAGCCCCTGGCTTTGACTTTTTGAGACAGGACCTCACTATATAGCTCAGACTGGCCTTAAACTATGTAGCCTAGGCTGGCCTTTAACTCTTGGAACCTAAGCTTTCCAAGTGATAGAATTACAGGAATGAATCATCACCATGTGCAACATGGTAGGGTTCTTTTTGTTTGTTTGTTTTATTTTTCGAGCCAGGGTTTCTCCATGTAACTTTGGAGCATGTCCTAGAACTCACTCCGTAAGTCAGTCTGGCCTCGAACTCATAGAGATCCACCTGCCTCTGCCCCCCAAGTGCTGGGATTGAAGCTTTAGCGTGTGCCACCACCTCCCAGCCATTCATGGTAGGGTTCTTTTTTTTTTTCTTTTTTTT
>NC_022016.1:55166343-55170452 GCF_000317375.1 Microtus ochrogaster | reverse complement strand
CCGCCTGCCTCTGCCTCCCGAGTGCTGGGATTAAAGGCGTGCGCCACCATCGCCCGGCGGTAGGGTTCTTAAAATCAACAAAACCAAGTTTATGTGAGGCCCTGTGATAAATGCCTCATGGTTTTGAGCATTTCCCTTTCCTTGGGTCCGTACTAATATCTTCATTCTACAGATGAGAAAAAAATGACGTCTAGAAATATTAAGTAACTTTTTCAAATTTTAATGACTGAGAAGTGGAGCTCCTAGCTTCAGCCCCAGGTCTGTGTCTGCCTTGACTCCATGATCACGCCATTACCAAACTCTTGGCCCATTTCTACTCTTAAACAATTCTGCTCTGCCCCTGCTGGGAACCCGTGTGTGTGTGTGTCTTTTCCCTGGAAAAGTGTGGAGCCCTGGGAAAATTAGCGCCTCCAAGCCTTGTCATGAGCCATGGAGACAAACCTTGAGCCTAACTTCAGGGAAACTCGGCTGAGCCACCTTCAACAGCAGGGCTTCAGTTGCATCTGTGTAATGGAGTCTTAGGCTGGAGACTGCATTTATGTGAAAGAGCAAACTTTTCAACTCCAGGAATTAAAGGAGAGGTACAGCTGTCAGCTTTCTTAGTCTCCCAAGATCCTGCTGCAGATTGTGACCCTTGACAGACATGCTTCCATGAAGCTTGCCCCTCAGGTGAGGTCTGGCCTGCAGCACGATGACAGCTTCAGGAGATGGGACGTAGGCTCACCAGAGCTTCATCCTGCTCCCTGACGGAAACTTCCACGTTTCCAGACTCTAACACAGTGCTCCTGTTAAACTTTGTTCAGTGAGGTCATCCATCCATCCATTGAATCTGCCTGCTCTTTAGGAGAGGTGGAGGGGGGCAGGGCAGAAGGGACAGTCTTTGTGATGGAACATGATGAGCCGTGTGGGGCAGGTTTGATGCTGGAGGCATTCAGAGAGGAGGACTCTGAACATCAGCAGTGAGTCATCAAGGAGACAGCTGGAGAGTTGGGGCAGGTGCTGAGGAGTCGCAGTCCAGCTTGAGGGGACATGACTAAAGCCCCCCTCCCATACTTCTCCAGGGTAAGGGAGACACAATAGTGGGAAAGTTGGTTCTCTTTTGTTCTGTTTTGTTTGAAAACTGAGTCTCATTGCGTACTCCTAACTGGCCTGGAACTTACTATGTAGACTAAGCTGTCCTGGAATTTACACAGATACATCTGCCTCTTCTTCCCAAGTTCTAGGATTAAAAATGTGTGCTACCACGCCCAGCCTGAGCGGGTTTTTAATTAACAGTTGAGAACTTATCATCTTAAGCTGGACTCAGGTGCAGAGCAGAGGGTCTGGGGACAAACCCCAGCTGCGCTCATGAGCCACGTAACTTAGAAAAGTTACTGCTCTTGTCTAAGCGTCTGCTTTCTCTTCCACAAATGGAAATTGTTTCAGACCGCCCTCAATCAGAAGCAACTTTGGCAGAGCCCTGCTTTGGGGACATGATGATAGCCATCATAGAGTCCTTTTTATTGCTGTGATAAACACCATGACCAAAAGCAACTTGGTGTGGGAGGGTTTATTTCATCTTCTATGTCCAGGTACCAGTCCATCACTGAGGGAAGTAATGCTTGCTTCGGGGCAGGAGCTCAAGGGAGAAACCTGGGAGCAGAAGCTGATGGATGCAGAGGTCATGGAGAAGTGATGCTTACTGGCTTGTTCAATCTGCTTTCTTACATACCCTAGACTACCTTCCCAGGTAGTTGCCACCCACAGTGAACTGAGCCCTCCCAGACCAATTGTCAGTCAAAAAAAATGCCCACAGAATGGCCAGACTGGGCGAAGCAGTTTCTCCATTGAGGTTCCCTCTTCCTAGATGACCCTAACCTTAGCTGTATTAAGTTGACCAAAAACACAAAAACAAAACCCTAACCAGCATAGTGCTGATGAGAGGCAATATTCTTGGAGTATTTTCTGTCCCAGACTGTGCTCAGCACTCTGTCTGCCTATCACTAGAGTCTCACAAAGCCCTTGACGAAAGCACATGCCTTTAATCCCAGCACTTGGGAGGCAGAGTCAGGCGGATCTCTGTGAGTTCGAGGCCAGCCTGGTCTACCAGAGGTAGTTCCAGGACAGCCACCAAAGCTACAGAGAAACTCTGTCTCAAAAAACAAAACAAACAAACAAAAAAAGCCCTTGATGATTGGTGCGGTTCCCTACCTCTCTCCTGGTAAAAGTTTACAAAGCTGAAAAGGTGGCTCCGCAGTTAAGAGTACCTGCTGTCCTTCCAGAGGGACCGGGTTCAGTTCCCAGCACTCACATCAGGCCTCTCAAAGCCACCTGCATCTTCAGTTCCAAGGAGTCTGATACCCTCTTTGGACCTCTGTGGACACCTACACTCACGTGTACAAATAACATGTAGATAGAAATAAAAATAATTTTAAAAATTAAAGAGAAAAGCCAGTTAGCCCCCTGAAGTCAATAGGAAGATCACTTTGAAGACTGAAATCTATAGGAAGGTGAACGAGCACGCACAGAACCTGATAGGAATGGGATGCCAGCTAGGATTGTGGTCATGAGGGTTGTGACTATACCCCCCATTGTTTTCTGGAGGGGGGTTGAGATAGGATCTTACTATGTACCCCAGACTGGCCTCATATTCCCTTCATTTTTGTTTGGTTTTTTTCAAGACAGAGTTTCTCTATATAACATCCTGGAACTCACTTTTTAGACTAGGCTGATCTTGAACTCACAGAGATCCTCCTACCTCTGCCTCCCAAGTGCTAGGATTAAAAGACCTGTATCACTATTGCTCGGCTTCCCCCTCCCTTTTGGGGGGGGTGTTCAAGACAGGGAAGCTACAGAGAAACCTTGTCTGGCAGGGAGCAGGGAGAGAACACTGCTCTTACAGAGAACCTGGGTTCACTTCCTAGCACCCACATCCTCAGGAGGATTAAGCCACCTGTAAGTCCAGCTGCAGAGGTCTGCTCTCCTCTGGTCTGTAACTGCGCACAAGCATAAACCTCCACACAGACACACACAAATACACCATGATTAAAAATAAATCTGTAGGGCCAGGCATAGTAACACATGCCTTTAATTCAGGAGGCAGAGGCAGTCAGATATCTCTGAGTTCCAGGATAGCCAAGGCTACACAGAGAGACCCTGTATTGAAAAAAAAAATGTAATAAAATAACTCTTTGAAAAAAGTAGAGTTATGATTCCTGATACTCAAAGTTCCCCTCTGGCCTACACATGCGCATGTACACACATCCACTCTAAGAACTACAGTTCCGGGGCTGGAGAGATGGCTCAGCGGTTAAGAGCACTGGCTGCTCTTCCAGAGGTCCTGAGTTCAATTCCCAGCAACCATATGGTGGCTCACAACCATCTGTTGTGAGATCTGGTGCCCTCTTCTGGCCTGCAGATAGGCACACAGGCAGAATACTATATACATAATAAATAAAAAAAAGAACTGCAGTTCCATTCAAAATTTGGCCGCAAAGTGGATGATTAGGAAAATAATGATTGAAGCTGTACAGAGTTGTAATACTAATGCTCCTAACCGTCTGCTGTGCACACCTTCACATGCTTGGCCTGGGGTATGATACCCCTAAACTACAGGTGAGGAGAAGCCATGGTGTGGCGCTAGACTAGGACAATGGAAATAGAACAGGGGGAAAGTCTCTGTGTTTTTGGTAGAACTAGAAATTGAACCCAGGGCTTCACAAATGCTAGGCGCTTTTTTAAAAAAGATTTATTTTATGTATATAAGTGTTCTATCTGCATGTACAACTTTATGCCAGAAGAGGGCATCAGATCTCATTACAGATGGTTGTGAGAATTGAACTCCGAACCTCTGGAAGTGCTCTTAACTGCTGAGCCATCTCTCCAGCCCTCTAGGTAATATTTTTGAGACATGGTCTCATCCAGCTTAGCCTCAAACTTGTCAGATAGCTGAGGATAACCTTGAACCTTGACCGTCTGGTCCTTCTGCTTCTACCTGCTACCCATATGCTGGAATTGTAGATGAGTGACACCATGACCAGTTTGCACAGTGCTGGGGCCAACCGAGAGCCCCATGCACGCTGGGCAAGCATTGATTGACCAAGCTATAACCCCACTCCTTTTGTTTTAAG
>NC_022016.1:55164246-55165982 GCF_000317375.1 Microtus ochrogaster | reverse complement strand
TTTTTTAAAGATTTATTTATGTTTTATGTGTATGAGTGTTTGTAAGTATGTCTATGCACCACACCTGTGCCTGGTGCCTGCAGAGGCTAGAATAGTACCTTGAATCCCCTGAAACTGAATCTATAGATAGCTATGAGTTATTATGTGGATGCTGGGATCTGAACCAGATCCTCTGCAAGAGCAGCAAGTGCTCTTAACTATTGGGCCCCTGGTTTTTGGTTTATTTTTGTTTTGTTTTTTGCTTTATTTTTAATTTGTGTGTGTATGTGTGTTTCTCTGTCTGTCCATGAATGCAGGTAGCTGCAGAGGCCAGAAAAGACTCTCAATCCCCTAGAGCTGAAGTCTAAGCTGACTGGGAAACTGACTGAGTCCTCAACTAGAGCAGTATACAGTCTTAATTGCTGCCATCTCTGCAGCCTGAGCCTTGCTTGAATCATGATCCTCATGCCTCTCCCTCACAAGTGTGTGTCCGCACACGGACACGAGTGTACTTTGTTCTTGCATTGTTGTCTTCAAGACAGGGTTTCTCTGTGAAACAATCCTGGCTGTCCTGGGACTCACTCTGTATAGACCAGGCTGGCCTTGAAAGAGATCCACCTGCCTCTGCCTCCCAAGTCCTGGGACTAAAGGTGTGCGTCACTGCCGCCTGGTGTGTACTTTATTCTTATTCATAGTGGTTTTTTATTCTTAGACATAGCGAGCATGAGCTCTGGGCATGGGGGTTGTATTTGGACAGTTGGGTACTGACTCCTCTTACCACCCCCACCACATCCTAAGCCGACACGAGGCTGGATCTGTGTGCAGCAGAGCTGCTCCAAGGGGCACTTGCCTCTTCAGATTCTCTGCAGAGCAGGGAAAGGGAAGTTGGGATGAGTGTGTGGCCTACAGCCCTGGGTTAAAGGCCCTACTTCACCATTACCTGTGGAACCTGTTTTTAATCTCCATTTATCTGAGGAAGTAGAAAAGCTATTACACAAAAAAATTACACTGTGGGTGATAGTGCCTTCAGGTTAGTAATTACCTGGAAAAGCACACCAAAACAGAACAGACCCAGTTGTGAAGGTTTTGGTGGTGTTTGGTTGGTTGGTTGGTTTTTCAGGACAGGGTTTCTCGTAGCTTTGGAGCCCCTCCTGGAACTGTTTCTTTAGACCAGGCTGGCCTCGAACTCACAGAGATCTGCCTGCCTCTGCCTCCCTAGTGCTGGGGTTAAAGGTGTGCGCCACCACCACCCAGCCCATCATAATGTCTTAATGTCCTTAAGCAGATCTTGTTACATGCCCGTGTGATCAGACAGGAAAGTGATTTACGTCTGTGCCATTAAAGTCTTTGTTCTGCCATGTGTCAGTCAGTACTGTTGGTACCTGTCCTGGAAGGTAGAAGTGGAACCCCCCAAGTGTCATTTGATGCGTTTCCATTTCTAGAAGGCTCTATCTTAGCATTTAAGCCTAAAGGGAGTTTTTAGGTTCGAGAGATCAGTCAGAGCAGACCTACAGCCATGCAAGGAATTGGCCAGGAATCTGTCTTTTGACCCACAGGAAGCCACACTAACTGAAACACATGCGTGTCCCGCGGGCATGGCACACGAAGTCTTTGGATACAGGATTAGAACTTGTCTTGGCTGTAGGTCTACTCTCACTTGCAGTGGACCACATGTAAAATTACTTAACTCTGAGATAAGACCTTTGAAAGAAATATGACCCTACTTCTCCATTTGTTAATTATCTGCTCTATTCAGC
>NC_022016.1:55161129-55162986 GCF_000317375.1 Microtus ochrogaster | reverse complement strand
GCTGGAACTCTTGAGCTCTGCCTTTACCACATAAAAGCATCCAGACAACATGTAAACAAGGGACAGGGATCTGTTCCAAATTTTTTTTATTTTTTGTTTTTTTGAGACAGGATTTCTCCGTGTAACAGCCCTGGCTATCATGGAACTAGTTCTGTTGACCAGGCAGGTCTTGAACTTAGAGATTCTTTGCCTCTGCCTCCCAGATGCTGGGATTAAAGGATTGTACCACCACCACCCTGCCCCCGAAGAAATTTTTTTAAAGACTTTTAAATTTTTTTATTTTTGAGACAGGGTCTCTTCTCAAAACACAAAAAAAAGGATTGTGCCACTTAAAAGATTTTATATGTATGAGTGTTTGCTTGCATGTATGTCAGTGTTCCACATGCATGTCTAGTGCCCTTACATCAGAAGAGGGTGTTGGGTCCCTTGGAACTAGAGTTACAGAAGGTTGTGAGCTGCCATGTGAGTTCTGAGAATAGAGTAACAAGTGCTTTTAACCAGCGAGTCATCTCTCCAGCTGTGTGTGTGTGTGTGTGTGTACCTAAACTTGTGAGTTGGTTCTCTCCTTCCCATCCCGTGGGTTTTGGGGATTGAACTCAAGTTGTTAGACTTGACACCAAGTATCCGCTGAGCCATTCTGAAGGCCCTGTGTTCCATAGAAACAGTGGATTGAATTTGATAGGGGAAATAGTTGTCCAGCTGCTGACTTAGATAAAAGGTCTGTGAGTATTAGGTATCAACTTGATGTTCTAGACAACAGGAATTGTAGAAGGAAAAAACACAAATATTCCTGCCCTCTTGGAGCTCATGTTTAGATCCTTTATTACTGGATAATAAGCATAGTTAGCCTGAGTATATGTTAGAAAATGTTTACACCCTTTATTATTGGACAATAAGCATAGTTACCTGAGTATGTTAGAAAATAAATGCAGTGGGGAAAAGAGTGAAGGGGAAGGGTTGTGATTTAAAATAAGGTGGTAGAGTTTGCCTAGCTTGAACTCGTGATTCTCCTGCCTCTTATGCAGTCAGTCCTGGGGACAGAGCCTATGGTCTTGTGCATATAGGGAAACGCTGAGCTATATTACCAGCTCTAAGTGTAAGAGTGTGTGTGTTTCTAGGAATCTAACTAGACCTTGGTAGTGTTGTGTTATCTTACTACTGAGTTATATCCCTTACAAACTAAATTTTCTTCTACTTCCAGGATTTTTCCTTAGATTTCTACAAGTAAAATCATTGAGCCCAATGAAAGTGATTCTAAAGATGTTGTATTGTGCCATCCCCTTTGAAGATTGCCGCCAGACTGGATCGTGGTGGCAAATCCCTGTAATCCCAGCACTCGAGAGGCAGAGGCAGGTCCATAGAGCCTGGTCTATAGAACAAGTTTCAGGACAGCCAGAGCTGTTACACAGAGAAAACTGCCTCGAGAAACAAAACAAGATTGCCAGCACAGACACACATAAGTGAGCGTGCCTAAGTAACCACGCTGCTTATTACATGTCGCTTATGATTCCAGGCTCAAGCACGGACATCAGTGAGGACTGGGAAAAGGACTTTGACTTGGACATGACTGAAGAAGAAGTGCAGATGGCACTTTCCAAAGTGGACGCCTCTGGTGAGGTAAGCCAGTCTGGTCAGCCAGAGCAAGCTAGTGCAATGACATCAGGGTGGAAGTCCTTTCCCAGCATTCCTTGCTCCCTGGTATGACTCCCTACAGCCAAGTGAAGTAATGGCTGCAGTAAGGGATGCTGCAGCTCAGTCCTAGGCTGGATGCATGAATGAGTTCTTGACCCTAGGTCTGTATCACAGTCACCCAAGGAACAAGAACAAAACAGATGCTGAGCAGGGCATGGTGACACA
>NC_022016.1:55154879-55160465 GCF_000317375.1 Microtus ochrogaster | reverse complement strand
ATTAAAAAGCTGGGAAATTAATGACCTTTTGCAACTATGACCTCATTGTTACAGTAATTATATTACTATTACCCCAAGCCCTCTTCTGTCTTTTAGCTCTCTAGAACCTGATATGCTTGGCTGGGAATATGACTCTGGTCAAGCACTCGCCAAAGCATTCAGGAGGTTCTCTGAAAGAGTAAGCAAACAGACAACAAAACCTACTAGGCAGTATACCTGAGCAGGCCACTCAGTCCCTCTGCAGCAGGGGTCAGCTGGAAACAGGCCGAGAGCAACAAGGCAAGAGGACGAAGTTAGGGTGCAGAGCCCCTGGAGAAGACCTTGTACAAAGAGAACATGCATCCAACAGGAGGGGGAGGAAAGAGTCCATTGACCTGTGATGGATCCAAGTCGAGACTGCCTAAAGCTTGGGTGACTCCTTTAAAGTTGACAAGAGAGAAAAGCTTTAGCTATATTGGCATCTGCAGCACCCTGCGACCCTGGTCCTAGTCCAGTGCCACTCTCAGTTTTTGGCTTTTAGAAAGCATGGCCTTTGTCTGCTCAGCAGGAAGTAGGTTCTCCTTTTGGGGACTGCCTAACTCCTCAGGCAGGCCATCCCTTGCAGAGGCAGAGCTAGGTTTAGTTGGTAGAAGTAGAATCGAAAGCAAAGAAGGCAGCAAGCCCTTCCTTCAGGCAGCTGCCTCTGTGTTCCCCAGTGTGGTCCCTAAAGCTAGGGATTACTTGTGGGAAAGGGCCCTTCCCAGTGGTAGCCTTGCTCAGCAGGGGGAGGTGGGCTTGGGCTGCCTCAGGAGTAACTGTGTATGCTCTCATTATCTCCTCATCTTTGCAGCTGGAAGATGTGGAGTGGGAGGACTGGGACTGAGGGGAGCCAGAGCAAGCAGCTCCCCACCCAAGACATATCCCACCTCCCGCTCACTAATCTCAGCCAGCCTTGGAAGACACTGAGAATGTCCCCCCCAAAATGACCTCTACCATCCAGAACTTGGTGCAGATTCTGATGGCTCCCTGCTGGCCCTCTGCTCACACCTTGGAAGAACCTTTCCAAATACAAATCCAGAAGTCTGACTTGTGCCAACTTTAGGATGACTTAAAGGGAGGACCCGAACCCCACCAGAGAGCCTGCATTTCTCTACTGTTCTAGGGACTCCTGCTGGGAAACTTCCTGGGGTAGCTATCTTCTGCACACACAGGAGCTGAAACACAGGTCTCTGAGAAGGCCATAAGCTAGTGAGCTAACAAGGGAGGCTAGCCACCTGCCCTTGGCTACACAGAGACAGTGAATAGCGTTTTGGTTCCTGTCCCAGTGAGTAAGAGGCAATCATCTCTGGGAAATTTGCCTCTCTCTGGAATCTCCCTCCCAAGTGTTTTCCACTCCTGCGAAGGTCCTATGGGTTCAGAATCTAAGACCAAACCTTGAATCTCCTTTAGCCCACACCGGGATATCCCTACATCTTCCCAGGGCTTTTTCCTGTCAGATGCACCCAAGTCCTTAGCCCAGCTGTGCCACTGCAAGAGTCTGCTCTTGTATTTCTTCCCCTCCCCAAGAAGGGAGGGAGCCACTTTCAGGCCCTTCTGGGTGTTGCCTGGTTGGATACCTGCTGCGAACAGCCACCTACCTTGACTCCCATAGCTTAGGACACAAGCCAGCTGTGAGCTCTGTTAAGTGAGCAGAAGCGTGCTCAGCCGTCTGCAGGCCTGCTTCTCCTCAGCCCTCTGCTGAGGAAGGACCTCCTTCCTGAAGACTTTCCGCCTGGGGCTCGGTGAGGGCTGCACAGAGACCTGGTGCTTCAGATAGAATTCTGGTGATTCTGTGCTGGTGCATCCCCTAGTGACTTAAAGGGATCTTGACAGGGGCACCGTGAGTAGTGGGCACCTCACTTCAAACCTTCAGAGAAGAGGGTAGAATGAAGAGAATGCTAAATCTCTTTTCTTTTTCTTTTTGATGGGATGGGATTTTTCTCTTTGTAATTTTTAGTTTAATTAACCTTTTGGTTGTTTGTGCAATATTATATATTTTAAATTATGATGCATCTCCCCAGAGTATTTTGTAGCTGGGAAAAGGAAAAAAAAAAAGAAAATTCTAACAGCTGTTAGTTTTGTAATTAAAAAGGAACAAAAAACAAAGTTTGTCCTGAACCTTTTACAGATTTGTCATAACAGCATTAAAGTGATTGAACAGAAGCCAGAAGTGTCTGGGGATGTTTCTGTCCCCACAGCTGCAGGTGTGACTTCCTGCCCGGAGCTGGGATTATAGGTGGGGTACAGCCTGGGTCCTGAGGCCTCTGGGTTGAGAAAGGGATGAGCCCAACCCAAGGAGGCGGGAGGCCATTTCTTCGTCTCAAGGACCTTTGCTTTTGTTTGGAAAACAGGTTGTAGTACCTGAGCAGCTCCAGTGGGGCATGTTCCTTCTCTCTTCTCCCTGCCCAGGATGGCTTTAGGGTCTAACTTAATGAACCTTAACTAAACACCTATAAACATCATTTTGAGAACCATTAATAAAAGGCCCTTAGTTCTAAGATCTTTAGAGGGAAAGATGTCTCGATAAGGGATTTGTGGGACCTCCTTAGGAGGTAGAAGTAGGCTAAGTTAAGTGTCAAATATAGATCACCATTTTAGAAGCAGGTGTTTGGGTTTGCTTTCTCCCCCTACTTTATTGGGGAGGACTTGCCATTGCTTTTATCAAGTGCTTGCTAGCCATGGGTGCCAACTAACTTCTTCGATTGAAGGCCGGAGTATCATATCTGGTTCCAGGAGCCGCTTGAGCAAGTCCTGGCATTCGGTTGAGATGCCCAGATGAGTGGGGAAGGATACCCCCTTCTGTTGCTGCCACAGCATCTTGGGGATATCTGTGTCATCAAAAGGTAGGCTTGCACAGAGCATTACATACAGGACCACACCCATGCTCCAGACATCACCTTTCTTGCTATCGTGGGGTATGCCCTGCAGCACTTCAGGAGCGGCATAGGCTGTGCTGCCACAGAAGGTCTGGCTCAGTTCCCTGCATGACTTGGGTAGAACCTTGGCAAAGCCAAAGTCGGTCAGCTTCAGGTTGAAGCCCTGCAACAAAGCGTTCTCACACTTAAGGTCCCGGTGGGCCACGCCACAGCCATGGCAGTAGCGAATAGCCTCAACCATCTGGCGGAAGAGGGCCTTGGCCCGGCTCTCGGGAAGCGGCCCTCCGTTCAGCACACAGTCAAAGACATCCCCTCCCTCAGCCAGTTCCATCACCAGGTAGATTTTTCCATCTGCTGACTCCAGCATCTCATACACCCGGATGATGTTTTTGTGGTCCAGGGTACGGACAATCTGGAGCTCCCGGGGCAGGAATCTCTGGATAAACTCTAAGGGGGAAAGTGGAGAGGCAAAATGGACTATCAAAAAAGAAGGGCCTAATTCCTCCCTCCTGGCTCCCGTTTCTGTCTTCTGGACACCCACCATGTCTGTGTGTCCCTCCTTGACTCCCTGAATAGTCTCGGATGCTCTCGCAACAAATATCCCCTTTTCTGACTTCATAGTTAGCTCATACTTGGAACCTGCTCCCTGCAGCCTGTGAGACCACAGATAAGGGGGTACTTGGGAACTTGAAATAAAGCTGCTGAATCCCAGGGTTCTTTCCAGGAGCCCTGTTTTCCTGTCCCTTTTCCACCTCTCCTTACCAGTTCCTGTCATCTAGCCAATACCTCCTGGGATAGGAAAAACTGAGGCCCCTTTGCCATATATTTTGTGAATATGGACAGTGCAGCGATCCTGGATCTTCACATCCATCTATTACAGACCTGAGGGCAGTAATCTGGCTTGTTTTACCGGTCACCAAAAGGGAAGAACTATTTCTGACTGAGCAAAGCACCTACCCACGTCTGCTAACCCACCCTCCAAAGGGCCCCTGCTCACCTTCTGGCCCTCCCATCTTGTCTATAATTTTAATTGCCACTTTTCTTTGATGTTTTTTGGAAAATGCTTCTTTGACTTTTGAGTAGGTCCCTTCCCCAATGGTCTTGCCCAGCTGGTACCCATTGGAGAGAAGAAAGTCCTCCATGCTGTGTAGCGCCTCCTTTCGTTACCCTCTCAGCTCATGCTGCCTCTGCGAGGCAGCGCTACTCCACCATCGCCCTTTGCCTGCTTCTTTTCCCCCCAAGGACTTCATCCACAGCCGCCTCCAGGGCTAGAACATTCTCCGTCTGGACACAGCCACAGGAGGGAGAGGACCAGACATTTTTAAACTCCTGCCCAATTGTGATGTAAATGCTGTGTGACCCTCAGACAACACGGGCAGTGTCCCTACTTGCCCTCACCACCACCAGCAAACCCAGCCTGAGTTAAGTCATTCATGAGTTGAGTACGGCACCGAGTGGTAACAGTGCCGGAGAAGGGACCCCGGTGGCTGTTGTAGGCCAGGGAAGCCAGGTTCTGCTTCCAGGCAAGTCTTCCTCATCCCCGAAGTCTCCATCGAGCTGTTGGGAGATAGTGCAAACCGGTCACCTAACTGCGGTCGCCAAGAGCCCTTTGGTTTCAGGCTCCGGGCCCTCACTAAATGCCCACATGGCCAAGGGTGGCCTAGAATTCCAGCGAGGAATAGGCTGTGTGAGGTCAGCACGCAGAGCCCAGGGTCACAATGCAGCCCTCCCCTTCGGCACTGGGGCCCCTGCACTCAGCAGACACCTGCCAGGCTCCGCCTGGACCGGAGCGTCCTCCCGCCGCCAGGGCTCGGGCAGTTGCTTCCAGCCTGGGACCGGCCTCGGCCTCCGGCAGGTAAGCCACGACCCACGAGCGGCACGGGCAGGGAGCGTCCAAGGCTCCGGAGCTGCCTGACCGTCACTCCCCGCGCAGAGTGTCCCGGGCCCTGGACATGAGTGCCCAGGAGACCCCACAGGGTCGAAGATTCCCCATTGAGGCCGGAGACTCCCCTGGCCTTGCCTCCGCCCCCGAGTCCCAGGACAGCCCGGAGCCAGTAGCTACGGATCATAACCCTGTCAGGTGAGGCGGATGCCCTCTGTCCCTCGGCCCCGCCCCATCACCATCCCCAGGGCCCTACCCTAGAGGACCCCAGGCGCGCCCCAACACTATGCGCCCCCTGTCGCCTGCCGCTTCACCAGGCCGCTCCGACGCTGCCCGGGCTGCCACTGTCTGACGCTGCTGCACGTGCCCATCGACGTCTACCTGGCCATGGGCGGGAGCCCCCGGGCCCGTGCCACCTGAGTGCGCCTGTGCACGGCAGCTCCGCAGGAGCCGGGCAGGACGAGGCCAGACGCGGGCCACCACGCTGAGGTCGCACGCGCCGAGCACGAGACAATGATGCACATTTTAAAATAAAAGAATGATGCACATTTTAATAAAGCACAGCATAAACTGTTCTTTCCACTCCGGGCTGGCCGTGTATGTGTATCCGTCGGATCGAGCTGCTCTGCCCTAGCCAGTACCGCCCCACTAGCCCTCCTCCCTCAGACCAACCCTCGACCCACCTCCACTTCCCAACCCGCCTCCCTCTAGGGTAGTGGTTCTCACGCTGTGGGTGGCGACCAGTCAGGGATCGCTTAAGACTGTAGGAAAACACACATATTTACATTACAATTCATAACAGTAACAAAA
>NC_022016.1:55152308-55154354 GCF_000317375.1 Microtus ochrogaster | reverse complement strand
CTGGGTTCCCCAAAGAAATCATTCTCTGCGGGACGCTGGCTGCTCACACCTGCTTAAGATTGGGGGGTGGGGGGTTAAGCAGACAATGTGGAAGAAAATCAAAGGCTGACCACAGCAAGCCTATGTAATTCTTCCAAGCTAGAGTTGGATTCAGCTCCCTGCTGTAGGGGATCAAGGGATGACCCCCACCTACTCAAGCCTTTGGTTACAGTTCAGACTAGTAGGGCTGCTGACTGAAGAGAAAATTATTGGGGAATGTGTCCTAACTTTTTTAGATGTTTATTTTGCTTTATGTGTAAGAATGTTTTGCCTGTTTGCATGTTTGTGCATCACACATGTGCCTGCTTCCCGGAGCTAAGAAGGCTAAGGATGTTTTTGAGCCACTGACTGTAGTTGCTGGAAACTGGGTCCTTTGCAGAGCAACAGCTACTCTTAACCACACTAAGCCACCTCTCCAATCCCCATCACCCACCCCACCCCACCCTACCTTCCAAGTTTTGGTTTCTGTTTTTTTCTTTTCTGTCATGGCCTAGAACTCAGTTTGTTGATGAGGCTGATGAACTTTTTTTGTTTTGTTTTGTTTTTTGAGACAGGGTTTCTTTTTTTGTTTGTTTGTTTTTTGTTTTGTTTTTCTAGACAGGGTTTCTCTGTAGCTTTGGAGCCTGTCCTAGAACTAGCTCTTGTAGACCAGGCTGGCTTCAAACTCACAGAGATCCTCCTGCCTCTGCCTCCCGAGTGCTGGGATTAAAGGCGTGTGCCACCACCGCGTGGCCTGAGGCAGATGAATTTAAGAGATCCACCTTCCTCTGCTCCCTGAGTGCTGGGATTAAAGGTGCACACCACCATTCCTGGCTCTCCAATTTCTTTTATTTTTTATTCTTTATTTTTAATTTTTTATGTGCATTGGTGTTTTGACATGGGTGTGTCAGGTCCTCTGAAGCTGGAATTACAGACAGTTGTGAGCTGCCATGTAGGCGCCAGGAATTGAACCCGAGTCCTCTGGAAGAGCAGTTGGTGCTCTTAACCACTGAGCCATCTCTCCAGCCCACCCCACCCCCAAATTTTTTAATTACCTGTTGTATAGAGGAGGAATTAAAGGACTTGCCCAAGGTTTCCTGGGTGGTAATGGGTTATGCTGGGACATAACAACTAGTCTGTGTCCTCAAACTAAATACCTTGAAACCTCCCTCCTCCGTAACGGGAACCATGACAGGAAGATACCCAAGATGAGGCCCATTTAAGTGGAACTTGTTCCGATTTTGCTGTTGTTATTCCATAGAAATAATGGTGGTGATGGTGGTGGTAATTATTTGGGTTTTAGGTTGGTTGGTTGGTTTTTAACAGAAACTTACTTTGTAGTCCAGGCTGGCCTTGAACTTTGATCCCTAATGCAACCTCCCAAGTAAAGCACAGGTATGTGCTACTACAGTAGGCCTATTAATTGGTTGGGGTATTTTTTTCCTCTCTTTAAATATGAAGAGATGTAACCCAAAGGTCTAGTTCGATCAGAAACCCTCAACACTTTGAGATCTGGAGTAAACTAACATACCCTTCCCCTGGCCCACATGAGGTGGAGGTCAACCCTCTCGATAGACTACTTTAGACTCCATGGTCACCTGAAAAAGACAATTTACTTTTTGGTTGGTTTGTTTGTTTATTAAAAAATGAAAACAAAAGCCGAGCGGTGGTGGCGCACGCCTTTAATCCCAGTACCTGGGAGACAGAGACAGGTGGATCTCTGTGAGTTTGAGGCCAACCTGGTCTACAAAGGGAGTTCCAGGACAGGCCCCAAAGCTACAGAGAAACCCTCTCGAAAAACCAAATAAATGAAATGAAAACAAAAGAAAAAAAAACACAGCACCTAATATAGCCCAATCTAACCTCGAGCTCACTAGGTAGCCAAGGCTAGCCATAGGCCTGTGCCACAGGCTTGTGCCATGACCAGTTTTGTTTGGCACTGGGGATCCAGCCCGTGCTTTGCACCTGTTAAGTAAGCACTCCACCAACTCCAGTCTTCTCTCTCTCTCTCTCTCTCTCTCTCTCTCT
>NC_022016.1:55141499-55151858 GCF_000317375.1 Microtus ochrogaster | reverse complement strand
GTAGACCAGGCTGGTCTCGAACTCACAGAGATCCGCCTGCCTCTGCCTCCCAAGTGCTGGGATTAAAGGCGTGCGCCACCATCGCCAGGCTCCCTTTTTAATTTTTAAGGCAGCTTTTCTATGCAGCACAGGCTAGCAGGGCATTCGACAACCTCCTATCACCATCTCAGGACTGAGATTACAGTACCACCACACCCAGCTAAAGTACCCTGTGTTGATTTCCTCACGAGCTTGCCCAGGTGGTCCTTAAATGCTAGGTTTTGTGGACTCATCCAGCCCAGGAATGCCAAATCCTTCCACTCTCCCTTTTTCTTCTCACCTCTGGTACTTCCTTCCCTGCCCCACCCTCTTCTCAACCTTCATTTTATTTAGAAAGACCATAAAAATACGAAATAAATAAAAATGCTAAAAACAAACAAACAAAAACCCTAAAACCCTGTAACATAAGCATTTCCTGTACCTCCTATATGGTTGGTTTGTAAGGGAGCTTGACTTCAGGCGCTGACCTTGCCAGACAGATAACAGCTGCACTAACTTGCTCTGTGAGCCAGAGAAAGGGCCATTCCAGGTGAAACACTGTGGGCAAGGGTTTTAAGGCAGGAAGGTGGAAAGCGGTTTCTGGAATGAAGTTTTCACCTCCTCAAGCCCAGACGGTGTTGCATGCTGAGAGCCCGGGTCTACTGCAGAAACTCAAGGGACCACTCAACAGAAGAAAAGGTACATCAAGGAAGCCTTGAGGCCCGAGCTGAGGAGTCTGAGCTTTGTTCTGCAGACAACAGACCAGGCTGGGCTCCATCCTCCTGTTTCTCTGTCTTCTATTCTTCTCCATCCTCCCATCTAGAAAAACCTCCGGCTCCAACTCCAATCCTGAGTTCAAGTCCTGTCTCTGCCACTCACTGCTGCACGACCTTGGGCCGATACCTAAGCCTTTCTGAGCTTCCACATTCTTATCTAGAAGGGGGGGGAGTGTTACGTCCCCTCTAGGAGGTTTTGGTAAGGTCATATCTATGTCATACCAGGTAGGAGGCCAGACTCAGCTCTTGAAAAAGGCTGAAATCGTTGTCACTCTGACCTTTGATTTCAAGGGGTAGCAGAAAGCCAGGCAGCCATGGATACTGTCACCGTTCTGCAGACGGTTGGATCTGGAGCCTAGGGAAGGGACAGCTTCTAGAAAAGTCCTTAGTTAGAAAGGTAATGCTACACGCCTCGTTCTCAAGGGTAGGGCTGCCCAGAGACTACGGTACAAGACCCCCTGCTCCCAAGCCTTAGCCTGGGCCTGAGCAATGACAAGGGACCCAGAAAAAGACATTTGAATAGCTGCCTTCTCTGACTTCTCTCACAGATACCTTATTAGCTAGCCCCTCCCTAAGGGACCCCCTTTTAGAAGGAAGGGGGCGAATCCAAGTACAGATGGACCCCCCAGGTTTCCATGGAGACGGCAGGGAAAGGGTTGCTGCATCACCATGGCAACAATTGACGTCAGCACTATTTCCCATCTCTTGATATGAGAGGGGGGCAGCCGCCCCAACCGCGAACAAATCCCCCACAAAGCCTCCTCCCCTCGCTGAGCCAATCAGCTGAAGGGTGGACAGGCTTAATATAGCACTAGAGGTAAAAAGCAAGGCTCTGATGTATGTCAACCCTCGGTTCAAATCCTCGCTCTGCCTCATCCTCGCCGTGGAACTCTGAGCAGATTCCTTAACCCCTTCAGCTTCAGAGGTACAGCCAGGGAAAAGCCAACCTTCCTTCAAGGGCTGCAGGTCACACATTAGGACCGGGCCATGGGAAGAGTGCAGTGACAGTTTCTCATTTTGGGATCTGTCAGGGAGTGGTGGCCTTGCAGATACAGTCTCAACCAGGCGCTAGAGGGGGGCCCCAGGATGATCACAGACCAGACCCCAGGATGTGCGCTCTTGACGAAGTCAGTGCCAGTGGAATTTCCAGGCTCTGAGGAAACCACAGATGTCACGGTCCCTGAAGCCCATCACATCCGGACTCTGACCCAGCTTCCTCTCTCTCCTCCTCCCCGATGCCCCGGACTGAGCCTTGTCAGCAGTCTTTGACTTCCTGAGCCTCCATCCGCTGCTACAGGGAGAAAGGTGAATGGGAGGACGGCGGGAAGACAGGGGCCAACCCTGCAGCAGGTCGGACAGGGCGGCCTGGAGCAATGGTGGGTGTTCCACACCCACGGCCCCTTCCCCAAGCGCCACTGGGGACTGAGCCTCAGAGGCACGCCGTTCCTGCTCATTTCCTCCAACCAAGGCAAACTCCTGCACCATTCTGAGTGAGATTCTGTCACCAGCCATCCAGACTCCTCTCATGTTGGCCCTAACCACTCTGACCCAGTCTCCAGCCGCAGGAGTCAGCCCTCCTTAAATCTCATCAGTGGCTTTATGTCGCTTGTCCAGCCACATCAGATACCAGGCAACTCCTCACAAATCTATCTTCCTGCCTTTTTTTTTTCTCCCAAGACAGGATTTCTCTTGTGTACACTTGGCTGACCTGGAATTCCCCTTTAGACCAGGCTGGCTGGCCTTGAAATCACGGAGATCTGCCTGCCTCTGCCTCCCGAGTGTTGGAATTAAAGGGCACCACCACTTCCTGGCTGTGATTTTTTTTAACCTGCCTTTAGCCCCAGCCCTGGTGTGAGTGGAACATGAGGGTCACTGAGGCTTGTAGACAGCGGGGGGCTCTTGTCTCAGGGGCATAAGGAAGAGTCCACACAGCAGGACACCCAGTGTCCATCTCTGGCTTCTACCCCAGAATGTGTGCACATGCACACATACACACAGATAATAAATCCTTTTTTAAAACAATAAGAGTGATGTACACACTGTTAATCCCGAGAGCATGTCTCTAAATAAACAGATAAATAAGTAAATAAATAAAAACCAGTCACCTGTGCTTTATATACTTCATTTAAGATGCTGGGCTGGAAAGCTGGCTCAGTGGTTAAGAGCACTGGCTGCTCTTCCAGAGGATCCAGGTTTAATGCCCAATACTCAAGGAGCAGCCCCAGTTACAGGGGACCCAATACCCTCTTCTGGCCTCCATAGGCACCAGGCAAATGAGCGGAGCACAGACATACATGCAGGCAAAACACCACATATAGGATGTAAACGAGAATTGGAAGAGGAGAAAGAGAAGCAAGCCTAGACTTCTGATTCAAGCAAGTGTTTCTACAGGAGGACTCGATTGCTGTGAGACAGGAGCATGGCTGTCATGGTCACACAGCCTTGGAAGCCTCCAGGAGGCAGGTAGGGGTCGAGCAGAAGTCAGTTTGAAAGACAATAGGGTCTCTAACACCCACTGGAAGCACAAGAACCTAGATAGACTGGGACTTGCCAATGCCAGGGAGAGGGGGTAAGCCAAAGACTGTGAACCTGCCACACCGCACAAGCTGCTAAGATAGCAAGAACAGGAGCTCACAGTGTCTCAAAAACAAGGGCCCCAAAGTATCTCAAGCAGGAGGGAGGTTCTGACTGTGTGAGTGTCAAGTAGGCCACCGATGAGGGGTCCAGTCAGATAGGCTCCGCGCATCCCTTGGATTTAGCAACAAGGAGGTCAGAGGATGACCTTGAGGAGCTGTTCCCACGGGTTGGTGAACGCGGGAGGAAACCAGATTGCGGCGGAGGCCACACAGCCAAGTCCTCTTCTTCAAGAATGTTGGTCTGTAACTGTAAGGGAGCCGGAGAAGGGAGTGGAGCAGGAAGGCTTGCTTTTCTCGCAGAGATAGGCAAGCCCGGATCCTGCTGACTGGTGGGAAGGAGCCATCCTGGAGGGAGGGGCTGGTAGAGGGAGACTGTCCAAAGAGAGAGAAAAGATCCCTAAATATGGCTGCATGATTGGGGAGGGGGCAAGTCAGGGCCTGTACTGGACCCTGGGGGCTCCAAACAGCTGCCCACTCTCTCCTGAAGCCTGTGTGAGTCACTAATAGCCAAACTGGCGGTGTGGGGAAGGGAGCTAGGCCAGGGCATTCCTCAGGATCTCCAGGTCAGGGAGCAGGGGCCAGTCTGGGCTCAGAGCCCTGAACACCAGGCTTTGAGCCGGACAAGGGCACACAGACCCCTCACCCGTTTATTTTTTACTGTTCTCCAAACCTTAGTGTCTTATTCAGCCAAAAGAGCGAATTCGCACAGATGGTGAATTTGTCATGATTTAGAGTTGAGGTGAAGAAAGGCATCATGGAGTCTTCCTCTTCTACAGCCTCGGATGTGAAACTACGCAGGCAGAAAAGGCCTTTGCGATGTGGGTCCCTGTGAGCACCGCAACAGGGGTGTGGGATCAAGCTGGAGGCCTCTGGGGCAGTGAGGGGGTTCTCTCTTTCCAGCACCCCAAACTGTCCTTCCTTTAGCCCCTAGGACTAAGGGGCTGGGGGGGTCTTTATCTTGGAAGCTGAGGAGGCTGATAGGGACTAGATCCCATCAAAGACCAACTCAGACCCAGCTCCCTCTGCCAACTGATGCCCAAAGCGGCGAGCCCAGGGGATCTGTGGGCTGTCAGGCCTCCCCCTCCACACTTAGGCGGCTGTTAAATGATCCAACCCTGGGTCAAGAGGACAAGACAAGCTATTCGCTGAGCCTGCCCACTGAGTGGTGAATTGTCTTGTCCCAACGAGGACTGGCGAGGACTGTGGGAGGGTGTTGCTGGCTAAACCACCCTGTCTTGGCAACAGTCTGGGGGTTGGAGTGAGGTGCCCAGATCCAATCCCCCTGAGAATCCCAGTCTCTCCAGGTAGACTACAGTGATCTCGACCGGTGAGAGAAGAGAACCCCCGAAGTGACCAATCCCGCACTGCCTGGACCAGAAGTGTATTTCTGGGGCCATGTCTCAGCCTGGGCAACTGCTGACTGAGCCCGCAGCGCCACCCCCTGCCGGGTCGCTGTCCCGAGCGCAAGAGGCTGCCTGCCCGGGCCACCCGCCGTCGGGGCACCGGCCACTGATTACTGCACCCAAGCGGAGGAGCCCACCAGGGAGCCGGTAGGGACTCTCGGGAACTCAGCGGAGGGGTGGGGCTCTGGGGGAAGGGGAAGCGGCCGGACCGGGGCGGAGCCCTCGAGGAAGTCGCGGGGCCTGGGCTGGGGGCCGGGGGCCCCTCGGGGGATTCGAGCCCTTGGGAATGGTCGGGGCGCGAGCTGGAGACCGAGTCCACGCGGGAAAGAGGTGGGGCCAGATGAGGGGGCGGGGCCTAGAGGAGGTGGGCGGGCAGCCTGATCCCCACCGTGTCTGCCCAGTTCCGAGCCCCTCCAGGTAGAAGCTCTAGCAGAGGAGCGTTAACTACCAGTTCCTAGGAAGACGTTGGGTTTCCCCGCACCCGGCGGGGCGGGGTGAGGGACGGGACTTGGGCGGGGCTGGGGTGGGGAAGGGCGAGGCAGAAAAGAAGTTCCAGCTTCTGAAGTCTCCACCGTGATTTTTTTTTTTTTTTTTTTCGAGACAGGGTTTCTCTGTGGTTTTGGAGCCTGTCCTGGAACTAGCTCTTGTAGACCAGGCTGGTCTCGAACTCACAGAGATCCGCCTGCCTCTGCCTCCCAAGTGCTGGGATTAAAGGCGTGCGCCACCTCCGCCAGGCCTCCACCGTGATTTAAAAAGTAGCTTTAGCCGGGCCCTCACCTTTACTTTAATCCCAGATCTCTGGAGGCAGAGGTCATCTTTTTTTCCTTTGAGAGATGTGAGCCACATTCTGTGTGTGGAAGTCAAAGGACAACCTGCAGAATCAGTTCTCTCCTTCTGCCACGTGGATTTTAGGGGTTGAATTTAAATCGTCAGGTTTATCGGCAAACGCCCTAACCTTTTGATCCAACTTGCACGGCACGAACATTTTATTTTAAAAGCTGGCAAATATGGCTACATTGAAATGCCTATTCACCAAAGAAGGGGCTCCAAACAGGTAACAGGCTGGAGCGATACCTCTGCTGTTCTCCAGAGGATCTGAGTTTAATTCCCAGTAGACATGTTTGTGGCTGACGACCTCTCGTAACTCTAGCTCTAAGGGATCCTACATTCTCTTCTTACTTCTGGGGGCATCTTCACCCCAGTGACATACACACATACAGATACACATATACACATTTTTTTAAAAAAACAAAAAAGCCCAGCGTGATGTCATATGTTTTTAATCCCAGCACACCTTGAGACAGAGGCAGACAAATCCCTGTGTGTTAGAGGTCAGCCTGGTCTACAGCATGAATGCCAGGGCTACGTAGAGATACCCTGTCTCCAAAAGTAAGAGTGCCAAACATAATGCCAGCTGCGTGTCCAGCACAAGGAATTTAAGGACCAAGAAGATATCCTCAGCTATTATCTAGGTAGGCCTCAGGGTGAGAGTGATTTCATCCCAGGGCCTGGTAGGCAAGATAAATAGGCGAAGAAAAAAATCTCAGAGTTGACTTGAAGGACACTGTGGAGGCATCCTCCTCCTGTGTGTGTCTGTGTGTTCTTCTTCTTCTTCTTCTTCTTCTTCTTCTTCTTCTTCTTCTTCTTCTTCTTCTTCTTCTTCTTCTTTTTAGTTTTTCGAGACAGGGTTTCTTTGTGTAACAGCCCTAGCTGTCCTGGAACTAGCTCTTGTAGACCAGGCTGGCCTCAGACTCACAGATATCCTCCTGCCTCTGCCTCCTGAGTGCTGGGACTAAAGGCGTGCGCCACCACTGCCCAGCTGTGCTGCACATTTCTGTGCTACTCTGAAGTCTGTGTGTCTGAACTGCCTCTGGTCTCTAAGTCCATTTATTTATAAGTCCTGTTTTGGCAGCTTGCTAGTTTTTATTTTTTTCTCCACTGAGTTCTTGGGGACACTGGTGAGAAAGTGGAGGTCCCTGCTCCCCTAGGGTTTACACTCCTCCAGGAAACAGGCCATAAAAAGGTATGAGAGATAAGCAACACGTGTCCTGTTTGAGAACAGGGAGGGGCCAGGTGCTGCTCTAGGCCGGACGGGCAGGGACTGTCTTGCTCACAGGTCTAGACAGTGCCTGACACATAAGGGACTCAGTGCACCGCTTGGCCAGGAAGTCCTGTCAGCTAGAAGGCTGAGGGGGCCAGCTATTTCTAGTCCTTAGGGAGTGTTCTAGACGAAGGCAACAGCGTGTGTCTGGTTGGTGACCCATATCCTGTGGCTCTCCCCCTGTCTGCTGTCATCTCAGGGGACATGGATTGGGTTTAAACAGGCCCCAGAGGGTCCCCAGGACAACTGCCCAGCTGATTTACTCCAGCAGAAAACTGGCCTAGCCAGATAGAGTCCTGGCATTTCCCTGGAAGCAGCCCTACCCGGAAGTACACTGACTTTTCCCGGAAGCAGCCCTGGACCTTGGCTGTTTTCCAGTGTAGCATCCTGCAGCCCCCGAGGAAGTCCTTTGTCCTATTTAGCCACAGCCCTTGCTGAGGCGACCCCAGCCTTTCCTGTCATGCTGCCTTGTGGGCAAAGGGGAGGAGATGGACTGGCTGGGCTGTAGTAGGTTCTGGCTAGACAGAAAGTTCAGGGAAGACCTGACAAGTGTGGGGAGTGACAATTGCCTGAAACTCCTGGGAGGTGATGAATCTCGAAGGACAGAGATGATTGATCATGCAAGCATCCATATCATCCAAAGACCTTGCTGTATGCATGGGAACTCAGCAAGGCTCAGAGGGGAAGGGATGACTGAATTGAAACACCTTGACCAAGAACCCCCCGAGCTTTGGCTTCCTTTCTTCACTGCTTTCTACTCTAAGCATTGTTTCCACCTGTAGACTGAACCGTCAACATCTAAGCGGTCCTCGGATGAGGAGCCTGAGGCCCGCAGACACTAAATGACTCATCCAAAGACTGCAGCCCATCTCTGGCAAGGCTGTTGGAGCTCAATCGCCTGGAATGCTCAAGGAGACTCCCCGCGCCTTACAGAGCCAGAGGAGTGTCGCCTGTGTTTGTTTTCTAGGAATCTGGAGATGCAGACTTCAGGCTGCTTACCTAATGATCCCGAGGCTGACCGGTGTCAAGCCAAAGATGAACAAAGGTGGCCTGGGAGCATCGCACATCGGGTGTGCCTGCCCTATGATATTACCCACCTCCTCCCTCCTCCTCTTCCTCCCTCTCCCCTCCCACGGACTCTTGAGTTTCTGCACTACATGCCCCAGTTAAACAGCTGTGTTTCCCTTGAGCTGTCTCCACTTTGTGTGTTTGTGTGTGTGTGGGGGGGGGGTGTCTACCCCCATGGCCCTCCCATCCCTCCTGTTTCATCTGTGTGTATACCCTACAGAGCAGGCTGAACTCACGCCAGAAACACAGGCCAGCTGGGTGAAGGGTCTCACAAGGGCGATAGCTTCTTTGGGGCATAGTGGATTATCTGAAGAGTCAGGAAGGCTCCAGGGGCATTGCAGAGGGGAGGAGGGGGTGAGCAGAGAGAGCAGCATTCTAGGCAGGAGGTCAAAGTGAGGGAGGACAGATTGAGCAGTTGTGAGCCAAAAGGTTCATCTCTGTAAGGGGCCACCAGACATGCCACTAGGTTTGCTTGCCAGCTAAGGTCAGCTGACTGTCAGAGTTGTAGAGAATATGGGGTTGGACATGCTGGAGGAAACTGAGAGCCATAAACAAGTTTAAAGTAGGGGAGGGCCATGGTCCACGCACATCAGTTCAGTCCGTGGTCTTCAGACACCTGTCTGCACTTTCGCACACACAGGTTCTATGTGGTACTGAGGCCAGTGGTGGTCCTACCCACACCTCCCCATAAAGGTGTGGCCGAAAGTGCCATTGTCAGAAGACAGAAGTCTTAGGGCTGCCATCCAGATAAAGACAGGTAGTTGGGGGGGGGGCAGGCATGGTGACACATGTTTTTAATCCCAGCACTCAGGATGCAATTTCAATTTCAATTTAATTAATTTTCAATTTAATGATGGGATCTCACTATATAGTCTTGGCCAGCGTGGAACTTGCCTATTTAGACCAGACTAGCCTCAGACACACAGAGATCTGTCTGCCTCTGCCTCCCGAGTGTTGGGATTAAAGGCGTGCGCCACCATCGCCCGGCTCCACTGCCTTTCTTTAGACCAGTCCAACTGATTCTTCCCTGGACTTCTTGCTTCTTCCTGTCCCTTCCGATCTCTGTTGACTGGGGCCTGTTTGTCTATGTCCTCTAGGTCCCTGTGGGGACATCCAGAGTGACCTCTAAAGGCAGCTGGGGCCAGGACAGGCCTGGGCTAGGGACAGAGATCTTAGTCACCACCAGATAGTGAGAAAGGGAGAGGAGACACAGACAGACAGACAGACAGATGGATGGATGGATGGATTATTCCTCTGTCTGCAATACAGATTTTTACTCCAAACTCACAGATCCTGGTAACATCCCAAAGGTACTCAAGTCATCCTGACCCTGCCAATCCTGCTTCCACACACAGTCCCCAGCTCTGCTCTCGGCTTGTCCTGTGTCGCACTGCAACCCTTACCCCCCCGGCCCAAGCCTCAGGGCCACCCTTAGCCTTCTTCCTCTGTCCTTTCCCGAGGCCTCTCGTCGCATTTGGCAAGTGAATAAATCATTCGCTCCTTCCAGAAACTGCTTCTTCCCTCAGTCTTGAGGACACCCCTGCCCCAGGGTCACTCTCTCCTCACTGGCCACCACCAATAATCCCTCCAGGTGCCATGCTTCGAGTTCCTGCACTGCCTTCTGGAGTCATACTTTGCCCCTAAATGGTCCCACTGTGTCCGGTGGCTGCAAATGCGGCCTTGTCCCCTGGTGAAACTTTGAGAAAATAGCATCTCCGTTCAGCTCAGGTTCTCCAGCCACTAACTGCCAGCCTGCTCTCTCCATGGACTTCTCGGGGCATCTTCTAGTTCAGCTCCAAGGTTACGCCCTTAGTTCCAGCCCTGAGAACAGTGAGAACTGTGAGAACAGGCAGCGCAGGGAGAGCCCATGTTGGCTACATCTCCGGAAGGCTTCAAGGACTGCAGCAAGCCCCAGTCCTTACAAGACACACCATGGAAAACAATCAGATGCAGGCCAGTGGTAGTGCAGCCTTTGATCCCAGTACTCGGGAGGCAGAGGCGGGTGGGTCTCTGTGAGTTCGAGACCATCCTGGTCTACAGAGCGAGTTCGAGGACAGCCACGGCTACATAGAGAAACCCTGCCTCGAAAACAAAAAACAAAAAAATTATAAAAAGGAAGAAAACAGTCAAGCAAAGGATCATGGTGCAAAGGCTTGAAAAAGAGGGGCCATGGCTGGGCTGGAAGCCAGAGTGTGGGGTAGGGACCAGATTGTGCAGGCCTTAATTGCTAGGTGCACAGCCACAGAGGCCACTGAGAGTGACAAGGCCAAGTGAAGAGCATGTTTGTTTTATTGTTGATTGATTGGTTGGTTGGCTTTTGTGTTTAGTTTTTTGTTTGTTTTAGTTTGTTTTTTTTT
>NC_022016.1:55136967-55141279 GCF_000317375.1 Microtus ochrogaster | reverse complement strand
TTTTTTTTTTTTTTTAGAAAGGGTCCTGGCTTTCCTGGAACTTACTATGTAGGCCAGCTAGCCTCAAACCTGCAGAGATCCTCCTGCCTCTGCTGGGATTATTGGCATGCATCACCAGGTTTAGACTCAAATGGTATATGTTTAAATTCACATTTCATTAAGCCTTTCATTCTTTCTCTTAATTATTTAACAGAAATTGATTAGTGGTATAATGCAGCTGGTTGGGGTATAGCTCAGTGGATACTGGCATAGCTCAGGCGGGGGTCTATCTGGCTGGGCTGGAGTGTAGTCACTGGGTTGGGGTATCTCACTGGGCTGAAGTGTATCAGTGCTGGTGAACATACCTTGAGGATGGGGTTATGCTGGCTCAGATAAATGGGTTCCATCCCTAACACTGAAAAAGCAAAAGTTAGCCAGGTGGTGCCAACAGAGGCAGGTGCATCTCTGTGAGATCGAGGCCAGCCTGATCTACAAATTGAATTCCAGGACAGCCAGGGCTACACAGAGAAACCCTATCTTGAAAATAAATGAAGGAAGGAAGGAAAGAAGAGAGGAACGAAAAGAAAGGAAGGAAGGAAGAAAGGAAGGGAGGGAGGGAGGAAGGAAGGAAAGGAAGGAAGGAAGGAAGGAAGGGAGGGAGGGAGGGAGGGAGGAAGGAAGGAGGAAGGAAGGAAGGAAGGAAGGAAGGAAGGAAGGAAGGAAGGAAAGAAGAGAGGAACGAAAAGAAAGGAAGGAAGGAAGAAAGGAAGGAAGGGAGGGAGGGAGGAAGGAAAGGAAGGAAGGAAGGAAGGAAGGAAGGAGGAAGGAAGGAAGGAAGGAAGGAAGGAAGGAAGGAAGGAAGATTAGGATTGTGGAGAGCAGCTGGGGAAGAAGTCTAGTGGCAGAGAGGGCACTGAAATCGTATGGCCCAGGAGAAACAAATCTCCCTCAGAGCCATGGCTAAAGAAAGGTAAAGAAAAGACAAAGCTGAGTTGAGCTGAGCAATGTCTTAACCCTGTTTCCTGTGTGAAGAGCACTGAGCAGAAGCCCTACAGCCCAGAATCATGGAGTCATTCTTTCCCCTAGAATGTTGGTGAAGCTAAAAGGTTCCTGGGCAATGCTTTGATCAGGGAGTGGTGGTGCTCAGGTGGAGTTCTGTGAGTTCAAGGCCAGCCTGGTCTACAAAGCGAGTTCCAGGACAGCCAAGATTGTTTCACAGAGAAACCCTGTTTCGGAAAGAAAAAAAAAAAGTAGAAGACAGAGAGATGGTTTAGCAGATGAAGCAGAAAAGCTTGGCAACCTGAGTTCTATCCAGGGGACTCCACATGCATGCAGCACACACCGACACACAGACACACACAGATAGATATACAGACACAGACATACAGTGACACGCACAGATTCACACAGACACACACACACAGGCTGCACATACACAGACTCACACAGGCACATGTATAGGCACACGCATGCACACACAGACTCACACAAAGACACTGGCACACAGAAACAGACACACATACACAGTAAGAAAAGAGAAGAGGGTAAAGTCAGAGCCTGAGGTTTTCTCTGTAGAGGGAAGGGGCATGTTCAGACGCCCTGGGATGGCAGGGAGTTTAGAGTTCTCAGGGAATGAATAACTGTGGAGCTGAAGCTTGTGGGTCTCTCAGAAGAACTCCTTCCTGAATGCCCCCAGGAGCTGTGGCCTCAGGTGCAGGGTTTCTAGGCTTCCCTTAATGCCCCCTAGCTTATTCAACTCACAATAAATAGTCGTGGGGGTGTGTACAGTGAAGAGTCCCTTTTTATAAACGTGGATGCTTAGGCTCAGAGATCCCAAAGCTACGTGACGTGACAATAGAGCTACCACTTTACGCTGCCATCACCTCCACACCACACCGTAAGGCAGCCTGAATGGCTCCAAAAGTCCTCATCTAAGAGAGATAGCAGAGCAGGACTTAGGGGAGGGACCTTGCCTCCGGTTACAGAACTGGAAGGTAGCAGGGTTTAGCTCACCCGGGGGAGAGGCTGACTGGGGGAAGGAGAGGGAAAGGCTATCAGGGAGGTTATGTGGAGGAAAGGGTGTGATTGGAGGTGGACTGGGACTTTCAGTTTCCCTGGTAGAGGGACTTCCCCTTCGTTGGGGATTTTGGCTGGAAAGTTATAAGCAATCCAAATTTCACTGTCCGGAGAATCTTTCCTTAGAGGTGCCTAGGAGTTGAAAAGAAACTAAAAGTCATGAAAAGGGAGGGAGTCTGGGCAAGGGCAGGTTCGCCACAGCCTAGATAACTGGGTTGAGTTTCTGGTGACCTCATCAAGCTTGGGGAATTGAGCCAGGAGCACGAGCCTCTGCTATCAGGGCAACCGAGCCCCACGGAACTCAACTGGGCAGAGAATGTGCCCATCCAACCAACGTCTGTGCCATCAACCCTGCCCTGGCACCAGTAACACCCCCCCTTTCCAAACCCTCACGAATACACTTCAGAGGAAAAGACGGGGAAGGAAAAACAAACGTTCAGGACAGCCTAAAATTCTGGAACGGAATTTTCGGGCCTTCCCTGAGGTGGCCCAGAATCCATAGGAAGGCTCAAGGCCTAGAATTGACAGGCGGGTTCACAGAACTGATTTCTGCTGACAGTTGAGCCCAGAGAGCCCAGGCTCATGAAAAGCAACGCTGGGTCCAGAAGCCAGGATTTGAGGGTCTTGAGGGTCTTGGCCCTCTCCTCGGTGGACTCTTTGCTGAGCCCCTCGCCACTGCTGTCTACCTGAAGTGTTTTTTCTGGCTGCCTCCAGTTGAGCCTAGCACCTGGTGCCTTTTTTTTTCTTTGCTGATGCTGGCCTTTGTTGTAGTTATAGCTATCAAAGCTCCAACACTGTGCTTAGCTTCCGTCCTCTGTCAATGGGAACTCTGATGGCTGTACCTCCGGGGTCCTGGGATAAGGTACTCAGTCAGCGCCATAAGCCACCAGCATTACCATCTGTCAGTCCTGCCTGGCTCGCTGAAGATCTCTCCCGTGTTCAGGGATTTCCTTCATTCTATACCCGGGAAGTTCTTGTTTCAGTCAGTTAGCTTCTTCCCAGGCCCTCCCCTGCTGCCTACCCCGCCCGCCAAGCAGTGCTCCGAAGCCTGGGTACTTCCTGGATGACCTCATGCACAGCAGAAACCAGAGGCCCAGATTTCCCGAGGAGGGGGGTTAGTCCTGCCATAAAAACCTGCCTGTTGTCCCTCGGGTCACTAGCCTTTGGCTCAGGAAATATGTGAATCTATGTACAGAAGCAAGGCAAGTTCTAGTGGCCTCCTGATGCCTTCCTGGACTCCCCTGAACCCCTCAAGGCACGATTCGATTCAGCAACTCCCTGAACTCCCCTCCCAAGCCCAGCCTCAGTCAATGGATGTTTCACTGGCTCTCACCCAAAACAGGAAAGGAGGGGGCAGCATCACCCTCCCCCCATTGTCTCTCACTCCTTCTCTGTAGCCTAGGATCTTGTCTCCAAGACTTGTCCCAGGCTAGCCCATCCTTCCAGCCCTACCTACAGAGAAAATTCGCTGCTTCTACTCTCTTCTCCTCCTCCACAAGGCCCACAGGCCTCATCTGACCCTGAATCTCTCTCTTTCCTCCCTTAAGTCACCGAAGGTCTCTTCCACTAGATAGAAAACACGTGTGAGCAGGGACCCTGCGGCTCAACACCGAACCCTCTCTAGTGTGAGCAGGGGAGATTCTGGTAAGTCTTCATGAGCGTGGCTTAGGGGCTCACCTTCTCACTGTGTAACAAATTAAGGCCAAAGGAGAGAGAAAACTAGCAATAGAGTCAAGCAAAAGACTGGTCCGGACCAGATCTGAGTTTTCTAGCCAGACAGATGCTTCAGGAGATTCGAACCCTGGAGCTGAAAACCAGACAATGCCAAGTAGAACTCCCTAGAGCCTCTAGGAGAACCAAGCCCCCTCAGAAGTGTCCTCCTATCCCAAGGCTTCATGTTTGCTATTTTTAACATTAGAAAGCTCACTGGCATCTACTCTCAGGCCTGATAGAGGGTGCCTTTTGTTTGTTTGTTTAGAGATAGGGTTTTCCTATAACTGCCCTGACTGTCGCCCCGAAACTAGCTTTGTAGACTAGGCTGACCTTGAACTCTGTCTCCTGATTGCTGGGATTAAAGGTATGAGCCACCGTGCCCAGCGAGGGTGCCTTTTTAAATTTTCTTTTTAATTTAATTTTTATGAGTCTGGCTGTTTTTGCCTGCTTGTCTGTGTGTACCTACAAAGTGAAGAAAAAGAAAAGAAGAAGAAGAAGAAGAAGAAGAAGAAGAAGAAGAAGAAGAAGAAGAAGAAGAAGAAGA
>NC_022016.1:55126256-55136867 GCF_000317375.1 Microtus ochrogaster | reverse complement strand
AAGAAGAAGAAGAAGAAGAAGAAGAAGAAGAAGAAGAAGAAGAAGAAGAAGAAGAAGAAGAAGAAGAAGAAGAAGACGACATCTGACTCCCTAGAACTGGAGTTACAGACAGTTGTGAGCTACCATGTGGGTGCTGGGGATTGAACCCAGGTCCTCAGAGTTCCTTTTATTCATTTGTTTGTTTATTTCAGCACAGGTTTGCATTGTGCAACCCTAGCTGTCCTGGAACTCGCTCTGTGCACCAGGCTGGGGTTGAACTCAGAGAGTCCAACTGCCTCTGCCTCCTGAGTGCTGGGATTAAAGTTTTTGTTTATTTACTTTATGTGAATTGGTCGTTTGCCTTTATATATGTGTGTGAGGGTGTCAGAACCCTGGAACTAAGGTTACAGACAATTTTGAGCTGCCATGTGGTTGCTGGGAATTGAACCCTGGTCCTTGGGGATGAGCAGCCAGTGCTTTTAACCACTGAGCCATCTCTCCAGCCCCCAATGCTGGGATTAAAGGCTTATGTCTCTACCACTCGGCCCTGTTCTTTATTTAGAGAAAACGTCCTCTTCTTTCCTCTGCCCTTTGATAGGCCTGCCCTCGGAGCAGGTCCCAGGCTCCTGCCAGGGGGTTCATTTCCCATGGCAAGGGTCTCTTACAAGAACTGGGACAGATGGAGATGTCAATGCATAGGTCTCTAGTTATGACAGTTTCATGTCCCCACCCAGCCATCTCTCCAGCCCCCTTAGCTTTCTTACACAACTCAGGACCTACTAAGACATGATACTGCTCACAGCTGCATGGGCCCTTCTACAAGTAATCCAGGGACCTTCTCAGGCCAGTCTGATGTAGGCAGTTCTCAAGGGACACCTCCAGGTTATAGCAAGTGAACTTGGACAGTCCGCTGTAGTCTCAGTGGCCCACAGAGCCGCACAAGCCCCCGGGACGGTACACGAAATAGTCATTCTTGGCCCAGTGTGGTGGTGCACACTGTTAATCCCAGCATTCAGGTGGCAGAGGCAGGTGGATCTTTCAGTTGGAGACCAGCTTGGTCTACAAAGCAAGTTCCAGGACAGCCAGGAGTGTTACACAGAAAAACCTTGTATCTGGGGAAAAGGGGGGGGGCACTTTTCAGTCTCTGCACTTAACAGATCTCCCTCAGCCCCACACACACTCAGCACAGACCCGTTGCATTCAGAGTCGCCAGCACAGTCTCAAGGAAGGCCAAGCATCCACACAGAAAATCTCAGAGTTGCCAGCACAGTCTCAAGGAAGGCCAAGCATCCACACAGAAAGTCTCAGAGTCGCCAGCTGTCACCAAAGCTCTCTAACGCTTGAATACACAGAACCAAACAGAGCTGCAGGCTCACCCAACAACAAATGCACCCACCTAGGGTCTCACAAAGTCACACACACACAATCACAAGGCCATACAAAGTCACACACAGCAAACAGACACACAGTTGCACGCAGATTCTGGGAGTCTCGGAACAATGGGAACATTGTCTGAGTTGGCAGCAGCTGGGGAGAAAGGAGCCACAGTGTGGACAGGAGGCCATGGGGGCTGCTGGACGCGGCCTCCAAGTTCCAGCATCTTTCCTTTTCCAGAAGTTAGGTTCTGCCGGGACCTCCATTTGCTGAGGGCCTGACACCCCCTCCTCAGCCTCCTGGGATGTTTGGTGAAGATGCAGAGCTCTTAGGGGATCTGGGCCCTCATGCTCTTCCTTCTGGAATCTTCCCAGAGACTTGTCTTTCTCTCCACCAGGCAGTGCCTGGAAAGCAGGAGCCTGGAGATCCACTCCTGACCTCTGAGTCCAGCCCCTCCAGGACTCACACTGTCTGAATCCCGCTAGGCGGTCCGGGCAGCGCCTGGCAGCACTGTGGGTCTCCTATTGTGGCGGAGACAGAGAGCATGTCAGGACGTCCATCCCTTAGTGTTGTGAGTGCCCTGCAGTGGGGACATGGTGCCCTTCCCTGTTCCCAAATAATTCTTCTTGTCTCTCACCTTCATCGGATAGTCCGGTTCTCAATAAGAAATTATTCAGGGGTTTTTCACCCTTAGCTATTCGTAGCTGCTGTATGCCTCCAGAAAGCCACTCTGCTATCCTGAACCCAGAGTAAAATGAGAGGCTAGTCAGGAGTGCCAGAGTCGGGGTGGGATTGAAGGGCACAGGAGTAAACACAGAATGCAGATGCCATGCTACCTCACCCCTCTATGGTCACATCTGTGGGGAGTTGGGCACTGGAGTGTCTCCATACCTCACAGCTTCTAGCTTGGCAGGAGGCCTCCCCTAGGAGGGAAGGACCTGCCGAGCAGTTCAAGACACAGCCTGCTTTTTGCAACATTTGGCTTCCTCCAGCCCCCATTCCTGTCCCACTGGGGGACATGAGGAAGTAGCTGTCCATACGCGAACACGTATCTGGGCCCAACCAAGAACTCTGGGGTTCTCACGGGCCTACCTGGGCCAAAGAAGGAAACAGAAAAGGACCAAGGTCTCCAAACAGGGTGGGTTTTTGGGGGTTATCCCTAATGCTGTGTCACAGATGTAGAGGAAGTCCAAATGTCTTCCCTCGCTTTAGGGAACTGGCTGGCGTTTGCAGTCTACGGGGTCTCGCTGGCATTATGTTACCTGTATGGGGAAGCCCGGAGGAGGGGAAACCTGGCCTAAATCAGTTATATGTCAATCGCCTCTGAGCCTCAGGGTCTTTTGCTTCAAAGTGGGATAAAGATACACAGACACAGACACACACACAGACACACACACACAGACACACAGACACAGACACAGACACACACACACACACACACCCTGCAACCTCTGCCATGGGCTTGGTAATGAATGGACCCAGGCTGTAGGAAGGAGAAACTGGTCACCAACAGACGGAGAAGAGAGACTGTAGGATCTTACCACTCCGGCCAGAGGGACCCCAAGTTAGGTCAGACCCCCAGGTTGTTTGCTGTAGACTGGTAGGAATGTGACTTCTGGCCCGAGGGGGCGTCGAACTCAGAGTATGGGAGGGTGTGGGGTGCTGTGGGAGTTTGGTCAAATTTCTAGAGCATAACTCAGGACCAGCCGTCTGACAAGTCTGGACATGTGAGCCCTTCCAAGAGTTCAAGAAGCCAGAGTAGAGCCAGGGAATGAGGGCCTCTCCTCTGTGGAGCAGGACTCAGGCTGAAAGTGAGGCGGTGTGAGCAAGGAATGACGGAGTGCTTCTTCCTCGACGGTCCCCTCCCAGTTCATCTCCCGGCGAGACAGGGAAGCTCTCCTGCCCACACCGAACCCTACCTGTCCCTAGTAATGCCTTGTGATGGGGGAACCAGACGGCTGGCTTTGCCCACTGCACGAGAGGGGCCCGAGCCCGACCCCGCCTCCGCCCCCGATTGGGTGCTCATTTAAATGTCCGGCCCCGCCCCGAGCCCCGGGCGAATACATATAGGCGGCTCGGCGGGCGGCGGGCAGCATTCTGGCGCGGAGCGCAGCGGCGGCGGGCGCAGCTAGCAGGTTGGCTGCGGAGCGGGGGTGCAGCGCGCTTTGCCCCCGTACCCCTCCCCCTCGGACGCAGCCCCACCCCTCCGCCCGCCCGGCCGTCCCAGCCGAACTATCCCCTGCGGCGCCAGCGCGGGGCCGCTCCGGGCGCCCCCAGCAGACCCCCATCATGGGCAGCCAGAGCTCCAAGGCTCCCCGGGGCGACGTGACCGCCGAGGAGGCAGCGGGCGCTTCCCCCGCGAAGGCCAACGGACAGGTGGGTGCGCTCGGCGCGGCGGACCCCGGTCCCCTACCCGCGCGCCTCGCCCCCTCTGGGGCCCAGGGCCGGGGCCGCGCGCTTTGTCCGGCCCGGGACACGCGGCGCCCCCTCCCCCGCCCGGTCTCTTTGTTCTCGGCGCCGCAGCCCCCGCGGGCGAACGAGGGGAGGGGCGGGAGGGGGCGCCGGCCGGGCTCGCCGCCTTCTTTGTTCGTGCCCGGACCGCGGGCGCTGCCCCCAGGCCGCCCCGAAGGCCGCGCGTGAAACAAAGGCGCTGCTAGGCCGCGCCAAGGGGGCGTTCGAGGCCGCGGGACCGGTGCTGGGCCCCCAGGGGGCCCCATCTGCAGCCCGGACCTCGGCGGCCCGCGGTGGCTTTTGAAACGGCGGGGAGCAGAAATGTGGGGAGACTCTGGGGTGGATGGGGGCTGTTCACACAAAGCGGGAGCCTGGGAAAATAGGCCGTCCAGGTGCAGGGAGTCAGCGCCCCGGGACTGCTTCCCGCCCAATAGCTCCGGGCAAGGCTTGCCCACCAGCCCGGGATCCGGGCTCTGCGAGGTTCCGCGCGGAAAATAGAGATCGCGCCCCGGGGAGGGGGGTGGGGGCCCGTACCCCAGCGCCTCCTGCTGGCTGTGATCGGTCCAGCGCGCCTGTGAGGGGCGAGGGCGATGTTGGATGGGAGTGAGGCCAAAGCCAGACTTGGGTTACTGCAGACCCCGGTAGTAGGTTCCGTCGCCTGCAGGGAGCCAGAAGCGGGCTGGGGGAGGGAGAGAAGGGCCCCGGCCCTCACTGCTGTCTCCTCTGCCCCGCAGGAGAATGGCCATGTGAAAAGCAATGGAGACTTAACCCCCAAGGGTGAAGGGGAGTCACCACCCGTGAACGGAACAGATGAGGCAGCTGGGGCTACTGGCGACGCCATCGAGCCAGCGCCCCCTAGCCAGGAAGCTGAGGCCAAGGGGGAGGTCGCCCCCAAGGAGACCCCCAAGAAGAAGAAGAAATTCTCCTTCAAGAAGCCTTTCAAATTGAGTGGCCTGTCCTTCAAGAGAAATCGGAAGGAGGGTGGGGGTGATTCTTCGGCCTCCTCACCGACAGAGGAAGAGCAGGAGCAGGGGGAGATCAGCGCCTGCAGCGAAGAGGGCACTGCTCAAGAAGGGAAGGCCGCCGCCACCCCTGAAAGCCAAGAGCCCCAGGCCAAGGGGGCAGAGGCTAGTGCAGCCTCCAAGGGAGGAGACACGGAAGAGGAGGCAGGGCCCCAGGCTGCAGAGCCATCCACTCCCTCGGGGCCCGAGAGTGGCCCTGCATCGGCCAGCGCTGAGCAGAATGAGTAGCTGGGTGGGGGCAGGTGGGTGATCTCCTAAGCTGCAAAAACTGTGCTGTCCTTGTGAGGTCACTGCCTGGACCCGGTGCCCTGGCTGCCTTCCTGTGCCCAGAAAGGAAGGGGCTTGTTGCCCCCTTCCAGCCACGTTCCCTCCCTACTGTGGATTCTCCCATCAGCCATCTGGTCTTACTCTTAAGGCCAGTTGAAGATGGCCCCTTACGGTTTCCCAAGTTAGGTTAGTGATGTGAAATGCTCCTGTCCCTACCTCCTTCCTACCCAGGCCCCACCCCTGCAGAAGGCAATTGCTGGCTTTTCTCCCAATTCTTTTCCAAGTACGTTTTGTTTATTCTACTTCCGAAGCCCCTGAGCCAGAAGTGGGGGCTTATACTCCTAAACCCTGAGTGTCCCGCCTTTTCCCTGTTGAGTTTTTAGTCTCTTGTGCTGTGCCTAGTGGCACCTGGGCTGGGGAGGACATTGCCCCTGTCTGGGTTTTAACTGTCTTACTCAAGTTCAAACCTCCAGCTTGTGAATCAACCGCCTCTGACTTGATAGGCAAGTATTAGGCTTTGGGGCGGGAGGAAGGTCTGTGATGTGAAACAACTTTTTGTTGTCTTTTCCCCCTCCCATCGTTGTAAATAACTTTTAATGGCCAAACCCCAGATTTGTACTTTTTTTTTCTAACTGCTAAAACCATTCTTTTCCACCTGGATTTACTGTAACATTTGGAAAAAGAATAAATGTTGTCCCTTTAGTGGTGATTTAATGAGTGCTCTGGGTCATGGGGTGGAAGACTGGGGCGACCAGAAGAGGCCAGGTGAGTCCAAGGGGCTGTCTGGGTGTGAGAATCAAGAACCAGGGACAAGCCAGCAAACAAGCTCGCTCAGGAGGGTATAGAAATGTGCTGTTTTATTACAAAGAGTCTCACAAAATGAAAATATCTCAAAAAGGAAGCTAGGCTAACACCTCCACCTGCAGAGTTGGGGAGACAGGGCAGTGGGCGTTTTTCTGCTTGCCTGAGTCTGGTGGGAAGGGTATAAACAGATCTAAAAGTGGCTGATTTTACCTAAGCCTGAAAACGAGGGGTCCCAGAAGACTCAGTCACCCCTTCTGGAAAGCTTAATAAGGGCATCTTAACAGAGCTCCTAAAGCAGGCACTTGGCAGTTCAGGATCTTTTCTTCTGGTTGTTTTCCTCAGACCCTATGTGGTTGAAAGCTAAGACCTGAGCAGGATGGACAAGGTGGCTTTGGGAAAGAGTTCTCCCAGCACCAATGCCCTGGGCTCTGGTCCCTGGTTCCTATCTAGTCCTTGGAGACATTATATTTAATATATTTTATATAAATACACAGAGGAATAGAAAATATAAAATCTGAGAAATTGGGAAGCCGCCAGAGTTGCAGATCTTGCTCAGGCTAACTTGACCTCTTCTTTGACCCTGTGGAGAAAACAGACTGCCATGAGAAAACCACCTCTAGAGGGCTGGAGAAGGATGGCTACAATAACTTCCACAGGACCCTGGCTACCCCAGGTGATTGCTGGGGGCTGGGGCTTCCTAAGTTATGCAGAGACCCTGAAAGGGGCCTTTGTATGCTGAACCAGCTGTCCCTGCCCCTTCCCTTGGTAGGACACAAGGGGGGTGATGCTCCAATGCCAGGGAGATGGCCAGCAGCTCCTTTCTCACCCTTTGGCTTCTGGCTTCTCCTCCTTGGTTTTTTCCTCTTCTGTGACTTCTGGAACATAAGAGCAAAGGGCTGGTTGAAAGCCTCCGAAGACTCAGGTCAGGCAGTGAGATCTTCTATCCTGAAACCCCATCTTTAACATTACAGTTCACAGGTTACAGAAAAATGAGAAAAGCCCATCCCAGGTCCTCTGGTGAGTCTGGCTGAAAACAAACAGGTTAGACCAGTTTCCCAGCCAGTTTCAGCCAGAACACAGGCAGAGGCAGCCCCCTGGGAAACAGGGCAAAGTGCTGGGAAAAGGGCTTGGGTGCTATGTGAGAGGCAGGCTCAGTCAGCCAGCAGAGACCAAGAGTCATTGTTTTGTGGGTCTTGCTACTTCTAGGAACCACTGAAAGGCTCAAGAAACCCCCACAGAAGTTGGTGGGGCCCAGGTCAACCCTTTCCTGTGCCCTACATAGACCCATGTCCTGGTCCAATGCAAACTCACCCTTTTTCTCTTCTGGATCTTTTTCTTTTTCATCCTCTGTTTTGACTCTTTTGGCTTTTTTGAAATTAGAAGAGTTCTTGCGACCACCTTCTCCCTCCTCATCTGAATCAGAAAATTCTTCCTCACAGGCAATCCGTTTGTCAGAGGAGCAGACTGGGGAGAAAGTGGACAGAAACATGGGTATGAGGGTAAGGGGCTATTTCAGGATCTATGCCCAATGTTTTGAGTGTCCTTCAAGAAGTGCCACAGGGCCGGGCGATGGTGGCACATGCCTTTAATCCCAGCACTCGGGAGGCAGAGACAGGCAGATCTCTGTGAGTTCGAGACCAGCCTGGTCTACAGAGCTAGTTCCAGGACAGGCTCCAAAGCCACCTCTCGAAAAAACCAAAAAACAAAAAAACAAAAGAAGTGCCACAGGGACTGAGTGGCAGAGTGGTGCCTGGCACATATGAGAAGGTGCTGGGTTCCATCCTCAACATCCCTCCAAAACACCAGAAGATACCAAGACAGGTGGGAGTAAGGAATCTCAAAGCTAAGAATTCCCCCCACTCCGCAAGACAGGGTTTCACTGTTTAGCTCTGGCTGTCCTAGAACTCACTCTGTGGACCAGGCTGGCCTTGAACTCACAGAAATCCGCCTGCCTCTCTCTGTCTCTAAGAGTGATGGGATTAAAGGCTTATGAAATCAACAAGCGGCAAAGCTAATAATAGGTAGAGTTTGGAGGAGATGAGAAGCGAAGGGAAGTTTAGAGCTGCCTACTGAGCAGGGCATACAGTCCCCTGGATCTAAGTCTTACTGGAGATCCGTTTGTCAGGGTCTTCTTCATCCTCGTCACCACTCTCCTCTGGGATGGCATCCTCAGGGATTGCCTGCATTTGGACGCCAGGCGCATGGGGCAGCATTCTCAAGTTCTCAAAGAGCCGCTGCCTACAGTTAACGGGATGGGCTGTGGTTAGAGACAGAGCAGACCTGGCCTGTCAAGAGGCAGCTTGGCAATGCACTCACTTGATCTTCTCCAGGTATTCATTAGTGTTCTGGTTAGTCATATTGGAAGGGCTGATGTGAAGTTTGAAGTCCGGTCCAAAGTATTCAAAGTAGTCATTGTATGGCAGTTCTGAGGGAGCACAGGAGAGCAGAGTCAAGACACAGCCAAGACAGGGCCCAGAAAGAAGCATATGAAGCTTCCTCTGGGTCCATTTACTCACCTAGAAAAGACTTGGACACCTACAAAAGTTTAATTTTTTTCTGTTGTGTCTTTTTGAAGACAGGGCCTCTCTGTGGCCAGGCTGGCCTGAGTTTCCTTTCCAAGGGCTGGAATTACCCTTAGTACCCACTGTACCTGGCTAGAACACCATTCTCTTTTTATCAGCACTAGTGGAGTGTGTGTCTCTAGGATGGGAAAGGTCAAGTCCTAGTGTAGAATACTTGGCAATCCTCTATTCACTAGCCTATGCAGTAGAAATCCCAAACAATGAAATAATTGATAATCGAAATAATAACTGGTAGGGAAAAACTGATGGTTACACTCTGCCTATCACAAGACCATTGGGAAAGAAGTTGTAAATGGGGAACATGAGGTCCACTCCCACCCAGCCCAGCCTGGTCCTGGAGCTAATACCATTAGGGATTTCTGTGTCCAGGGCCACAGCTGTTTCATAAGTCCAGCACCGAGCAACATTCCGGATGGTATATCCACCTCCTCCCAGCATCAGCATAGGCAAGTTGAAACTCTTGACAAACTCCACACACTTGGCATGCCCTTTGGAAGGAAAAGGGACGGTGGTTTACACGGGAACTCAGTAGACCCTGCCCACCTGTGTGTGTGCTACCTGGTCTCACCTTTGATGGTCAGATTGAAGCAACCTAACCGATCCCCAGATAGGGAATCTGAGCCACACTGTAAGACCACTGCACTAGGCTGGAACATCTCCATTACTTTGGACATGACCTAAAAAGATACACCTTGATATCAAAAACAAAACCAACAATCAAACCCCAACTGGTACAGCACTTTCTTTTCACTTTCCTCATACTGCGTGGTGTGTGGCAGACAAGAGTTTTCCAGTTTGAACACATCTGGAAAGATACAACTCTGAGCCTTGAATGATCTCCCCCCGTCAACTCCCTAATCTACTTTTCTTCACTGCCAAGCTCCCAAGCTGCTTCCTTCTTCTGGAAGCTTCACAACCTCTAGCTGCATCTGCTCTCGTCATGTAGCCCTACAGATTTAAGCCTTATACGGAGCCATTTTATTTTTGTATATTTTATTCTCAAACCTAAGCATATTTTACTCAGAAGCCGAAACTGAAGCTTCTGTCATCTTTACTAAGTACAAAGCACGTACTTGTCTAAGTGACCACATGACTAACATTAAATAGTGTATTAAAAGTTTATTAATTTTTGTTTATTGGTTGGTTTTTTTTTAAATATTTATTTATTTATTATGTATGCAGTGTTCTGCCAGCATGTATCCCTGCAGCCCAGAAGAGGGCACCAGATCTCCTTACAGATGGTTGTGAGCCACCATGTGGTTGCTGGGAATTGAACTCAGGACCTCTGGAAGAGCAGTCAGTGCTCTTAACCTCTGAGCCATCTCTCCAGCCCCCTATTGGTTGGTTTTTTGAGACAGGGTTTCTCTGTGTAGCTCTGCAACCTGCCCTAGAACTTGCTCTGTAGACCAGGCTGCCTTGAACTCAAAGAGATCTACCTGTCTCTACCACAAGTGCTGGGAGGCTGGGCACCACCACGGCTTGGCCTATTTATAAAATATAATACTTGAACATGTCATTCAAGGTCCCTTTGAAATACAGATCCTGACATGCAAAGATTTTTAAATCCATTTCCTACCAGCTCCTTCCATTTCTCCCCAACACATTAACACAGCCTGCCTCACTCCATACTCATGCTAACCACCTCTATGTTGCAGATATTCCTTTTGTCCAATGCCATCCCTTTAGTCTTCACCTCCTTCCTTCACATAGGTAAATCCTCAATTTAACAATAAATAGCTGGGCGGTGATGGTGCACTTGGGAGGCAGAGGCAGGTGGATCTTTGAATTTGAGGCCAGCATGGTCTGTAAAGGGAGTTCCAGAACAGCCAAGGTCGGTACACAGAGAAACCCTGTCTTGAAACCCCAACCTCGCCCAAAAGAAAAGGAAGAAAAGAAAAATATTAGTGTTGTGTAACAGTCTCTGATTCCATCCTACAGGGAAGCTCCTTAACAGGAAAGGAAGGTAAAAGGACTCAAATTGCTTTAGGAAGTTCCTGAAATTGGGACTACTTCCTGTCAGAGTCAGCAAGAGGTTCTCAGACCAGACCAGTTGCCTGGAAGAAACAAACCAGCTGAGATGCCTGGAAAAGATTTTGACCAACTCAAGTACCTAGAAAGGACACCCTGCTGAG
>NC_022016.1:55118898-55126116 GCF_000317375.1 Microtus ochrogaster | reverse complement strand
ACTTTTATTCCTGTAAGCAACCCCTTATAAGCAATACGCTTATAAGTAACCCCAACAAACCTAACTGATTCATCAAGTTGGACTTTGGTGGTGTCTGTACTTTGGTTTGTCGTGGGTTTCTTATCTGGGATGAATAGACCTGTTATGTCTCCCCAGGAAAAGTTTTGGCGCACAACAACTGACCACAAACTGTTGGGTACATATTGTTTACCTCCCACAAAGATTGTGCCTTACATGTTACGGTTCTAAGCAAAGGCTAGACTCACTGAGGAACAATGTCTTGGCTATGGTGGGTGCTTTGCTACCTTCCCAGAGTAGCCTGAGAGGTGACTTGGGCACTTACTGGCTTGAAAATGGCTTCATAGGACTCGTCATCGATCCCATCTCGGAGGGGGTAGTTAACAGCGTAGTACTTGCCTTTGCCAGCCCCGATATCCTAATCAGAAGGAACATTAAAATAAAATGGAAAGACAAATAGAAGGGGATTCAAAGACAGGGTTGGAAGGCTAAGGAAAGAGACAGTGGTTCTGAGAGACAAGATGAGCCCATGAGATGGGCAAGGCCACATCCCACAGCACAAGCTTTCTGGTGGGTCACACAAGAAAAGCCCACCCCAACTCTGCCCAGAGTTTTCTGTATGCTCCTCTCTACTTTTACTCGTTCTAGGAAGCTGTGAATGGCAACAGTAAGAGAAGAAAACTTCTTCCAATTGGCTTCAAAAAAGCTTCTTGTTTCATTGTTCACTGTATCTAACCTCACAATTTAATCGGTACCATTTTCCCACCTAAGGGCGATTGGCAGGGCAGAGCTCTCGCTGTATTCATGCTAACAAACAGGTGGAGCAGACTTGGGAAGGGCACAAGTCCATTAACGTCAGAGTCAGGCTTCCACGCAGTGTTCTGGAGAGTCCACTGCTTTCAGTTATATGGCTAAAGGGGAAGGGGACCTAAAAATAGAACCCTGAGATGACTCCCAGTACCCCTAATCCCTCACTCCAAATTTAAGCTTAAGTGACATAATAGTGTGATTCAACTGAGCTATGGTGAGGAGGGAGGAACAATGAACCACTGACTCCTTGTGTCCCAATATCCCTCTTCCAGAATAAAGAATGAAAGAGACTGTCTATGTGCCCCAGATGACAGTACGGTATTCTGAACGGCACAGGACAGGACCATTAGAGCTGAAGGTGAGGCGGTTGGTCTTGAGGGAGTTCTCACCCGTAGGTCCCCAGTTCCTGGGAAGTACTCTCCATATTTATGAAAGGACACAGTCATGACCCGATCTGTGGTATAGAAGGCCTCTTCCACACCATCGCCATGGTGAATATCAATGTCAATATACAGCACCCTCTGGTGATACCTAGGATCAAAAGGTGGTCAGAGGTCTGGGGCTCTTTGAGGATGGGACGCGCCAAGGGCGCCAGGTCCCAGCTTACCAGGCTAGCTGCCTCCCTCAGGTATCTCTAAGCACCAGAGACGTGGAAACTGGCTGAAGGAAGGTGGAAGAGCGGCCGGTGTCTCCAGAGGCCTGACCAAGCCGACCATGTCCGATCTTCCTACTCTACAGCCAGGGTCAACTCCAGTCACACAAGGACACTCTGGAGGCGGGATCTGAGCAGCACCTGCCCCAGATCTTGCCGTGGGCTCAGATCAAACCAAGACCCCGTCAAGGAGAGGGTGGCTAGAGACACTCATGGAACATATTCTAGCCAGCACACCATAAGAAAACCAAACTAGGGAGGCAAGCCCAGGGGAGAGGGAAGTGGGAACCTGGCCTAAGATGCTCCTCCAAGACACAAGGTCAGGCAGGCATACTTTAGCAGTTCCAGGATGGCCAAGACGATATCATTGACGTAACAGAAACCAGATGCTTCAGACTTCTTTGCATGATGCAGACCCCCAGCCCAGTTCACAGCGATGTCCGTCTGCTGCTTATTAAGTTTCACAGCACTTGCTGGGCACAGAAAAAGAACACAAGTCTGTTACTACACCATTCCCCTTCCCCCATGAACCCAGAGAGAGATGGTTTATCATACAATGCAGACTATAAAATTCACTAGTCACCTACTTCTCATTTCAATAGGGAATAATATTTTTGTTTTGTTTTGTTTTAGTTTTTCAACAAAGGGTTTCTTTGTGCAGCCCTAGCTGTCTTGGAGCTAGCTCTGTAGACCAGGTTGGCCTTGAACTCACGGAGATCTACCTGCCTCTGCCTCCCAAGTTTGAAGGCAGCCTGGTCTACTTAGTAGTTCCAAGTATGTCAGGGATACATACGGACCTTGTCCTAAAACAAAACAAAACAAAACACTAAAACTGTTTTAGAACACATGTATATTGTATTTACTGTTGAATGAGAGTTTTGCCTGCATGAAGTATATGCATGCCGACATGGATGTTATGTGCACTGTTAGTGCCTGGTGCCCTCAGAAATGAGTAGAGCACACTGGACACCCTGAAATTGGAGTTACAGTTGTGAACCACTATATAGGGCCTGGTAACCAAACCCTTGTGCAAGAATAGTTAAGTATTCTTAAATACTGGGCCATCACTCTGTATTTCTTTCTGATATCTGATTTAATTTCACATTATTCTATTATTCATCAAGGTCCTGAGACCCAATACATAGCCTAGATATGTAAGAGGCCACACACTCTATCTATACTGTAATATTTATACAACAAAACTGTTTTACAACACGTTTCTCAAAACCACATCCCCATCCTTAAACCATGTACAAGTGCATGTTTAAGGCAACACTACGGTAACCCAGACGTCACTGCGGAAATGAACTGTGAGGAATATTATGACACCAGATATTAATGACCTCACTTTTTCATAAGACACAGATGTTGATCTTTTGTTTACAGAACTTTGTGGTTCACAAATTGCTTTTATATATAGTGTCTTCACAACCCCTTAAGGTCTGCAGAGGATTCCTGTATATAACCTCTCCTGGCCGGAGAAGGGAGTTAAGAACACCCATCAGCACTGTGTCAAATACCTAAAGTAAAATCCCACAGCACCACCTCTGTGGCCATAGGTCAGCACTCAAGGGTTTCGTCTACGAGGCAGATCTCACTGTAACAGTCTAGCAGTGTCTCAGGAACTGATTTTGTTTCCTTACCTACAGAGCCACCAGTAGAGAGCTGACAGAACTCAAACAAGCCATCAAATACAGGACAGTCCTCACCAACGTTGACTTGAAAGAAATAAGCAAAAGGTTAGTTTCAACAATTTCATTTTTTAAATTTAGATATTTATGAACCAATAGGAAGAAGAAAAAAAAACAAAAAACAGATTCAGAAGGCCTGAGTTCTAGCTTAGGTTAACTTCTTGGAGATTTAGGCTATCAAATATAATAAGCAGTAATGATATTCACTTCAACCAGTCAGTGGAAAAATTAAGAGACCTCCCCTCATTTTAGAGACATGATCTCACTGTGTCCACAACCCGGTCATGAACTCCTGGCCTAATTTATCCTGCTGCCTCAGCCTTCTGAGTAGCTAGAACTATGGCACACACAGCCTTAGAAATCTTATAGGGAAAAAGCATTTTGCAATTTGGAAAATGCTGGTGAAGAGGAACCTATACAATAGTGTTTACGGCATGCCGCTCACTTCTAAGCACTTTAAATATCTGATGCACTTATCCTCACACAATCTTCTGAGGTAGAATTTATTCCCATCTTATAAATGAAGAAATAGCCTCAGAAAGTGAGCAGAGAGAGACCTATATAATTATTTGCTGAGTGCCAAAAGCATTCCATATGTTGCTGAGTGATTTAAATACCTGATGCATCTTATCCTCACATAATCGTCTGAGGCAGAAATTTGTTCCAATCCTATAAATGGGGAAATGGGCTCAGAGAGGTGAACTGCTAACAAATACGGGGGGCAAAATTCAAGCCTTCGTGCTGTGCTGTCTGACCTAAAGGCATGAGAAAATGTATCCTGATGTTTTCCAAAGTGCTTTCACATATACATCCTCCTTTGATCCTTGAAACTCCAAGAACTGAACAAGACAAAGTCGAACCCACCGTATACTGTAACAGGGATGTGCAAAGGAATTAGTGATTTGCTGAAGGCTATCTAACCAGGTAGCGTCAGAACCAGAATAGGATCTAGGTGTCATGACTACCACAGTCCAGTGCTTTCCACTGCACCAAGTGAAAACTGGAGCTATTTCAAGCCCATGGGGTGGAAGTACAAAGTAGGGCATCGTGTAGAAAATACATGCAAACAAGAATGCAAATGAAACAACAGACAGGAAGCACACCTGGAGGGCGGAGTGTCAGAGGAGCCCCAGGTTATCTCCTCACAAAAAGGAAACTATTGAGGTCAGGGGCAGGAGTGGGCCTTTATCCTTATCCCCTTCTCCAGTCTTTTATCAATAGGGGTTTCCAATGTAGAGCAAGAAGCTGGGAACGGCTAGCCTGGATTATGGTAATATTGAGACAAAGGTATTATTTACAATAACCTCCAGAAATATCAACTCTGTGCCAATGAGCTGGCTCAGAAGGTAAAAGTGCTTACTGTGTAAGCCTGGTAACCTGAGTTCAATCTCTGCAACCCACAAAAAAGGAATCAACGCTTGCCTCCACCCATAAACTTGTAACATGCTCACACACACCTCCATCACACACAGAAATCAATTTTTTTTAAAAAAGTTACCAACTCCAGTGCTACTATAACGTGAAGAGAGCCCCAAAGCCGGGTGGTGGCGGCGCACACCTTTAATCCCAGCACTCAGGAGGCAGAGGCAGGCAGACCCCTGTGAGTTCCAGGCCAGTCTGATCGACAAGAGCTAGTCCCAGGATAGCCTCCAAAACTACAAAGAAACCCTGTCTTGAAAAACCAGTCCATCCCCCCACCAAAAGTGCCAACTCTGGCTTACTTAAGGAGTGAGCCATAGATGACTTCTCCCTACTTTCTTGGTAAACACTGGGAAGAAGCTATGTCCATAAGTACTTTGGTCCCTGGAGTCAGGCTATTTATCCAAGGGCAAATAGTCTCCCTTCTCCTGCAGGAAAAGGTCTTGGTACCTGAGTTTCCAAAGGTTGGTTTATACCCCCTTTTTTTTGTGGGATATGACATTCCCTGACATCCCCATGACGTAAGGGATGCCCTGTATATGTGTTGCTTTATTGGTTGATGAATAAAGCTGTTTTGGCCAATGGCTTAGGTGTATTCCTAGCTATTCTATTACTCTTGTATCACCGAGGCTGTGGCCTACTGGTAAGGTTCCCATGCTCTTCTCCTTCAGTAGCTACATGGCATCTCCTTGGCTCTGCCTACTCTATCTCTGTTTAGATTTCCCCCTTGGCTAAGCCACTGGTCCAAACAGCTTTACTCATCAATCAATAAAGCAACACATTATACAGAAGATCGTCTCATCATTCCCATGGGAGGGAATGGGTGTTTTAGACAAATAACCATCAGCACCCAATTCAACATATAGCTCACACAGCCAGTCTGTTTATTTTCAACTCAGGAAGTTATGGGGCTGAGCAGTGACTGACACTTGTAATCTCGGCACCTGGGAGATAGAATGATAAAGATTCAACTTAGATACATGGTTTGAGACCAGCCCAGACTACATGAAGTTACTGTCTTTAAAAAGCATCATTCTAGGAGGGAGGGTCATGCCTGTAATATCAGTGCTTAAGAAAGTCTCCATGAGTCTGAGACCACACAGCAAGTACCAACCAGGTCTAAATAGTATTAGACCTATCTTAAACAACATATGGCAGCACTGGAGAAACCTGCATAGGATTAAAGACTAACTCTGGGATACAAGTTACACCTTGGCAATAAGGTCACAGAATGGGGGAGGGGATCAGAGAACTGGCAAAGTATAGAAACAAGAAGCCGTGCCAGGGGTCTTCAACCGCATTCATCGTGTCTTCTTTCTTGGGCTGTGAGGAAACACGGGTGTTCATTGTTTTTGATAACTGTTTTTTGTTTTAAAACAGGCCTCACACTGTAGCCCACTCATTCACTACGTTGCCAGGCCTCAACTGGAGGCCATCCTCTCACCTGGGCCCTTGACTTCAGTATTACCAGCATGTGTCACTAAACCCCACAGCTTCTTGATTTTGTTTTTTTGAGTCAGGGTCTCACTGTGTGTAGCCTCGGATGGCCTGAACTCCTGTATTCTAAATCATCTCTAGAATAGTTATTATACCTAACACACTGTGCATGTTACAAAAATAGTTGTTACAGCAACTATTGTTTAGGGAATGACAGAAAACAAACCTGCTACTATTTAGTACAAAAGCATTCTTTGTTTTGATACAAGGTCTTACTCTATATCCCAAGATAGCCTCGGTCTCTCAAATGCTGGGATGACATTTCTGGCTATGAATTTTTTTTTTTTTTAAAGAGTGGTTAACAGAACCACAGACATGGAATGTAGGGACAGGAGCCACCTTGCCATCTGACTCTGATAACCTCATTTTACCACATGGATCAGTCTGCCAACAGACAAAAATGTTACCTGACTGCTCCACCTCCTGAATCTTTCTCATGTTCCCCCCCCAATTTATTTATTTTTATTTTATTTGCATTGGTGCTTTGCCTACATGCATGTCTGTATGAGGGTGTCAGATGTTGGAGTTACAGACAGTTGTGACCATGTACAACGTTATGTCAGATCTGATTACAGATGGTTGTGAGCTACTATGTGGGTGCTGAGAACTGACCCCAGGTCTAGGACCCAGGTCAGCACTCTTAACTGCTGAGCCATCTCTCCAGCCCCATTCTCATCATCTCATCAGCTTTATGTTCTGAGTATCTGCTCCAGAAATTACATTTGTTTAGGGTCCCATCTTGATTTACTAAATATGAGCAGAGCAGAACATTTGGTCAAGGCTCTCCAAGTCTCAAATGATTTTTATGTGCACCAAGAGCACATCAACTCAGTTGGGTTTAACTCAGACCTAACTCCTTAGGTTAGGTACTATTAAATATTAATAAGTCTGTAGGTTTTGCTTACTGCTGCAGTAAGACATTTCAGAAAGCACTTCACTGAGTGACATCTTAAGTTTTTACTATTTTGATTCCTAAAACATTATGAACCAAGTCTAAGGATTCATGAGGTTGAGACCTTCATCCTATTTACCTTTTCATTTTTTTTTTTGGTTTTTCGAGGCAGGGTTTCTCTGTGGCTTTGGAGCCTGTCCTGGAACTAGCTCTTGTAGACCAGGCTGGTCTCGAACTCA
>NC_022016.1:55113493-55117723 GCF_000317375.1 Microtus ochrogaster | reverse complement strand
ATGAAAACGTCAAACACTTTTTTCTAAGGAAGAGAGAGACAGCAATCTCAAACTTACTGGAAATCTTCCTGCTGGCTACCTTTTATAGTACTGTAGTTCAATTCCCAGCAACCACATGGTGGCTCATAACCATCTGTAATGGGGTCTGGTGCCCTCTTCTGGCCTGCAGGCATACACACAGAATACTGTATACATAATAAATAAATAAATAAATATTTAAAAAATGAAAACTCATTTTCTCGCTGTAACACAGGCTGCTTCTCTAATGAAAGCTTGTTTTGTTGACAACTGAGCTTGGTTCTGTTGTCAATGTTTCATGGAAACCTCTAAAGTCATCTGCAGGAAAGAAATGATCACCATGAAGTCAGCAAGACTTTGTCAATTCAGAAAGCAAATACACTTCAATCACAAAAGAGGATTCAGGTGTGACAATGTAGTCCTAAGTTTGAACAACACTTTCCCACGGCTAAAAGCAATCACAATGCCTACAAATAAGGTACGGCTTTTGAGATGGGATATACTCTGCAGTTCCAGGTCCCAAGAGTCACCTCATCTCTAGTGTGTCCTTTGTGGCCTCTAAATTCTAAATACGAAGTTAGAGCAAATACAAATGGACAGGAATCAGAAGCCACACAACTCATCCCAAACAGAAATCTTAGGGGAAGTGCCTTGCACAATCAGTTAAGAGCAGAACCAATGTCTACTGTCTGCTTCTAAGCCAGAGCCTTTCCCATTAGTTAGAGCACTGTAACCCTAACTGGACAAAGTCCAACTCTACTATTTACAATCAGGAGACAAGAAAAAACAGATGAGATGAGAAAATAATACACTGGTACCTTTGGGGGACAAGACAAATCAGCTATGAACTAAATGGGGGCCAAGGTGAATTTCCCCATGTAAAGAGAAATCCAACAGGGAGCTTTAGAGTGGAGTAGGGATGGAACATACTTACATCTCTGCATCTGCTTGCTGTACTCAGACATGTTATCTGGGCGAATGGAACGCAAAAATTTAATGTAGTCATCACTGTGGTACTTGGTCATCTCCTCAGCATTGGCTTTGTGAGGACGCTAGAGAGTATAGAAAGAAGGGCGCGTCAGCCTTGACCAAAGTTAGTCTTTACTCTTCTAGTTGAACCACTTGCATTTCCTCCAGCACCTACAGTCTGCTTTTCTGTACAATGCCTGTCCCATTACAGCAACAGCTCGGTGCTAGACAAAAAACTAATATGCAAAGCTAAGTGCGTCATGAACAATGACTTATATTATTCAACATGTGTCATGATCCAAAAGGCTCCAGGAGTTCAAGGGAAGGGTGACTAAAGATGATTAAAATATCTGGGAATTTTGTTATTTTGAATCTTTTGAGACAGGGTCTCATTATGTAGTATGGCTTGCCTTGAGATCTACCTGTCTCTGCCTCCTGGATGCCAAGATTAAAGATGTAAGCCATTATATCGTTTATTTTATATATATAATTTATTTATATGGGCGGGGCTGTGATTTGAGATAGACTTTCTCTGTAGTCCTGGCTATCCAGGAACTTGCTCTGGAGACCAGGCTGACCTAGAACTCAGAGATTCACCTGCTTTTGCTTCCCGGGTGCTGTGGATTAAAGACATGAGCCACCACCACCTGGCACTGGGAAATCTTTTATAAACCACTGCACCAAGAATTCTGATCAAGTCCTTCACACTAAAACTTTGGCATGTTAGAAATTTCCTGATTACCCCAATGTATTTCCTCACAGTAGTATTTATTTCATTGTATGTGTATGAGTGTTTTGATTGCATGTATACCACATGTGAGCAGTACCCACGGAGGTCAGAAAGGGGCATTAGATCTGGAGTTGGGAGTTACAGACAGTTGTGAGCTGTCACGTAGATGCTGGGAACTGAATGTAGGTTTTCTGGAAGAATAGCCAGGGCTCTTAACTGCTGAGCCATCTCTCCAGACCCCCCAAGCCTCCTGTGTGACTATGCAGTTCAAGTTGACCTCAAATCCACAATTCTACCTCAGCACGAGTGCTGAGCTTACAGTGTTCACCATCACCACCAATTCTCCTTCTTCCTTCTCAAAAGGTCTCAGCTGACCATGGTAACACACACCTCTACTGTAGCACTCAGGAGGCAGAGGAAGATTACAAAGACCAGGACCACACACACAGTTCAAGGCCAGTCTAGGATGTGTAAGACTGTCTCAAAAACCCTTGGGAGACAGGACAAGTGGATCCCATCCAAGGCCAGCCGGGCTCTCCACAGAGAAGCTTGTCTGGGAGGGAGACAGACTCCCTTCTCCCTGTCCCTTAGTGAAAGGTCACCCTGAAAGATGGCCCTCTTCTCTATGGCCTACACAACTAATACTTATTGTTTTGTCTGTGCCCGTCATGTTCATATTTTATCGGCTTCACTTGCAGTAGAATTTTGCCAGTTACAACAGAAATGGCTACCCTGGGGGTACACTTGGCTAGAAATGCAAATAACTAACTCTGGGCACTATTTTGGACCTCATTTAATCCTTAATGTAGGGAGAAAAGAAAAAAAGTGAAATTAGTTTTCACCAAAAACACCCAGAGGCCAGGCAGAGTAACTCATATTTGGAATCACAGGACTGAGGAGGCTGGGATAAGAGAGGGAGTTTAAGTCCAGTCAGGGTCACACAGCAAGTTCCAGGTCAATGGAAGCTACAGAGAAAAGGGGTTTGTTTTGTTTTACATTTAGTTTATTTTGCATGTGTAGGTGTGTAAGTGCCATAGTGCACAAGTGGACTTCAGAGAACAACTCTTCAGGGCTTGGTTGTCTCCTTCCACTTTGTCGATTATGGGGATTGAGCTCAAGCTTGGCAACAAGTGCCCACACCCAGTGACCCATCCTGACAGGGCTCCACAAACTGTGTTATAATACTAAGCCCTTTGCCATCTTCAAAATATTATCAGCAAAGCGGTTTTGGCTATGACTTCTAAGATACCATGAAAATTCTACTTCATTTTGGTCTCTGTGCTGAGTTGAACACTCACAATTATTTTTTTCTGAGACAGTCTCACCCTGTAGCTCTAGCTGTTCTACAACTTACTCTGTAGACCAGGATAGCCCTGAACTCAGAGACTGGTCTGCTTCTGCCTCCCAAGGGATTAAAGGCATACACCACTATGCCCAGCTGAAGGCTCACAATTTTAATATGTACCCAGCCAGTTCTACTACCCAGTTATCCTTTAAGACTTTAAATTCGGTAGTACTAAACAATTTCTTGTCACACGTCCAACAGCACTTAAGTTCAATTTCTCTTTCAGAATTTCTCTTCTTCCATTTCTGTTAATGAACCCAATATCCACCCAGGGTGAATGTGTCATTTAAAGTCTGGATGCATGCAAACAAACACACACAAAGGGGTGGTACACACAATTCTATAACTTCAAAGGCTGAGGTTGGAGGATCATGCTGAAGGTTACATAGTGATTTCAGGGGGAAGGGGACCCAATGGAAAGATTGCTCAGGTGAAGAGAACTGGCTGCTTATCTATGGGATCAGGGTTCAGTTCCCAGCTCCACATGGCTACTCACAACTTTTAACTCCAATTCTAGATCTGACACCCTCTTCTGGCCTGCATGGGCACTGCATGCACATGACATACAGGCATAGATGCAGGCAAAACAAAACAACCACATAAAAATAAAATGTAATATAGAGCCAGGCATGGTGGCACACACATTTAATCTTTTAATCCCAGCACTGGGGAGGCAGAGGTAGGTGGATCTCTGAGTTCAGGGCCATTCTGGTCTACAGAGTGAGTTTCAGGACAGCCAGGGCTATAAAGAGAACCCCTGTCCTGAAAAACCAACCAACAATATAAATATTAGAGGAAAGGGCAAAGGAGGGGGGGGGGGAGAGAAAATGAGGGAGGGAAAAAGGGGAGCTGGGGAAAAGGAAAGAGGGTTCATTGGTTGAAAGTACTGGTTAATCTTCCAGAGGACCTGGGTTCCAGTCCCAGCACCCATATGGTGGTTCACAACTTCTTGCAACTCCAGTTTCAAGGGAATCAGATGCCCTGTTGACTTCTCTTGAGTACTAGGCACTCACTGATACAGCAAAACACCCATAGCTATAAAATAAATTGATTAAAAAAAAATCTCACAGAAAAAATAAGAAAGAATGCCATACAGAAAGTTATCTCTAGGAAGACATGGTGGCACATACCTTTAATCCTAGCACTCAGAAGAGGCAGGTGAACTTCT
>NC_022016.1:55109958-55113087 GCF_000317375.1 Microtus ochrogaster | reverse complement strand
AAAAAAAAAAAAAAAAACACTCTTCATCCTTGGAAATAGATACAAATTTGTTTGGGTATTGATAAAAATGGCCCAAGAGATCAAATTGCAAAATCCATTAAAGTGGGAGGATGGCTGGAAGATGGTGAATGATCAAAAGACAGCAAGGGAATTTTGCTAATAAGTTTCTAGAATGGGTTTTCCCCTCTTACACAAAGGAGAGAGGGAGTGGGATGTAGCTCAGTTGGCATGGCACTTTCCTAGCATGCCAAAGCCCCAGCACCTGGGAGACGCAGGCTCAAGGAAACCAATAGTTCAAGGTCATCTTCCTCCGCCAGTTTCCCTCCTAGCTTTCTCAGGTGTCTCCCCTAGCTCTGAAAACACAATAAAGACATCTGGGAAAGAAAATTCATCTACATTCAGTCTCTGAAATGCTGAAGATGTTGTCATTGCTAGGTTACTCAAGCTGTGAAGATAGCCTTAACAGCCAACTGTAAGACTAAAGTAACAGGTCCTGAGCCTGCTTTCCTCATTCTGACTGTAGAGATAACTCCAAAGGTAACTAACTGGCCCTGCCATTTCTGTTGTTTGACTTTTAAATTTTACTTCATTTTAGAGACAGGGTCTCCCTGTGTAGAACTTAGAGAGATCATTTTTCACAACTTGGTGAGCTGGAAGCCAATATGTATTTGGGAGGCTGAGGGCAACAAACTGCATAAGGTTGGGGATAGTTGGGACTATACACACAACAAAACCCTGCCTATAAAAACCAAAAGAAAACAAAATGCTCTCCATTTGTTCCTCACTGCCTCCAGAAGAGGTTAAACTAAAAAAGAATGAGCCAAATTTAGTCTACAGGTATATTGGTCTGTTTTCCTTGCACACCTGTTAAAAAACAGAAAAAGTCTGGAGATCACAGCCTATGTATAAGGTTGAGATCTACCAACAAAAAAATAAAACAAAGACAAAAGCCTTGAGCCAACATTTTAAACTTAGGAAGATATTATATAATCCAAAGTTCCAGTTTTTCTTTTAAAATTGGAGGTTCAGACAAAATTCGTTAGAGCTGTATCTGGAAAGGACACATGAGCACACTGAGGCCGGGGATGCAGCTCAGCCAGGACAGTCTTCCAGCACATGAGGACAGAGACCTGTGCTCAAGACCTCAGCACTGTATGAAGAGAGCCATGGCGCGTGTGCCTGTGAAGTTGTAATTCCAGAGCTTTAAACACAGCACTCAGAAGGAAGGATCTCAAAAGGGGAAAAAAGAAATCTTTATCTACATGCCAAATAGTAGCCACTGAGTGAATGAGCAGCTGAAGAGAGGAAGATAAAGACTACACACGGGGACTGGAGCTCACGAAGGTAGGGAGGGCAGAGTCCAGGAACTCACATAGATTTCCATTTTTCGGTAGAGACCATAGTTGAGCAGTAAATTGTGAGTCATGCGGATTCGGTGAGGCTTCATCGGGTGGCCTTGTCCATAATAGTAGTTTCCAACATCACCTGAACAGAGAAGTGTGGTTTCATTTTAGTTAGTTAGGTTTATTGAGACAGAGTTTCTCTGAGTAGCACTGGGCGTCCTGGAACTCACTCTCGAGACAAATGCTGGGATTAAAGGTGTGCACCATAACTTGCAATGTGTGTGTGTGTGTGTGTGCGCGCGCGCGCGTGCGCATGCATGCCAGTGTAGGGTCTATGGAAACAATCTCCTGTGAACTATCTAATGTGGGTGCTAGAAATTAAACCCTGGTCCTCTGAACAAGCAAACAGTGCTCTTAACTGCTGAGCCATTTCTCCAGCCCTAAGGAGAGGTTTTTTTTTGTTTTTTGTTTTTTTTTAGTTTTTTCGAGACAGGGTTTCTCTGTGGCTTTGGAGCCTGTCCTGGAACTAGCTCTGTAGACCAGGCTGGTCTCGAACTCACAGAGATCCGCCTGCCTCTGCCAAGAAGAGGTTTTAATAACACAGTTAAACACTCTCCTAGGAAAACCCAGCAAACTCCCAGAACAGTAATATACATTTCTAATTTTCATGATTCTTTCCCACCTTGAATAGGAGTAATTCCTGTAGTCCCCACATAACCAGCACTTACGTGTTGATTCTAGCCTAGTTTCTCCTTTTAAAGCATAGGAACTGGATAAAATCTACTAGGAAAGAAGGAGCAGGCACGGAGGGGACTCACTTCACCATACCTCTAAGGAATTCTTTCCCATAATAAACCACATCCTATAGATAAAACCAAACATTCTTGTTTGTTTCATCTATAGAAACAGCTTCTACCTGGTCCTTGGCTTGTGACTCATGCCATCTGACAAACTATAGTTATCTGAGAGGAGGAAATCTTAATTGAGAAGATGCTTCCAGAAGATCAGGCTGTGGGGCCAACCTGTAGATCTTTCTTTCTTTGTTATCTGTTTTGGTTTTTTTTCCCTTGAGCCAGGATTTCTCTGTGTAACAGCCCTGCCTGTCCTGGAAGTCATTCTGTAGATCAGGCCAACCTCTAACTCACAGATCTACCTGCCTCTGCCTCCCATAGCACCTGAATTAAAGGCATGAGCCACAGTCACCTCCATCACCAGCATGGCCCAGTAAACATTTTCTTCATTAACAATTGATGTGGGAAGGCCCACATGTGCAGCAACTCTGAACTGGTGATCCTGGGTTGAATAAGAAAGCTGCCTGCGAGTGGTAGTGGCCTGTGCCTTTAATCCCAGCACTCAGGAGGCAGAGGAAGGCTCTGAGTTCAAGGTCAGTACAGTCAAAACCTTGGGGATGGACGACTTGCACTAGGCATACCAAGAAAGTTCCAAAAAAAAAAAAAAAAAAAAAAACCAAAAAGCAGGCTGAGCAAACTATGTGGAACAAGCTAGTAAGAGCACCCTTCCATGTCCTCATGTCCTCTCCATTAGCTCCCGTCTCCAGGTTCCTGCCCTGCCTTCCTTCAGTGATGAACTACAATGTGGAAATGAAGCCAAGTAAACCCCATCTTCTCCAACTTGCTTTTTGGTCATGGTAACTAAGACACTGTCTTTCCATTTTCATCTGCTACTGCTCACCATCACCCTGGTTGTCTATTTTTGTTAGAAAGCTTCTGTTGGAAGCTGAGCTCGGTATTTACTTAAATAAATATGGTTATCTACAATCATAATC
>NC_022016.1:55108672-55109833 GCF_000317375.1 Microtus ochrogaster | reverse complement strand
CCAGGCTGGTCTCGAACTCACAGAGATCCGCCTGCCTCTGCCTCCCGAGTGCTGGGATTAAAGGCGTGCGCCACCACCGCCCGGCTACAATCATAATCCTTGCACCCAGGAAGTTGAGGCAGGAATCTAGAGAGATAACCTGGGATGCATGGTGACATACTGCTTCAAAAGCAGAAGCATCACTCAGGAGGTGGAAGCAGGTTGATCTTTGTTGAGTGGTCTACAGAGGAAACTCCAGAACAGCCAGGGCTACATAGAGAGACTCTGTCTTGAATAAAATGTATTATTACCAACGTCATGTGTGTGACTAAAATGTATGTGTGCTACAGAATGCACACGGAGATGGGGCAACCTCTTAAGTAGTTTTTTTCCACTTTCACACAGGTTCTAGAAATCAAACTCAGGCTTTTGGGGCAAGCACTTACACTTGCTTTTTAATTATTTTTTGACACATAACCTGTTTCAAAAGCCCCAAACACTTCATGGATCCACGTGATTGATCTTTTTCTTTAGAAGAAATCTATATATAGCACTTTACTCATTTTGTTTTGCTTTTATATACTTATTTATATTCATAAGACTCAAAGGCAAGGACAAATATACTATTTATATCCTGAGGCTCAATAAACAACCAATGAATTAAACTGAAACTCAGGAAAATTAAGTGTCTGCCTAAGATCACTCAACTCTGATTCCAAATCTAGAACAAAAAGGCACCTTAGGTTTCTGGGCACCTATTATTTCAAGTCTGCATTTACTCTGAAAAGCTCTGCGAAACCAAGAATGGAGACTTGCAAACGTAATCACAGCACAGACTGATCAGAGGGGAAGGATGACTACGTGCAGCGTATTTGTAGAAAGTCCTTAAACAGTGTTCCAAACTCAAGTGGTCATTTTATTGTTTTCAGACAGGGGTCATTATGTAGATCAGGCCTGAATTTGCAGCAATCTGTCTGACTCAGCCTTCCAAATTTGGAATTACAGATTCGAGTTACCACTCCCAGCTTAATGGTTTTAAATCAGGTTACTTTATAAAAAGTAATTATTTTGGGGCTGGAGAGATGGCTCAGAGGTTAAGAGCGCTGCCTGCTCTTCCAAAGGTCCTGAGTTCAATTCCCAGCAACCACATGGTGGCTCACAACCATCTGTAATGGGGTCTGG
>NC_022016.1:55107064-55108472 GCF_000317375.1 Microtus ochrogaster | reverse complement strand
TCTTGTAGACCAGGCTGGCCTCGAACTCACAGAAATCCGCCTGCCTCTGCCTCCCAAGTGCTGGGATTAAAGGCGTGCGCCACCACCGCCCGGCTGGCACACACCTTTAATCCAAACATTTGGAAGGCAGAAGCAGGCTGTTCTCTGTGAGTTGGAGGCCACCTTGGTCTCAGTCAATTCCAGACCAGCCAGAGCTACAACAAACAAATTCCTTCTATTTAGACACTAACTGTTCTCTTTTAGTACTGGGGATCAAATCAAGAGAATCATGCTGGGCCGTGGTGGTGCACATCCCAGCACTCGGGAGACAGAGGCAGGCCAATCTCTGAGTTCGAGGTCAGCCTGGTCTACAGGAGTTAGTTCCAGTACAGGCTCCAAAGCTATCCATAAAGTGGCCTATATAGACAGATCTGAGTTTGATGCCAACCTGGTTTATACAGTACGTTTCAGGATAGCCAGGCCATACAGAGAAATCCTCTCAAAAATAAAAACCAAAATTGGAAGGAAAAAAAAAGTGGCCTATAAAATGCAGAGTGACTTGCCTACTACTACAAACCTGACAGGCAGAGCCAAGTCCAAGCCCACCAGTAACAGAGCTGTAAGGCTGCACATCTAGTCCCTTCTCCAAGGTCTACTTTTCCCCTGGCTCCCATTTCACAACTGCTGAAGTTCCTGCTCTCCAAGTGTCCTACAGCACCTTCATGACAGGAATGCTCCTGTATACACTGCTAGGATATAGGCTAGTGGAAAAGCCAAGGTCTTTTTGCCTCTGGCTTCCAGATGTTGAGATTACAGGGCTGTGCTCTTCTGACTGGCTCCAGAGTATTCTTACCTCACCTTGAAGACTTCTTACACTTTCTCCCTTCTACCCTTCCAACTTCCACACAATTTCCTAGTCACTTGTCCCTTCATCACAGACCAGCTGATGACTAGTACGCCTGCATAGATTTTTGCTTCTAGCTGATCTGTCTCTTCTGTAACCTCTATTACCAGCAAGCAGCTTCTTTGCTGCGTCTGCAACTTCTTTGGTTTATTTTATGTGTAGACTATTTGTTTGTAGGGAATGTTTTTGTTTTTCCAGTGGGGTCTCTGCATGGCCCTGGCTGTCCTGGAACTCACTCTGTAGATCAGGCTCCCCTTGAACTTGGAGATCCACCTGCCTCTGTCTCCCACTGCTGGGACTTAAGGCGTGTGTGACCACTGCCTGTCTTTCAAAGCTTCAAAACAACAAGACTATGTCAAAGATGTGTGTGGTGGTGCCCAGCCTTAATGTCAGCACTCTGAAGGGGAAGACAGGTGATGTGTTAGCTCAAGGCCAGGCTACACAGCAGAGGCTCAGTCTCAAAGAGGAAGAAAGAATTCCAAGCTAGCCGGGCGGTGGTGGCGCACGCCTTTAATCCCAGCACTC
>NC_022016.1:55104001-55106891 GCF_000317375.1 Microtus ochrogaster | reverse complement strand
AAAAAAAAAAAGAATTCCAAGCTAAAGTGGCCTTTCCACCTCTCTACTTATTCTGATTCTACTGCAGTCTAGCTTTTACACCATCCTTGCTGGCTTCTCCACTCTGTCTTTCGGTCCTGCAACTCAACACTCTAGTGTACTAACTTCTCTAGCCATTCTCTTAGGTATTCTTTGTCCACTAAAAAAAAAATAAATAAAAATCTTTTTTTTTTCAGTGGTAGCCCACACCTTTGCTCCCAGCCTGCAGGAGGCAGAACTCTCTGAGTTCAAGGCTAGCCTGGTCTACAGAGTTCTAGGACAGTTAAGGATACACAGAGAAACCCTGTCTTAAAAATAAATAAATAAACATAAATAAATAGCAGGGGCTAAAGAGATGGCTCAGTGCTTAAGAGTTCCACTTTCTTGAGGACCAGGGTTCAATTCCCAGCATGTACACAGCAGCTCACAGCTGTCTCTAACTCCTGTCCTAGAGAACCCCATATCCGTATACAGATATATCTGCAGGCAAAACACCAATGTACATTAAAAAATAAATGAAATAAAAATTTATCATTTATTTTGTGTGTATGAATGTTTTGTCTACATGTATGTTTGTGCATCACATTAATGTCTAACAAATGAAGCCTGAAGAGGTCACTGGATCCCTTGGAACTAGAATTACAATTGCTTGTGAGCCACCATGTGGGTTCTGGGACTTGACAAACCCTCAGTACAAAGTGTTCTAAAACTGCTGAGCTATTTATCCAGCCATTCTATTTTATATTAATTATGTGTGTGTTGTGTGTCTGTGGGGGGGTATGGATGGACACGAGTGCACGTGTCTGTGAAAGCCAGAAGAGGGTGTTGAATCCGCTGTAGCTGGAGTCACCCAATATGGTGACTCTATGCATTACCAACTGCTAAGCTATCTCTCTAGGCCCTTTCTTCATTTAACCAACAAATACTTATTGAATATTTACTGTTGAAAATTGAAAGGGAGGAGAAAATTATGTAATCCTAGCAATCTCAAAAGAAAAAAAAATTTAAGTCTACTATGAGCTACCCGACATTTTAGGAACTAGAAATACAGATATTTTTCTCCAAAAGTTCATTATCTACAAGAAATAAGAAAACAAAAACAAAAAAGCCAGGGGGACTGGAAGAAAGATGGCTTAGCAGTTAAGCCACTAGCCGCTGTTCCAAAGGACCAGGTTCAATTCCCAGCACTCACACGGCAGTTCCCAGCTGTCTATAACTCTAGTTCCAGGGGCTTTGACATCTTTACAGAGATACATGCAGACGAAATACCAGTGCACAAAATAAATAAATCAAAAAAAAAAACCACAAAATAAATAAATCTTTTTTAAAAACTGGCAACTGGGCACGGTGGGCCAAGCCTTTAATCCCAGCACTCTGGAGGTCAAGGTTGTCTGATCTCCTTTGAGTTTGAAGTCAGCTTGGTCTACAGTGAGTTCCAGGCCAGTCAGTGCTACCCAGAGAAAACCTATCTCCAAAAACAAAACAAAACAAAAAAAAAAATATAAACAAGATTGTTCTTGTGCTAAGGGCATCACCGCTCAAAAAAAAAAATATAAACAAGATTGTTCTTGTGCTAAGGGCATCACCGCTCTGGCACTGAAACAGGAATGTGGCTAACAGTTGGAAGACAGTCTGACAAATGAGCAATCAGGGCCACTGAACCTTCTTAGTTGGCTTCTTTAGATTTCAAACTGGCCAGGTCTAGGTGTAGTGGCACATGCCTTTAATCCCAGCAGTACAGAGGCAGAAAAGTGTGAATATCTCTGAGTGAGAGAGAGGCAAGCCTGGTCTACAAAGTGAATTCCAGAACAGTCAGGGTTACATAGAGACCCTGTTTCAAAAAAAAAAAAATACAATAAAAAAATAAATAAGAAATAAGAAATAAAAAAGCAATTTCAACATAGTTTCTTCACCCTCTACAACCTGAGTGATTCTATCTTTCCTAAATCAACTATCTGCACTATTTTATGCTGACAATTACCTAAAGTAACTGTCTTGTGAACTTCAGACCTAAAGAGCCAACGGCGAAGTGACTGGCTGACTGGCTACACGTCCCCTAAACAAGTTACTTCGAAAGCGTGCAAACAAACGCTAGACAAAGTAGTGCGGGCTTGGAGTGAGCACTCGGAGAGATGAGGAAGAATCTCGATCTTAGTTCAAGACCGACCTGAGCTACACAGTGAGACCCTGTCTCAAATAAAGGTGTTGTCCCCTTCACCATGCCGTCCCCTCGACTTCCCTGGGCCTGGGGAGCCACTCAGTTCTCAGGTCCTAAGCAGTGACACACATCTGTCTGCTCCTTCCCCTGATCCCACACTAACCCAGAAAGGTACTAGTGACAGAGTCTAGCTCCCCCTTCAGACGGGAACTCCAGGCAGGAAATGTGACTCGCTGAAGCCCTCCAGCCCCAAAAGAAACACAACCCAGACCAGAACAAGCCGCTCCATACTGGATCAATGAAAAAGTCGGTTTGGACAAGTTACATGTTCCCACCTCGCATCCCCGAGGAGCCCCATCTCCCAACTAGCAACGGCCGGCCCGACTAATAGACTTGGGGGGAGAGTGGGGGAGGGGAAGCGGATGGCCGGTCCTGCAGAACTCACCAAAAAAAAAAAAAGGACAAGGGGACAGTGAGGGACCTTTGTAGTCTCAGCAGAAAAAGGTGTCCTGGCAAACCGACTCCATCAAATTGTGCTCCCCGCGCCAGGCTCAGCCCTCCCTCCGGGAGTCCCAATGCAACTTCCCGTTGGATTCCCTGAGAACCTCCCCTACCGATTTACCCCAGGCTACCCCTTCCGCGACCCCCGGTCTCGGCCTCAGCCTCGACTTCCTCTCCTCACCTCAACCTCCACCTTCAGCCTCGACTCCCCCC
>NC_022016.1:55101761-55103901 GCF_000317375.1 Microtus ochrogaster | reverse complement strand
CCCTCTGCCGCGACCTCTTCCCAGCCTCCTCTCCCAGCCTTTCTCCACCGCCCGGCCCCCACCGCCCGGCCGCCGCTCACCGTCGTAGTAATAACAGACTTTCCTCTTGGTGCCCTGAGTCTGCGCCATCTTGACTGCCGTCCGGCCCTCCCGTCAGTCGGTACGCCCGCCCGCCCGCCCGCGGCTCCTCAAGGCGTCCGACCAGGGGGGCGGAACCAAGGCTGTGGTCCCGCCCCCAGCCCCAGATTCACCAATAGCCGCACAGCCCGGGATCCAATCCCGCCATACAGCTTTCTAGGGGCAGGGCCCGGAACTCGGCGGGGGGCGAGGGCAGCCCGGAGAAGCCGCCGCGGGCCCCCTGGGCCTGTACCAAAATCGGCCGCGGAGGGGTGGGGTCTGCCCGGGGCCGTACCATCAAGTCCCGGGGGAGGGAGCCGGCTCCGTGAACTCCGTGGCCGCGCTTCACAGTTGGGAGCGGGTGTAACGATCAAAGGCCATCTTTCTTAATTTACCGAGGAGACGCGGAGGCTTCCCAGGGGAAAAGACCTGCACAAGGTCACTTAGCTAAAAGATTAGGTTGGGTCTGGATTAGAACTCTGGAGAGAGAAATAAATGGTAAGAAACAGAAAGAAAATATCCAGAGGCCTACTGTAGTGGGTGGAGCAAGAGCTTTTCATATTCTTAAGCTCTGATGATGGCCTTTTTTAAAAAAAAAATGAAAAAACTCCATTTTATTTGGGCGTGGTTGCGCAACCCTTAACCCCGGCACTCTGGAGGTGGGGGATCTCTGTCAACTGAGGCCAGCCTGGTCTTCAGACTGAAACCCTGTCCCAAAGAATAACCCCCTCTCCCATACACAGTTTACAGGTGAGGCTGAAGAACTTAAGGTCTTTGTGAGTTACTCAATGCTACAAATTAAATTCCATTTCCAAAGCTTACATGCCCCAGCCCTGTGATAAAGTGGCAGAACTTGGTGTTGTGTTTCGTCTTTAATTTATTGGGAGGGGATGCTTCTATGCAATGGGAGGTGAGTCAGAGGACAACTTGCAAGAGTCGGGAGTTGGTTCTCTCCTTTCTCTAATTTAGGACAGGGGGATTGAACTTAGGTCCTGAAGCGTGATAGGAAGCACTTTTGTCCACCGAACCATCTCACCCTCCCAGAACTTAATTCCGTAAACTCAAAGCCTACCTCACCCTATGCAGTCACTCAGGTTGACTGAGGAGTCTAGGCAGGAGGTAATGGCATGGTCCCGCCAATGAATTAGGACAGCAGAATTTCTGGGGCACTGTGTGGTTTGGTTTGGTTTTTCAAAACAGGGTTTCTCTGTGTTTCCCTGGCTGTCCCAGGACTCACTCTGTAGGCCAGGGTGGCCTCAAATTCACAGAGATCTGCCTACCTATGCCTCCAAAATGGTGGGATTAGAAGCAGGTACCACCATGCCCAGATAAGAGCAAAATTGATTGATGGACTGAATTTTTCAAGACAGAGTTTCTCTGTGTAAGAGCCCTACCTGTCCTGGAACTCCATCTGTAGACAAAACTGACCTCAAACTCCAAGAGCTCCCCTGCCCCTATCTTGTGAGTGCTAGGATTAAAGGTGTGCCAGCACTGATCAGTGAAAACAAACTTTCTTAACCTTGCTACTCATGATATTTGGAAACAGAATTCAGGGTCTGTCTTGGGCATTGTGGATATTAATTGGCATGCTTGACCTCCTTAGACAACAGTAGCAACGCCCCTCCCCCCCCCACCTACACTGTGACAATCAAAATTGTCTTTAGACATTAACAAATGTCTGGGGATCTCTATGCAGGTTCAAATCATCTCTCACCTTCCTGCAGAACTACTACACCAGATCCTGAATCCATCAATCATCCCAGAGCCATTACTGATAGACCAGATAGACCATCGGGCATAATAGCGCATGCCCTTAGACCCAACACTGGGTTGATCTCTGTGAATGGTCTACAAAGTGAGTTCCAGGACACCCAGAGCTACATAATGAGACCCTGTATCAGGGGGAGAAGAGAAGGAGGAGGGGGCCTGATTATTTCCTGATTTCTTACCATACAGCCAATATTGTGATGGGTTAGTTGCTTATTTGTATCCCTAAGGCAATAAAACATGTATTTTATGCTTT
>NC_022016.1:55098275-55099794 GCF_000317375.1 Microtus ochrogaster | reverse complement strand
CCAGGTGAATCTCCTCTAAATCCAAGGCCAACCTGGTCTACGGAGCAAGTTCCAGAACAACCAGGGCTATACAGAGAAACCCTGTCTCAAAATACAAAACAAACAAAAATGTATATCTGAAATCAAATATAGCCCTTTGTTTAGTTTTGGATTTGACACAGGATCTTACTTTGTATCCTAGAATCATCTAGAATTCACTACATGGCCCAGCATGACTTCAAATTCCTGTTGATCTTCCTACCTCAGCCTCAGAGAGCTGGGATTACAGGCATGAATCACCACACCCTGTTTAAATATGACCCTTCAAATGAGTAGCAATAAAAAGAGAGAAAGCTACTACTCTTATATAAAAGGGACGAGAGACCTATAACACACTCACACTCACCTCTTAGGAGGTGTCCTGTAAAGGCGGCTTAGAGGGGTAATGATGGCTTGGGATAGTGAGATAAGGTCAGGAAGTTAAGTACTTGCTCCTAAGCCTGAAGACCTAAATTTCCTGCCCAAGACCCTCACTCCACAGGTATTCCACAGAATGCATATCCACACATGTATGTTGATACAGACATACTGATATACACATAGATAAATGGAAAAAAATCTAAATGATGCCAGGGATGGTGGGTCCATCAAGTAATCAGGAAGTAGTCAGATCTCTGTGAGTTAAAGAGCCCGCTAGGGTTACAATAAAGAGAATGTGTGTCCAAAAGAGTGGGGGAGGAAAGAGAGAACATAAAGCTAACACTTCCATTTTAAGGGGTTTGTGGAACTCTTTTTTTTTAAAGATTGATTTTATTTTATTTTTTAATATGTATTTTTTATTGTGTATACAGTGTTCTCTCTGCATATATGCCTGCAGGCCAGAAAAGGGCACCAGATCTCAATACAGATAGTTGTGAGCCACTATGTGGTTGATGGAAATTGAACTCAGGACATCTGGAAGAGCAGTCAGTGCTCTTAACCTCTGAGCCATCTCTCCAGCCCCTGTGGAACTCTTTCTTTGGCCTCCTGCATCACAATAATTGGAGAAACATCAGATATATAGTTGGTCTTTTTTGTCAGACTTTTTTGGGACCACCAGCTTCTCAACATGGGAGAGTTAACATTATTAATTATGAAAGCTTAACCTTTAGATGAGGCTTGCCCCCAATTAGTTCTTACAACTTAAACTAACCTGCCTCTATTAATCTACATTCTGCCACATGTCTCTTTACTCCTCTTTAGTTCTGTATGCCTAATTTCCTCTGTGTCTCACTGGCGTCTCAAGCACCTAGATTTTAACCCTTCTGAGTTCCTCTCTCTGCCCAGAAGTTCTACCTAACCTATCCTGGCTAGCTATTGGTCATTTAGCTTTTTATTAAGTCAATCACCATGATACATCTTCACACAGTATACAAATATCCCACAACATTTCTTCCTTTTGTGTAAATAAAAAGGAAAGGTTTTTTTTTATTCTAATACAGTAAAACTATACACAATAAGAACAATAATCAGTGATTGTCTAAATAAAAAAAAAGGTTTT
>NC_022016.1:55096603-55097820 GCF_000317375.1 Microtus ochrogaster | reverse complement strand
CCATATGGAAGTTCTTCAATACCCATCATCTTCTATTTCAAAAAAAATAATTTATTTATTTTCATTTTGTGTGCATTGGTGTTTTGCCTGTACACATATGTCCGTGTAGAGGTGTCAAGTCCCCTGGAATTGGAGTTACAGATGCTTGTGAGCTGCCATGTGGGTGCTGGGAATTGAACCTGGGTCCTCTGGAAGAGCAACTAGTGCTCTTAACTACTGAGCCATCTCTCCAGCCCACCCATCATCTTCTTTGAAGTAGATTGGTACTGCTAAAAGCAGACATATCTCATTGTCATGAAAAGTCTTATGTTATTAGAATATCTTTTTGTTTGTTTGTTTGTTTGTTTGAGACAGGGTTTCTCTGCAGCTTTGGAGCCTGCCCTGGAACTAGCTCTTGTAGACCAGGCTGGCCTCAAACTCACAGGTAGAAATCTACCTACCTGCATCTGCCTCCAGAGTGCTGGGAATAAGGCATGTGTCACCACCATTTAAGATAATTAGAATATCTTTTTTGTTGTTGTTGTTTTTTGACCAGGCTGGCCTCATAATCATAGAGATCCACCTGCCTCTGCCTCCCGAGTGCTGGGATTAAAGGCTGGTGCCACCACCGCCCAGCTGAAAACACACAAACTTTTACTTTGTTTTTCAAGATGGGGTTTTTCTGTGGAATAGTTCTAGCTGTCCTGGAACTCACTATATACACCAGTCTGGCCTTAAACTCAGAAATCTGCCTGCCTCTGTCTCTCTGGGATTAAAGATGTGCACCACCACTGCCTGGCTTTTTTCAAATTAATTTATTTATTGTGTATACAGTGTTTCACCAGCATGTATGCCTGCAGACCAGAAGAGGGCACCAGATCTAATTATGGATGGTTGTGAGCCACCATGTCGTTGCTGGGACTTGAACTTAGGACCTTTGGAAGAGCAGCCAGTGCTCTTAACTGCTGAGCCATCTTACCAGTCCCAACACACAAACTTTTAAAGGTAACATACATATCTACATTAACACAACTATGGAAAGTGTGGTATGCACAAATCAGCTAAAGATGATTCTTTGTTTTGTTTGAGCATGTGAAATCATCTGTCAACTTCATAAGTCCATTTGGACTATATAACCAAATATTAATATAAATTTCCAGCCATGCCATATGAGAGGATTGCATGTAATAATAAGTCATGAGGACTCTGTAACTAACAAGGTATATCATGTTTCATTC
>NC_022016.1:55086365-55094858 GCF_000317375.1 Microtus ochrogaster | reverse complement strand
GCCCAAACTTTATTACTTTTAAACATACATTTTTTTATAATTGTCTATACTCATTTTTAAGCACCTAAACATATTTTTAAACTAACTACCTATTCAAAGTTTTGGCCTAGACCTGAACTTTTTTTCTTCCCCCTGCATCAGCAGCATTTTGTAAATGGAAATTTCTGTCCCCCCCAGTTCTGCAACTGTTAAATCTCAAAGAAACACACAGAGTCTTATATTAAGTACAAACTGTTTGGCCTTTTAGCTCAGGCTTATTATTAGTTAGCTCTTACAACTTAAATTAACCCATAATTATTGCCTATGTTTAGCTACATGGCTTGGTACCTTTTATCAGAGAGGCATTATCATCTTGCATCCTCTGCATCTGGCTGGTGATTGCATCTCTGCCTCTCCTCTTCCCAGAATTCTACTCTGGTCACCCCACCCGTACTTTCTTCCTGGCTTCTGGCCAATCAGTGTTTTACTAAACCAATATGAGTGACAAATCTCTACAGGTTACAAGAACATTATCCCACAGCATTGTGAACCAAATCTTAAATGACTAGGTGGTAGCTAGGCTATCTGCTTGCTTTGTGGCTCCACTTAGCACTTGGTACTGACAGCTGGCTCCACCCCCTTCAGGTCCATGAGAGCTGAGCCTTACACCTGCTGGTACCTCCTGTGGGTGCTGGCCAGGAGCTGCATTTACTTACCCCAGTAAGCAGCTGGGTTTGTGCTGAGGCAGGCATTTTTACCTAGCTTCCCATTCTAACTAGTAGTATGCCAGTTATTCAAGTGCTCAGCTGTGTGACAGGAGTTTTTTTGTTTTGTTTTGTTTTTACAGGAGAGAGCATGAACGCAGTCCCCCACTACCACAACTTATGCAGTTGAGTTTCCCATATTTGGGGAAATTGCAGGGATCAGCACATCTGGGGTACAATGGATAAGCCTTGCCCTGGGGAAACCACCTTAGTGATCATGGTATCTCCTCTTCCAGGTAAGTGTACAACAGACCCTCTTAAAGAAGCTGCACCTCTGAACCTCTATACACTGTGAACACTGAGCCTGTCAGGAAGTCACATTGAACTCCATGTTCAGAACATTTTTTCAGCTTTCTCAGACTCTGTTTTTTGTTGTTGTTTTGGTTTTTGTTTTGTTTTTTTTGTTTTGTTTTGTTTCTTCTTTTTGAGACAGGGTTTCTATGTAGCTTTGGAGCCTGTCCTGGAACTAGCTCTAGTAGACCAGGCTGGCCTTGAACTCACAAAGATCTGCCTGCCTCTGCTTCACTGAATGCAGGAAATAAAGGCGTGTGCCCCACAGTGGCCCATGAACTCATTTTATCCAGGAAAAACGCACTGAGACATGATAGTTTAGTGGCAATGGGTACAATTACGAGGGATGGGTAGAGTCCTGAGTGAGATTGGAGGAGATTCAGAGTTTCTCAGGGTTTCACACATTTCACGTAATAAAGGTTCTTCCTATGTTCAGTGGAGCGATTACAGTGCAAATCCTGGCAGCTCACAGCAGGAGAACCTAGGGTGGGTGATCCAAACAGCAACCCCAGTTTCCTTCATCTGACCCCCCCACTCCTACCATCCATCATAAAAAATGAAGTGTGGGGCTGGAGAGATGGCTTTGAGGTTAAGAGCACTGATTGTTCTTCCAGAGGCCCTGAGTTCAACTCCCAGCAACTACATGGTGGCTTACAACATGTAATAACATCTGGTGCCCTCTTCTGGCCTGCAGGCACACATGCAGACAGAATACTGTAAACAAAATAAATAAATAAATAATAATTTTAAAAAAATGAAGTGTGTAGTAGAGAAATGTACACCCTTAATCAACAGACATTTATTGAGCTCCTGGTGTGTGCTAAGCACCGAGGCAGAACACACAGAAATATCGGATTGGATGGCAGCCCACAGGGAAATTCTGGATGCCCTCAGAAAAGAAGTGGTAGACAGGGAGATACCTATCAATCACAGGCCTTCTCCCTTCTGTGGTTTCAGGAAATGGAAGGGTCCAGAAAGAGACACCTTAGATGACATCCAAGACTTAGACTTACATGTTCCATGTGTATAAGACACATGTGTAGAACTCACACAACTATAGATGTGTACAGGACAAAAACTGCGTATATGTTGCATATGCACAGGCTTTATAGAGTCTATGTGTGCACAGGACACATGGATACGGCACAAGAACTCCATCTGCCCCAACCAGGGTAAAGGGATGGGGAGGGTCTCGGGACAGCAAGGCCTGTCAAGGCTGGGGCTGGTACTGGCCCTCTGTGGCTGTGAAGAAGTCTTCTAGAACACTTCGAAGGTAGTCAAACGTGGGCCGGTCCTCGGGACGCTCCTTCCAGCACAGCATCATGAGATGGTACAGCTCCTCCGGACAGTTGTCAGGTCGGACCATTCGGTACCCTCGCTCCAGGTTCTGAATCACTTCAGGGTTGGTCATTCCTAGAAGGTTAATGGGAGAAAGAACATCAAGCCTTTAAATGTTAGAAACCTAAAAGCAAGGCTGATGCTAATTTGGAGATCTTTCTTTCTTTAGTCCTATCTATAGTCCTATCTATAGTCCTATCTATCTATCTATCTATCTATCTATCTATCTATCTATCTATCTATCTATCTATCTATCTATCTATCTATCTTCTATCTATCTATCTTCTTCTTTTCAATCAATCTATCATCTATCTTCCTTTCAATCAATCTATCATCTTTCTTTTTATCTATCTATCTATCTATCTATCTATCTATCTATCTATCCATCCATCCATCTATCTTTGAGGTACTTGGAATTGAATACAGGATTTTATGCATGTTAGTCAAGCAGTCCATCACTTGGGTTGAGATACAACCCAAGCCTATAGTTCGGATGTTGAATGTCTTCTCATGTGTTGAAAGCCTGGCCCCCAACTCATGCACTAGCGAGATATGGTAGAATCTTTAAGAAGTGGAGTCTAAACTGGGTGTGGTGACGCATATCTTTAAACTCAGCACTTAGAAGGCAAGGCAGTTGGATCTCTGTGAGTTCAAGGCCAGCCTGGTCTACAGAGCTAGTTCCAGGACAGACAGAGATGTTACATAGAGGGGAATAAAAGGAAGAAGTGGGATCTAGTCATACATGGTGACACATGCCTTGAGATCCCAGCACTCAGGAGGTAGAAGCAGGTGGATCCCCATGAATTCAAAGCTATCCTGGTCTACCTAATAAATTGCAGGTTAGCTATGGCTACATAGTGAGAGCCTGCCTAAAAAGAGAAAGACAGAAACAATGAGAGATATGGGGATGGAAGTTAGGTCACTGTGGACGTTCTCTTGAGGGACAACATGCTGAAACCAGAGTCCTCCTCTTCCTCTCTTTGCTTCCTGCTATGAGGTAAACAGTTGACTGTACCATGTGCCAGATACGCTCCCCCAAAAAGAAAAGAAAATCAGTGAAACGGAATCTCTGAAACTAAATGAATCTTTTTTTTTTTTATCCTCTCTCTCTCTTTTTTAATTTTTAATTTTTTTTTATTTTCAGGACAGGATTTCTCTGTATAATAGCCCCTAGCTGTCCTGGAACTAGTAGCTCTGTAGACCAGGATGGCCTTGAACTCACAGAAATCTGCCTGCCTCTGCCTCCAGAGTGCTGGAATTAAAGGCAGGCGCCACCACCACCTGGCTCTCTTCTTTCTTTAAGACAGTCACACTACGCAGCTCTGGCTGGCCTAAAACTCATTACGTAGACCAGCCTGGCCTCAATTAAAGATCCGCCGGTTTCTGCCTCTCAGATTCTGGAATTAAAGAACGTACCACCAAGGGGCTGGAGAGGTGGCTCAGGGGTTAAGAGCACTGACTGCCCTTCCAGAGGTCCTGAGTTCAATTCCCAGCAACCACATGGTGGCTCACAACCATCTGTAATGAGATCTGGTGCTCTCTACTGGCACCAAATATATATAGGCAGAATACTGTATACATAATAAATAAGTCTTTAAAAAAAAAAAAAAGAATGTACCACCATGCCCAGCAAACTTGATTCTTTTTAATTTTGTTTATCAAGACAAAGTTTCTCTGTGTAGCCCTGGCTGTCCTGGAACTCAATCTACAGACCAAACTGGCTTCAAATTCACAGAGATCTGCCTGCCTCTACCTCCTAGTACTTGGATAAAGGTTAGGTCACTGTGCTACTACCACCCAGGTAGTAGTAATTAATTATTACTAAATTTGTGTGTGATGTGTGTGGGCCAACACATGGGCCAAAGCCTCTGCATGAAGGTCAGAGAACAACTTTTCTTTTCCTTCAGTTTTTTGAGACAAGGTTTCTCTATATAGCTCTGGCTGTCCTGGAACTCACTACTTAGATGGGGCTGGCCTCAAAGTCAGAGATCTGCCTGCTTCTGCCTCCAATGTGCTGGGATTAAAGGTGTGTGCCACTACGCTTAGCTTAAACTTTTTATTTTTTATGTGTATAAATGTTTTATATGTCTATGCATCACATATGTGAAGTGCCCCAGGAAGTCACAAGAGGGTACTGAATTCCTTGGAATTGACGTTATAGACAGCTGTAAACTGCCATGTGGTTGCTGAGAACCAAACCCAGGTCCTCTTAACCACCGAGCCATCTCTCCAGTCTCCCCTGCTCTCTCACCATGAAAGAACGGGTTTTTTTTTTTAAGACAGTGTTGTCACAGGGTATTTGTGCATACTGCATGAGGCTGTGTCACAGAAAAGCCTGTCAGATATTCTAGGCCCATAGGCCGAAGATGGATACCTCAACATTGCAGAGAAACCTTGGTTGACTGTCATTTTTGTCTTTTTGAGACAGCGTTTCTCTGTGTAACAGCTCTGACTGTCCTGAAACTCACCCTGTAGACAGAGTGACCACCCAGATAACAACTTTCAAGCGTGGGTTCTCTCCTTTCACCTTCCCATGGGTTCCAGGGATTGAACGCAGGTCCTCAGGCTTGCTCAGCACATGTTTTTACCCTCTGGGCCACCTCGCTGCACCCCCAACTTTCTTCTTTATAAGTCGACCATCTCAGGAGTTTTTTGTTGTTTTGTTTTCAGTAAACAGAAAGCTGACTAACACGGGTGATGTTCAGAATATGTAACTACCAATCCAAAATGATACTGGTCTTCATGATGGTAGACACTAGCGTTTCCTGCTGAATGTCGGTCCTATGTTTACAGTACTGATCCAATTACTCGCTCAGTAACGAAAGCACCAACTGCAGGACCTTGACCGAGCCTCCTCTGTGAAGCTCAGCTTCCTCATCTAGAGTATAGACTAAATCCGTGCTCCTCTTCCCTGAGTTATGGTGAGGATTGCGTGAATCAGTGTGTATAAACAAGCATAGTTGTTTGGAGATTTTTTTTTTTTTTTTTGTAATGTCTACCTGGGATTGTTCTCTAGGGGCAGCAATGGGGCTGTCGGGGCTCAGGACAGGATGAGAACCTAGTCAGGCAGTGCTGAGGCATCTCTAGCCTTGAGACTAGGCACAGGAGATACTGTATCAGGACAGGAGACTGGCCTATGAGATAGGAGAAGCCCAGAGCTGGAAAATCTTTTGGCCCCTAAGAGTCTAACCTGCTTCAAAGGGCTTTACATTCCTGGGGTCAAATTTCAGCTCACCATGCTGGGGCTATGGGAAGTTTCGGCCAAAGTGGCCTCTGCTTCCTACCTCCCGACTTTTTTCTGTGCCATTTCCTTTCCCCCAGAGGTTATCAACTTCCTTTTAGAAACGTTCCACTCCTAGGCCTCCAAGTATAGCTCCACGACAGTGAACTTGCCTTGAATGCACAAGAACTGGGTTTGATCCCCAGTCCCTCCAAAACCAGACACATAGGTGTGTGCCTGCAATCCCAGCCCCTCCCAGTGAGGGGAAAGCAGGAAAATCCAGAGCTCAGGGGGCATCTTCAGATTCACAGATAGTTAGATGGCCAGCCTGGGCTACAAAGAGACATTGTCTCAGAAAACAAAACAAAACCCAATGACTAAAACAGAAACTTTCAAAATAAAATTCTACCCGTCTTGGTTGAATGTGGGGGAAAGGCCATTTCCAGGAGGAGGGCGTGTCTACATGGAATCTCTCTTTAGCTGTGAAGAAGTTTCATTAGGAAAGGACCAGTGCCCAGTGAGCAGCTTCGATGGGTCGGACTGCTTCTCTCGTTTCACATATCGGGAAACTGAGGCTCAGAGGGATGACATCACTTACCCAGAGTGTTATGGAATATTCCTTTAACTATGTGAGGGGGTGTAACATTTATTTGTGCTGTATTTGATTAATTATGTAAAGTGGTGGCACACGCCTTTAATCCCAGCACTAGGGAGGCAGAGGCAGGTGGATCTCTGTGAGTTTGAGGCCAGCCTGAACTACAAGAATTAGTTTCAGTACAGGCCCCAAAGCTACAGAAAAACCCCATCTCAAAAAAAAAAAAAAAAAAAAAAAAAAAAGAAAAAAAAGCCAATAGCTAGGCAGTAAGGGGATAGGCAGGGCTGGTGAGGAGAGAATAAGGAGAAAAAATCTCGAACTAAGCAGAAGAGGAGAAAGAGGGAGAACAAGAGGGACAGGACAGGGACAAAATTTATGCAGTGACCAGCCAGTCAGACACGAGAGGAAGCAGGAAAGTAAGACATACAGAAAGAAAGAAAGAAAAGTAAAAAGCCAAGAAGCAAGAGGTAGATAAAGGGAAACAGGTTAGTTTAAGTTAAAAGAACGAGCGAGAAACGAACTTAAGCTAGGCTAAGCATTCACAACTAACAAGGAGTCTCCGTGTCATTATTTGGGAGGTGGCTCGTGGTCCAGAAGAAAGCTGGTGCAGCAGAATGAGGAGGATCAGTGCCATAGTGCGGCCTAAGCACTGTTCTGATCTCATATGTGAGAAAGAAGGGGCTGAGCCAGGCAGGGGTGGAACACGCCTTTGATCCCAGCGCCCAGGAGACAGAGGCAGGAGGATCTCTAAGTGTTCGAGGTCAGCATGGTCTACAGAGTGAGTTCCAGGACAGCTATGACTAAGTAACTCTGTAAAAAAAAAAAAAGGAAAACAACAACAATAACAAAACAAAGAGAAAAGGAATAATCTGGTTAACAGTCAAAAAGAAATCAATCATGGTAAGAAAAGGAAAGTTTCACACCCTGAGCCAGATCCACTTCTGTCACACTAGGTGGCCTATGCCAGAACTGAGCAAAGAGCTATGCATTTTGATAGAGATGGAAGCCAGGGCTGGGAGACGAAGCATCTAATAGAGGACGCTGGAGTCCAAGTGGATGGAAGAGAAGCATCTAGAAGTTTTCGAGTCTGAGCCTGAGGAGTGAGTGGGAAGACATGGATTTGCTACTCTTCCTTGTGGCCCTTCGAGTTCCTTCCTTTAATGCTCACCTGGGTAAGGGATTCGGCCATGGGTGACAATCTCTGTCAGTAGGATCCCGAAAGACCACACATCCGACTTGATGGTGAAGGTCCCATAGTTAATGGCTTCTGGTGCTGTCCATTTAATGGGAAATTTGGCCCCTAGAGGGAGGCAAAGTTAGGTCACCTGAGTATGCGTTCTCTACCGCTGGCTCTGAACCTCCTCTTTATCCTGCACCTACCCTCCCTGGCTGTGTACTCATTGTCCTCAATGAGGCGTGCCAGGCCAAAGTCTGCGATCTTGCAGCTCAGTGTGTCAGACACCAGGATGTTAGCAGCCCGCAGGTCGCGATGGATGTAATTCCGCTCTTCAATGAATGCCATGCCCTCTGCAATCTGCAAGCCAGGAACAGGCCATCAGTCTTGACCCCACTGACCCTGAAGCCATACTCAGCCCTTTGCCATTCTCCTTACCTGGGCTGCCATGTCCAAGAGTTTGTTGATGTTCAATTTGATGCCAGAGGGAGTCTTGAGAAAATCTACTAGGCTCCCTATGAGCAAAAGCAAGAATTGGTGACCTAAATTGCCCGGGAGGCAGCTCCAAGCCCCTTCTACTCCACCTATCATCGGGAAGTAGTGACTGACAGTGGAGAGAAAGAACAAGGACTGAGAAGGAGTTTGTGCCCGAGTGTGGGGGTGGGATGCTCGGCACACGGGAAGGCCTGTTCCAGCGGGAGGATCCAATGCTTCCTGCCCTCAGTTGAGCTAGAACCCCGGTTCCATGGCAGCCAAAGCTCTGCATGCTCCCCGGCTGCGTTTTCTTCCTGTAGACATGTATTTCTCACGCTCTCACAGGCCATTTTTAGACCCTTTACACAGATGTCTAGACTCTTCAGTCTCTTTGCTTCATCTTTCTCTCATAGAAGTTTCTGCTTTTCTTTTCCAGTCCAGCTGGACCACTCTTCCAGACTCTCCTACCAGGCATCATAAATTGCTTCACCATTTACCTCCCTGAGGCATTCAGGAATGTCCCCAAGCCACAGACTCTGCTTTTCTCAGTGTCTGCTGTCAAATGCGGTTTCAGCTGGGTATGATGGGGCACATCTTTAATCCCAGCACCCAGGAAGCAGAGGTAGGAGGATCTCTGCAAGTTTAAAGTCAGCCTGGG
>NC_022016.1:55081240-55086025 GCF_000317375.1 Microtus ochrogaster | reverse complement strand
AAAAAAAATCAAAAAGTAGACTAATAAAAACAAAACCCTGCACAAGACTGACAATCCTGGGGCTGGAGAGCTGGCTCATGGTCATATAAGTACTTGCTTTTACAGAAGACCCCAGTTCGGTTCCCAGAACCCGTGTTCAATGACTACACATAACTATAGCTCCAGGGTCTGTGATGCTCTCTTCTGGCCTCCCCAGCCACCCTAATGCATGTATACACACACACACACACATACACGTAATAAAAAATAAACTATCGCCAGTTGGTGGTGGCACACACCTTTAACCCCAGCACTCGAAAGGCAAAGGCCGGAGGGTTTCTGAGTTTGAGCCAGCCCTGTCTACAAAGAGAGTTCCCGGGGCAGCCAGGGCTACACAGAGAAATCCTGTCTCAGAAAAAAAGAGAGAAAAAAAACCACCAATGACAAAACCTATTTGCCTTTTTTTTTCTTTTTGGTTTTTTGAGACAGGGTTTCTCTGTGGCTTTGGAGCCTGTCCTGGAACTAGCTCTGTAGACCAGGCTAGTCTCAAACTCACAGAGATCTGCCTGCCTCTGCTTCCCGAGTGCTGGGATTAAAGGCGTGTGTCACCATCGCCCAGCCCCTATTTGCCTTTTTCAGAACTCATTAGCCAATGCCGTTTGTTTCCCTTCCTAAAACAGAATCTGCCCCCCCCCACCAGACAATCTGAACCACATAAAAAACCAAGGCAGGGCCGGTACTGATTTCCTCCCTCTTCATAGACCGTTGTCCTTTCATTAGTGTCCCTATCTTTTAATTACATGTATTTACTCATGGGGGCAGCACACGCATGGAGATCACAGGACAACTGGCAGGAGTCAGCGCTTGACCTCTATGTGGATTCCAGGGCTTCAACTCCTGTTTGTAAGTCTCCTCAGCAAGTACTGTTGCCTGCTGACCCACCTTGCTGACCCTAACACTGTCTTAGAGATCGAAAGAACTACTTGAAGCAGAAAGAAATCGTGTGATCGAGCCGGGCAGTGGTGACGCACGCCTTTAATCCCAGCACTAGGAAGGCAGAGGCAGGCGGATCTCCGTGAGCTCGAGGCCAGCCTGGTCTACAAGAGCTAGTTCCAGGACAGGCTCCAAAGCCGCAGAGAAACCCTGTCTCGAAGGGAAAAAAAAGATAGTGGGATGACAACAGGGTCCTCAAGTGACATAGCAGGGCCACCACAGCAGGGCCACCCACCGTTCTCCATGTATTCAGTGATTATGTAGATGGGCTCCTGGGTGACCACTGCATAAAGCCGGACCAGTCGCTGGTGCTGCAGCTGCTTCATGAGGTTAGCTTCAGCCAGGAAGGCATCGGGGGACATGCTCCCTTGCTTCAGGCTCTTCACTGCCACCTTCGTGTGCCCGTTGTAGTACCCTGGAGGTGGGTAGGTGGGTCGCGGATGAACAAGGCAGTGGCCCTGGATAGGCCAGTGTCTCACATCGAGGGGACATCTCCTCTCTTTCCATACTCACCCATCCACACTTCCCCGAACTGGCCAGCTCCCAGCCGCTCCACCAACTTCAGTGTCTCCCTGGGAACTTCCCATTCATCCTCCCACCACGGCTTCTGGGGCTTCTGGGTCTGGCAAGGACGGGTTAACTTTGTGCACAGCCCGTCCGAGGCATCTGCAAGGACAAAGGGAAGCGTGAGGCAGTCACTTTTGGAGACCTTGGGGGCTCCCTCCAGCCCCTACCTCTCTCCGCGCGTTCCTCGCAGGGGAAACAGACTGCCATGGGAGGGGAGCCTACAGGGTCGAGGGTCAGGTACTACCGATGGCTGGAGGGTCCCTAGGATGGACAGGGGGGAGATAAGCCGCTAGGGTGGGCACAGGTGAAAGTGATCTGCCAGAGCTCACTGGTGTAATGGCGGACCAGCTCGTGTAGGCCAGGAAAAGTGATCCGAGGGGAGATGTAGAAGCCGCCGTTGTCTAGGTTACGGATCTTGTAATGTTTCACCACTTCTCCCTGGTTCTGGTCGAAGTCTCTGACCGACAGTGAAAAAGATCCTGAAGAAAGATTGGAGAGGTGAGGAGGGGGGAGGAGAGGAGAAATTGGAGAGGATTAAGGCGGGGGTGGGGGAAGAGGCATTGCCTTCAGTTCATCAAGTGGCCACTGCACCACTTCCTTCAGCTCTCACCCCCCACCCCACCCCACATCCCTGCTCACCCGGAGGCACCAGCCCTCAACCCGGAGCCCCGCCCCCACACTTAGGCCCCGCCCACTAGGCCCTGCCTCTCACCCGCGGTGCTTTCACTTTCCCGGATCAGGAAGGATCCGTGCGTGTTCCCGGGCGCCAAAAGCTGCCGCTCTGCGTCTTTACGGCTCAGATTCTTGAAGAACCAGCTACATAGGGCAGAAGTAAGATCATCGGCTTTTGGTCGACCTTTTTTTTCTTTTTCTTTTTTTTAAATCTGTGTAGCCCTGGCTGGCCTCGAACTCAAAGATCTGCCTGCCGCTGCCTCCGGGATGCTGGGCTTAAAGGCGTTCGTCCTCCATCACTGGTCAAACATTCCCCGTCCCCCGGACCACCCCTCCTCTGATTCCTATATGTTGTCCCTCCTCCCCACGCGGTCCCCTGCTCACGGTTCAGGCTCCAGGCTGTTTGCTTTTGCCACGAAATTGAAGGGGATGAAGCCCTCTTCGCCAGTGGTCAGGGACTGAGCCTTCCACCACTCACCGCTCCTGCACCACAGAGACCATCAGCATGGCCTACAAAGCCACTGGAAACCCTCAGAGTCCCGTTAAGCCAGGCCACCACCTCCCTGGTACAAGCTTTCTGGTACTTTCCACCTTAACACACACACACACACACAGTGGGCTAGAAGGGTATTCACTGTGCGTGCGCACACACAAACACACACACACAGAGACACCACAGTGGGTTAGAAGGCTATTCACTGCACACATGCACAGACATACACACACGCGCACACACAGACACACACACACGGTGGGCTAGAAGGCTATTCAGTGCATGTGTGCGCACGCGTACACACACACGCACACACACACACACACATGCACACAAGGTGGGCTAGAAGGATACTCACTGCTCCAGGATTCGGAGCTGTTCACCCTTCTCAAAGCCCAGGTCTCCATCATGAGAGGGCTCATAGCTGTGCAGGGCAATAACCAGGTTGTCTGTAAAGACAGGAAGAGTCAAGAAGAACCAGCCTGGGGCTGATGGGAACAACAGAGCCCTAGAGGCACAGGGCAGGATGCAGACAAGGTAGAGGGGAGGTGGAGAGGGTACAGACACCAAGAGTCAAGCATCCACAGGCCTTACTCTTCACACCCTGCTAGATAGAGTCACCTTGTAGTGGGGAGGCTGGTGGGATGGAGCCATTATAGATGACCAGTGGGTCCCGAACCTCAGAGTCATTCCGAATAGGCAGCTGTGGGGTAGGGAACGAGGCTGGAGTCATTTTTCTCTGACCCTGGCTCCCTTTCCATTTCCCCACACTGACCGGGCCTTCTCTCTAGGTTCACCAAGTGTGTGCACTTGCCCTTAGGAAAGTCTGCTCCTTCTAGACCTCTTCCTTACTGTGCTCCAGGGAACATGGGTGTGCTGTTATTTCCAGGGCCTTTAGTTGTGATCCGTTAATTTTTTTTCTCCTGGGCACACAGCCTCCCTTTCCCCATCCCTTCACCCGTCCTGTCTTCCTCTTACCGTGGTCTTGCTGTCCAGCGGGACTATGGGATAGTGGCAGTTCTCACACACGTCAATGTTCTCGATCCAGTCATCGTCAGGGTTTGAGCTGCAGCCACAGCCCATGGTCCCTGAAGGAATGTAGAGAGGCCTGGAGGAGCTCCCCTAAGTCAGTTTCCCCAGCATCAGGCATCCTAAAGTACCGCGCTGGAATTTACCGAGCACCTAAGATTGTCTGCTCTGGGGCTTCCATTGGCCGCACACAGAAGAGCTGAAACGTGGGATGCTAGCTCCTGACTCGGTTCACTCAGAAACCTCGAGCAACAAGTAAGTTCACAGGAGGCCTAGGCCCAAGGCTAGTCCCCACCCTCCCACCTGGCATGGGCAAACCGCCACAGGCACCTTTGTTAGTGTAGTTACCCACTTCCTGCCCCCTCAGCCCCACTAGTCCCCTACTCTGGGGGATTACCTGGGAGACATCACAAACACTTTGCCAAGCCTTGGAGGAAACCTAAATTTTGATTCCACCTCCACGACCAAAGAGGGTGCACGTCTCTTCTAATTACATGGCCCCTGCCTAGATACTGAAGCTGAGAGTCGACCTTTGACCTCTGCCCGTCCCCACTCCCCTCCCCCACTCACAGTACAGGTTCTTCAGAGAGTTTCTTTTAACATTCTTTTGCTCCTCACCAACAGAAAGCCTTCAGTGGCCCTGTTGCTTATAACTGCTTTTGCTTGCCTGTCTGTCTGAGCTGTGGAAACTTTTTGTCAAATGAAATCAAGCAGCACTTCATAGCAGAGCTTTTCATAATCAAGCCAGAGTGGGCCCTCTGCAGCCCCGGAATCCCTGTGCGCCTCCCCCTCAGCACTGCCAGGAAAGCACTGGTTCTCAAAGGATGGTTTACCATGGAGGAGATTTACGTGTTTCTTTCTTCTTCTTCTTCTTCTTTAAGATAAGATCTTTCTATGTAGCCTTGGCTGGCTTAGAGGCCTGGAACTCACTATGTAGACCAGTGTAGACAAGGTTGGCCTGGGACTTGCAGAGATCTGCCTGCCTCTGACCTCTAAGTGCTGGGAATTATAAAAGTGTACAATATCACGCTTTTGACCACTTTGGTATTCAG
>NC_022016.1:55078046-55079763 GCF_000317375.1 Microtus ochrogaster | reverse complement strand
GGACAGTGGTGCATCAGGAACAGAAACTGTGTGTCACCTGCCTGAAAGCCTACCGAACCTATCAGTGGGGATGTGGGGGCTAGGCACAGATTCTCCCACCTGTAGAGGTCTTGCAAACCATCACACCTAACCTCTGGTTTTATGTGTTTCTGTATGTGTTTATTTTTCTCATAGGGTCTCACTGCACTGCCCAGGCTAGCCTGAAACTCTTGGCTTTAGTTGGACCTTCTGCTGAGCGTCTTAAGCTTTTGGGCACACACTGTCAAACAGAGCTTTGACTTCTGATTCTGGAAGATCAAAGCAAGCCCCAGAGAGGCCACACATCCGCGGTTGAGCAAAACAAGACTTGCTAATTTATGCTGTGTCCAAGTGGATGTGGGAAGGGGGGGGGGTTCTAGTTAGCAGAACTCAGAAGAAAGGCTTGAAATTCTGAAAGGCCTATCTTCCAATATTAGCTGTGTTCTAGACACAGCCATGCAGGCCTACGTTCCTGGCACTTGGAAGGTACAGACAGGACGATCAGAAGTTCAGGGTGGTTCCTCACTAAATAAAGAGTTCAAGAACCAGCCTGGGTTCCATAAAATCCTATCTCAGAAACAAAACAAAAAGATAATACTGATCTGCATGACTTTGTTGAAAGCATTCTTGGGAGCCTTGCTTTTCCTCCTCTGCTACAGAGGCTTGTCACCCCTATCTCGTCATACATAGTGTTAGCTTAGTTTACTAGTGCTGGGAAAGGCACCCCACAGCACCCCTTCAGCCTCATCCATCCCTGCCTGGGAGTGTGGGAAGATGGGACTGGGGAATCAGGCTCTTCAGGCTCACGTTTCCTCTGCTGAGCGACTCCTAGGCTCCCATAGGTACCGGGACTCACAGTCATCTCCTTGATTTGACTTTAAACAACATGTACCCATTATAGAGAAATCATAAAGCACCCATGGAACATTAAGCTAAATCAAGAGACTCCAAATGGCTTGCGGATGTAGTTCAGTGGGCAGTGCTTTGCCTACACCCTAAAGCTCAGTCACCAGCACTAAATAACGAAGTGGGATACACCTGTGTTTCCAGCACTGGGGTGGAGGCAGGAGGGTCAAGAGTTCAAGGTTAGCTTGGGGTATGAGAGACCCTACCTCAGAAACGAGATAGAGACTCAAGAAGCGAGTACACAGCATGCCCACTCTTCCTTCAACCCCACTCTTGGGAGGTCACGTGGCAGACGAACCTTTGCTCTGCCAGAGTCGACTCATCATGGCTACAAGCGGTGTCTTGTCAGCTCAGCTATCTCATGGTCTGAAAGGCAGCAGGAACTCCCAGGAAAAGCATGGGCAGTGAGTAAGCACCCTGCTTGTGATTCACACGGACCTGGGAAAGCACTGGTCTTAAGGGTACCACAGCAATAGCCTCAGAAGGACTGTGCACTTGGGGCATAAGGTGGCTCTCAGGCTTGCTGTTTTTGGAGGCTTTGGGGAAAGGCAAGAGAGACCGGATGTGACGGTGCCTGCCTGTGATCCCAGCTCAGCACTGGGCGGCAGATGCAGGCAGATTTCTACTAGGCTAAGATCAACCTGGTCTACATAGTGAGTAGTGAGTTCCAGCCCAGCCAAGGCTACAGAGTGAGATGTAACAACTGTGTCTCAAAGGGGGAAAAAAGCAAGAGAAAAGATTGGCATTAAGAGGAGTGATGCAGGGGGCTGGAGAGATGACTCAGTGGTTAAGA
>NC_022016.1:55071390-55076641 GCF_000317375.1 Microtus ochrogaster | reverse complement strand
AAATTAATTAAATGAAATGAAGCAGCGTGCTGCAAGGCTTGATGGTACAAGGTTGTAATTTGGGTTGCTGGTGTGAGAAAATCAAGAGTTTGAGGCTAGCCTGAGCTAACTCACAAAACCCATCTGGGTCAGGAGAGACGGCACACGTCTTACAGAGCATGCTCTGCTTTGGCACAGAGTCCACAAGACCACTGTGGGCAGCTCACAACTGTAACTCCAGCTCCAGAAAGGCTCCACATAGTTTAAAAGGCAGAGAGATGGCTCAGTGGTTAAAAACACTGGCTGCTCTCCCAGGAGATTTGGTTCCCAGCACCTACATAATGGTTCATACCTATCTGGAACTCCAGGTCCAGGAGATCCACCCTCTTCTGGCCTCCTGTGACACATGATTCACAGACATACACATAAAATATGCACATAAAATTATTCACATACATATGAAAAATAAATAAAAGCTGTCTCGAAACAGAAGAAAATTTAAGACAATAAAAGGACTGAGAGGAGCCAGGTGGTGGTGGCGCACGCCTTTAATCTCAGCACTCAGAAGGCAGAGGCAGGCGGATCTCTGTGAGTTTGAGGCCAGCCTGGTCTACAAGAGCTAGTTCCAGGACAGGCCCTAAAGCTACAGAGAAATCCTGTCTTGGGGAAAAAAAAAAAGGATTGAGGTGGCCTAGAGAGGTGGGTGCAGGGTTAAGAGCATTGGCTGCTCTTCCAGAGGTCCCAGGTTCAATTCCAGCACCCACATGGCAGCTCATAACTATCTGTAACTCCAGTTCCAGGGGACCTAAAACCCATGGCAAAACACTGATGCACATAATTTAAAAAATTTTTTTTTAAATAATTTTTAAAAAAAGGACTGAGAGCCATGTATAGTAGCCAAGACCTTTTGGAGAGTAAAGGTTTTGCCCTTGAAGTTTGAGGCCAGTCTGCGCAACCTAGAAGGAGCTAGAAGCAGGAGGATCAGTAGTTCAGGTCATCCCCTACTACACAGAGAGTTCTAGATTAGCCTGGGTTACAACAGACTCTGTCTTAGGAGCCTAGAAAACTGAAAAATCTTAAGAGGTAAAGATTGACAGCCTGGTATGGTGGCATAGACCCAGCAGTCGGGGAGCAGAGGCAAGCAGATCACTGTGAGTTCTAGGCCAGCTTGGTCTACAGTGTGAGCTTTAGGAAAGCAAGGGTTACATAAAAAGAGACCCTGTCTCAAGGAAAAAAGGAGGAAAAAAAAAGGCTAGGGGTACAGTTCAGCAGTAAAACACTTGTTTAGCATACATGTGGTTTTGGGTTTAACGAACAGCATCACCAGAAAAAAAGTCTGAGAGAAATTATCAGTTTGACAAATTATATAGTTTCTTCAGTGTATTTCCCATTTAAGTCTCTGATTAAATTTTAAACTATAGATTGGGGTGCTTGAGAGATGGCTCTGCAGTTTACAGTACTTACTGCATCTACAGAGGACCTCAGCTCAATTCTCAACACCCCTATGGCAGCTCACAACTACCTGAAATTCCTGTCCCAAGGAATCTGATGCCCTCTTCTGGTCTCTGCAAGCTTAGGGTATGTATAAACTCACCCAGACTCACATACACACACACACACACACACACACACACACACACACAACTTCTTTTAAAATTTTGATCTATAGCCAGGCCGTGGTGGCGGACGCCTTTAATGCCAGCACTGAGGAGGCAGAGGCAGGCAGATCTCTGTGAGTTTGAGGCCAGCCTGGTCTACAAGAGCTAATTCCAGGACAAGCTCCAAAGTTATAGTGAAACCCCTGTCTTGAAAAACAAAAAAAAAATTGAAAAAAATTTGATCTATACTGCTGGACATGATAGTGAATGCCTTTAGTTCCAGCATTCAGGAGGCAGAGGCAGGTGGATCTCTAAGTTTGAGGCCAACCTGGTCTACAGAGCAAGTTCCAGTACAGCAAGGGCAACACAGAGAAACCCTGTCTTGAAAAACCAATAGTAATGATAATAATAAATAATAATAAACTGGGCAATGGTGCATGCCTTTAATCCCAGCACTCAGGAGGCAGAGGCAGGCGGGTCTCATGAGTTCGATGCCAGCCTGGTGCACAGAGTGAATTCCAGGACAGCCAGGGCTACAAAGTGAGATCCCTTTTCAACAACATAAAAGAAACAAACGACAGCTAACCTCTGGCATCCTCACCGACATGTGTGCAGAAGCTTCTGCATACACATGTGTATACAATATGTGAGCTCACATACACAGGGTGGAGAGATGGCTCAGCACTTAGGAGCTCACACCAATTTTGCAGAGGACCCAAATTCAATTCCCAAATTCCACTGTGGGTGACCCACAACCACCCGTGATTCTGCCTCTAAGGTATTTGATGCCCTCTTCTGCCACCTTTGATGGACACCTGCACACACACAATTTTAAGAGCTACATACACACCAGCCGATAACCAATAAGAATGGGGGATCCATGAAACCACAGGAGCTGAGTGACTTCAACAACATACTGTTTTTTGGGGTGAAGGCGAAAGCAAAACAAATTCAGCTGGGGGTGGTCACCCACCTCTTTAATCCCAGCACTCAAGAAACAAAAGCAGACAGATCTCTGTAAGTTTGAGGCAAAGCCTTTCTACATAGCAAGATACAGGATAACCAGAACCACACAGAGAGACTATGGGGGGGAAAAATTACAGGCAGACCCCTTCGTCCTAAACTGGTGGTGTTGGGAGACAGGCTCCAAAGCTACAGAGAAACTCTGTCTCAAAAAAAGGAAAAAAACAAAAAAACAAGACAAAACAAAACAAGAAAACCCTCCATTCTTAATGGAACATTCTCTTACCCCCGTGTGTGTCTATTTACCAAGCAGTGGCCATAGTAAAGGAAGCGTGACCATTGCTTGGTGTGGTGAGCACATCTTCATTAGTTCAGCACTTGGGGGCAGAGACAGCAGGGTCTCTGTGAGTTCTAAAACACATGTACATTCAGGCACTTGTACACATAATATTTTTAAAGACTTTTTTTTTTTTTTGGAGACAGGGTTTCTCTGTGTAGCCCTGACTATCCTGCCTCCTGAGTGCTGGGATTAAAAGTGGGCAGCAACAACACCTGGCTAATATTTTTAAAGAGTTTTGTTTTTTTTTAAAAAAATAAGTGAGGATCCCAACATTGAAACAATGTAAACTTCTCATTGTCTGAAATGGAGAAAGAAAGAAGAAAGAAAATGCAGTCCTCAGGGCTCTTAGGGTCACAGAGGGAAGATTCTGGTACAAGTGAGGAAGCTCCCCTTCTCCACCGTGCTCAGGGGTGAGAGTGGCGTGGATTCTAGCATCTCGGGCTAGGACTTGCGATGCTCTTGGTCGATTTAAAGCAGTGTACAGTCCACAGGCACTGTGCACCCATTATTAAAGGGCTGAGCCAAACCAGTGCTTCTAACTTAGAGAGTGGGGTCATAGCTGGATCTTAGTTCCCACCTTGCTTCTTCAACGCAATGCCTTGCAACCAGCAGACACAGTGGCCTTGTTCGTGTGGGATTTAACATATAACACATCAGGCTGTCAGAGGTGAGTCCATCCTCTCTCAGTTTCTCTAGGTGTTTTTGTTTTGTTTGGTTTGGTTTTGATTTGATTTGATTTTTGTGCTTTGAAAGATAATGTTTCTCTGTATAACAGCTCTGACTGTCCTGGAACTCACTTTGTAGACCAGGCTGGTCTTGAACTCACAGAGATCCGCCTTCCTCTGCCTCCCAAGTGCTGGGATTAAAGATGTGCAACCACCACTGTCCAGCCTCTCTCTAGTTTTTTTTTTAATTTATTTATTTATTATGAATACAGTGTTCTATCTGCATGTATGCCTGCATACCAGAAGAAGGCATCTGATCTTATTATAGAAGGTTGTGAGCCACTATGTGGTTGAGGGGACTTAAACTCAGGACCTGTGGAAGAACAGGCAGTGCTCTTACCTACTAAGCCATCTCTCCAGCCCATCTAGTTTTTATTGTTGCTGGGCTTTGTAGCCCAGGCCTTTGGTTCCAGCACTTAGAAGCCAGAAGCTGGTTGGTCTCTATCTGTTTAAAGCCAGTGTACATATTGTGTTCTAGGCCAGCCAGGGCTATATAATAACAACTTGTCTCAAATAATAGTAATAATAAATTAATTTATATTTTCAAGACAAGATTTCTCTGTGTAACAGTCCTGGATGTCCTGAAACTCACTTTGTAGACCAGACTGTCCTCAGACTCAGAGATCCACCTGCCTCTGCCTCCCAAGTCCTGAGATTAAAGGTGTGTGCCACCACTGCCAGGCAATGAATTAAAATTTGTTGTGTGTGTGCATGTGCATGCACCCACAAACGTGTGCATACCATGGCATGCACGTGGAGGTCAGAGGACAAAGGTCAGGGGTCAATTCTCTCCTTTCACTGTGTGGGTTAAACGGATAGAACTCAGATATCATGCTTGGCAGCAAGCACCTTGCCCGCTGAGCCACCTCGAGAGTCCCTGGACTAGATTTGCTCATCTCAGAATTCTGTTTAGGAGTCAAACACATCAAAATGAGTTCTGATTCTTGTAGACTTGGTCACAGTTACCAGCTTCATAGCCATCAGCTCATAAAGCCGAGCCTAGTATGCTTCTTTTATCTCTTTATAAAATAAAGCAGAGGCAACACTTTTCCGTCTCCAGCAACAGACCTATTAGTTTATAAACCACTGCTTTGGATTTTCAGACCACTGCTTTACACAGAATATGGAAAGTATATTCTGGCCAGGGGGTCATGGGTGCAAGCCTTTAACCCCTGCACTTGAGACAGAGAATTCAAGGCCAGCCTGGTTTATGGTGTGAGTTCCATGACAGCCAGGGCTACACAGAGAAACCCTGTCTCAAGAACATAGGCAGGCCGTTCTGTGGCGGACTGCTGATACATGCTGGGCCACTGTAAGGCAAAATCTCTTAGACTTCATTTAAAACATTTGTGGCCCGGTGTTGTTGGCGCACACCTTGAATCCCAGCACTAGGAAGGCAGAGACAGGTGGATGTCTGTGAGTTCGAAACCAGCCTGGTCTACATAGTGAGTTCCAGGTCAATCAGAGCCCTTAAACAAACAAACAAACAAACAGTTTCTTGCCTTTTTTTCTTTAGCAGCTGAGATTTGAACATTGTCAATCTCACACGTGTTCCGTGAAGGGCATACCCACACTAACCTCATCATGATACTAAAAACTTAGTCTTCAGCCGGGCGATGGTGGCGCACGCCTTTAATCCCAGCACT
>NC_022016.1:55070329-55071030 GCF_000317375.1 Microtus ochrogaster | reverse complement strand
ACTCCTGGCTTTCCCAGTACTTTAAGTGGTTTGTTTGTTGGAAACAGGTCTCGGTGCCCAGGTGAGCCTCTTGCCTTAGCCGGCCGAGTTAACTGTGCTTACTGTCCTGTGCCCAAGGCCTTACCCACGCTGAATAAATACATGTTCTTCCCCTGAGCTACAAGATGGGTTTAGTCTCTCAAAACTGGGACTGGCTTAAGCACAGAACTCATTCTGCTTGGTAATCACTGTTATCAGTAAGGGCTACACAGTGGTTAGTGCATTCTGCACTTGAGTAGTGGTCTCCGCCCTGGTTAACTGTGGGTCCACTTTGCATTACGGGAGTTTCGAGATGAGGGAACCTTACTGGCTGTCTTAAGTGTTATCAAGGCTCCGTTCACTGTGTCCATGTCGTAGTGACTCAGTTTTGATTCCATGATGGCTCAGTCACTCAGTGACGAAAGGTCTTCGGAAGGATGACTAAACCTTCCTCTCCACACACTTGGCTTTTAAAAAAACCAGTTATTATGGTAATTGATTGTTTGTATGTGTGTGTGGGCAGACATTTTATGGAACCAGTGCGGAGGTCAGAGGGCAGCTGGTGCGGTCTCCCCACCACGCAGATCCTGGGGATCTAGTCTACATTGTTAGTTTTCAGTGAGAGCTTTAACCTCTGGAGCCATCTCATCCCCCACACCCCCCAGCATGCCCCTGACTTTTTT
>NC_022016.1:55069080-55069860 GCF_000317375.1 Microtus ochrogaster | reverse complement strand
TCAAACTAACAACAATCCCCATGTGACAGTCTCCCAAATCCTGGGATTACAGGTTTGAGCTACCACACCCAGTTTAGATTTCTGAACTCTCAGACCCTCTCCTAATTCCTGTATCTGCAAACGAGGAAGAAAAACGGGACCTGCATCTCGGACAGTTATGAACATTAAATATGACACGTGGAAGACCCTGTGGAGTAAAATGCTTCCTTCACACAGTGCTTGATCCATAGTGACTGCTTTTGTTGGGGCAGGGCCGATAGGGCGCGGCGCAGGACTGACTCACTAAGTTGCCCAGGCTGGCCTTGAACTCGCTCTGTAGCCAGGCAGGTCTTAAACTTCTGATTCCCCTGCCTCATCTCTCAAGCAGTCAGGATAATAGGCCTGTGCCACCAGCCAGTCACAGTAAGTCACTAAATAGATGGGAACAATTTCCGCTCCAGGCTAGTACGTGCGTTTCATTCTATGGCCTCCAGGCTGGAACGGCCTGACATTTCATTTTTCCTCATGATTTCGGGCACTTCCACTTTTTCTTCTCTAATGCATTTACCTGAAATAGAGCTTTACTACCATAAATGGAAAATTGGTGTCACCAGCCATAAATAGCAGATGCACGTCAGCGCACATTAGAAGATATAAATTAGCAATTGCACATGCCCATCCATCAGCCTCCAAAATTACTCCATAGCCAGCATCTTAAAGGCCACAGTGTGGGAGATGCTGCCCTGTGAAAGAGAACTTGGAGCTTAGGCTTCTGTCCTTCCTTCCTTCCTTCCTTCCTTC
>NC_022016.1:55064047-55068706 GCF_000317375.1 Microtus ochrogaster | reverse complement strand
TGAGTGTGGAGGGGTTGATGGCAGGTGTCTTCCTCAGTTGCTTTCCTCTCACATTTTTTGTTGTGCTGTTTTATGAGACAGGGTTTCTCTGTGTAACCCTGGCTGTCCTGGAACTCACTCTGTAGACCAGGCTGGTCTCGAACTCACAGAGATCCACCTGTCTCTGCCCTGAGTGCTGGGATTAAAGTTGTGCACCACCACCACCCAGCTCCTCCCACCTTTTTTGAGATGGGGTCTCTCTCTGAACCTGGAGCTTCTTCATTCAGGTAGTCTTGCTGGCTAGAGAGCCTCAGGGATCCTGTCGCTGGCTCCTTGCCTCTGGCTCCTTGGCACTGGGGTTGTAGGCATCTTCTGCTGCCCCTGGTTTTTATGCATCGGTGCTGGGGATCTACTTAGGTTCTCAGGCCTGTGCTGCAGCAAGCACCTTAATGACTATCTCCCAGCCCACCTCCGTAATGCAACTTTCTAAATCTACAGGCCAAAATTAAGTGGGCCCTGCCAATCTTCTGGTCTAGTGCCAAGGAACAGAGATGAGCAGACCAGGAAAGGTTCCCGTCACACAGCCTCTGGGACAGAGAGGGTGTCCGTTCGCAGGTCATTTCATTTTGACCCGAGGCTGTGCGGCCTGCTGTCTGCTCTCCAATCAGTATTGCCCACAGCTCCCAACAACACTTTCCAGGAAGTCGCATCAAAATCACCGCCCTTACCCAGGCACCAACCTGACATCAGAGCTATGTTTAGATGGGGGAGACTCCTAGATGCAGCATGCCAAGCACAGACTGTGGCCCGTGCATTAACCTGTATTTACATGTATCTAGAGGCTCAGCTGGGTGGCAATCACTCTTTCTTATAATTTGCATGATTTAAATGACTTCAGGTGACTCTGCCTGTAATCCTATGAGACACAGGTCACTATCAGCCCCATTTTACAGATGCAAAACCGAGACTCAAACTGAAGAAAGCAATTTGCCTGAAGCCTCCTCCAAACAAAGGTGGGGGAAACTACCAGCTGAACCTTGGCCTGCCCCAGGCTTCAGCCTCTCCACCTCTTAGTGAGGCCGCTGGGACAATCTTTCAGGACACACACCAGGTGGCTCCCAGGGACACAGCGCAGAAGGGGATGGAGGAGCCTGGCATTCTGGGATATCTTTAGATATGCCTCTGTGCTGTTTTGAATTTAAAAACAAAACAAAGCCAGTCGTATGCTAATTTCTAACAGCGAAGTTAAAAACAACATCGCCACCAACGCAAAAGTGCCTTGAAAAACATAAACCCCCTTTTTCCTCCCTTCAGACAGCAGCTGCCTATGAAGCCCAAGCTGCTCTCACTTCTCCCCCTGTCTCCATCTCTGACTACTAGGGAAACAGGTGTGTGCCACCATACCCTGTGAGTGGCAGTCCTTCGAGAACATACCAACTGTACAGTTCCCTGCCCTTTCATCCCAGGCCTGAAATAGATGGCAGAGGAAAAAAAAAAAGATGGTTTTGTGTCCAAGAACTTTAGGAAATATTGGATCAGACACACTGAATCAGGCGTCTTCTCTGGGGGAGACCTGCAGAGATTTAGCAAGTCAGTGTCAACCGTGACTCTCCCGTGGGACAGTTTGTCACTGAGGCCTTGTAGTTGGCTCTAACACCCTTTCTGTCCAGGTGCATCATGGAACTAGCTTTTTTTTTTTTTTTTGTGCACGGGGAGGGGGTGTTTTTTGTTTTCTTCAGTGCAGGCACTGACAATGTAGCTCGCCATGTTCCAGACCAACACTGAGGTCGGCTGTGAAAGATCACATTTTTAGGGGCTGGAGAGATGGGTTAGTGGGTAAGAGCACACCTGCTCTTACTAAAGGACCCAGCGCCTGCATGGCCGCTCACTACTGTCTGTAACTCCAGTTCTAGGGGATGTGATACACTCACACAGATACCCACGTAGGCCAAACACTAACACACATAAAATAAAAATAAATATCTTTTTTCAAAGTCATGTTTCTAGACTCTGGGTGCAGCTTCATTCACTTAGCATGCCTGAGATCCTGCGTGGTTAAAGATTGGGGGGAGGGGAAGGCTCCCACTTTACTGTACGTTATCTTGGGCCTACCTTTGCCATCAGCCTGTGGGTGTGTGTAGGGGTTTGCAGGATCCTACCTCTGGCTGAACCTGCACACGTATATTTTCGTGTGATGCACGAGAAGCTTTGAACAGGGAAGACATATGTGTGAATGTGAATGCATGTTTTTAAAGACAAGGTCTAGCTATGTAACCCATGCTGGGCTTAAACTCTCCGCGTTCCTGCTTCAACATTCTGAGTGCTAGGATTATAGACAGTGCAAAATGGCGCCTGGCTGAGAGAAACCCTCTCCTACGACGGATCCCTTCTCTCAGACCAGAATGTGAGTTTTCACACTGGACTTTATACAGGAAACAAACTCGTTTGCAAAGCCATACCACAAGCAGGAGGGATTGGGCGGTTTACTGTCTTGCCAAAGTCCAAGTAGGTGTAATTCTGGGTGTGAAAAACACTCTGCGGGGGGGTGAGGGGTGGGAGGGAGTGCCTCGCCTCCCTCAAGCACCTACTGTGTGTCAGTGTCACCAGGGCACATTGTCCTCCTTCTCCCTTTGCTTTCACGAGGCACTGGACACAGCTTTGGTTCTGTGACTTTGTAAATAAACTGGAATTTGGAGCAATAAACCACTCACTCAAGCAAGCAAATGACCGGCCGACGCAGAATTGTTCCTGGGTCTCTCTCCCTGACACTGGAGACTGTTTTTTGGTTTTTGGTTTTTGTTTTGTTTTTCAAGACAGGGTTTCTCTGTAGCTTTGGAGCCTGTCCTGGAACTAGCTCTTGTTGACCAGGCTGGTCTCAAACTCACAGAGATCCACCTCCCAAGTGCTGGGATTAAAGACTGTTTTTTTTTGTTTTGTTTTTTAACTCTGTACCACACCCTTAGGTTCTTGCAGCTTTGAATTTATTCTGAGGTCTCTGCCTCCATGGTCCCAGAAAGCAGCAGCACCGGATAGGGACCTCGGGTTTGTGTCTTAAGCTCTCTCCAAAATAAGCTCTGCTCTTCCCAGGACTGCCTTGTTCAGGAAGCTTCCGGATCCCCATGAAGGAAGCTCTCCCAGCCCCCCATCTGAAGTCTCAACCCTTTCGCTGCCTTAGTACTCTGGGCTCTTTTGAGAAGAGCCACTATCCTGAGCTCCAAGGACTGGGAACTCTGTGGGATTCCTCTGTCAGTTGGCACAGGGCTGGCCCAGGGGACTGCTGTTGTCTGGTGCCTGTTCAAGAACAGAGGAGACCCAGGATGAGCCCGTGTGTTTCCCGCCCCTGTAGGAGCCGAGAGATCTTGGAGAAGTCTGGCATATGCTGACAAGATGGAAAATGTGTTACTGGACATCTCCAGCAAGGCACAGGAAACCTGGAGAGTCAGCGAAGGTAGAAACTGTCCCCCAAAGTTTAGAGTTAGAATAGGAGGAGACGGGAGGTGTCTGGGGACAAATTTCTGGGCCTCTACCCCTTAGAGTCTGAAGCAAGAATCACAAAGGCCAACATGTGCACACAAATACAGCTGGCCTGAGGCAGGAGGAGACAAGGGCGAAGGCCAGGACATCCTGTCCTGACACTTGGCAGGACAGGAAAGGTGACTTTCCGGATGGAAGCTCAGAAGTTTTTGCCCTGAACCCACTGTCCCCCCTCTGGGATATAAATAACCCTTCCTCTGCCCTTCTCCCATCATCCTCATTCACCACCAACTTCCCCAGGGAAGACACTTCCATCCTGGATAAACCTCCCTCACATATCCATCCACGTCTGTTTCCCTGGAGACGACTCTGTCTTGCAGGATGCCGGTAACGAAGGCTCAAGTCAATTCTCATTGGGATGCCATGGGTGACTCTTTAGGGAGTTTCTGCCACTCGGGTCTGCCCCACGGACCAGAGGATTGACTCCTAGGGCCTGCACTCAAGAAGGTCCATCTCATCGCCCTGTCTACCAGAGGAGTAGGAGGAGCCCAGCCCCAGCCATCCCTCTCTCACTAGGTCCTGGGCTACCACTGTCCAGCTTGAGGGAGTATGGGTGAAGTAGACGCATGGCCACCTTTGGACCTCAGAAACCTCGTCCTGTGAGGACGAGGAACTGGACAGCTGATGGCTGGTGGCCGCCTCAATACTTGACATTGTACGCTGGCTCTCTAAGGAGTATACTCCTGGTTAGGTGAGCAATGATGGCCAACAGACCAGCAGAGGCAAGATCCACCCACCTAGCCAGCCTCTAGCAAGATGTCCCTGAAAGGCCGCAGTCCAGCTAAGGAGCCAGACCCTCCACACAGAGGCGATCCTCTACTGTCCAGCTCCACCGTAGCCCCTGCCTGTCATTCCCAACGCCCCTTACCTGCCCAGTCTGGGAGCCTTCTGGCCCGTTCACATGATGCTCCTGGCCTGGCTGCCTGGGCCCAGTCTCGGCTCCCCTTGCCTTCGCAGTCACCACCTGTCTCCTCGCGCCCACGTTCCACCCTGACTTCCTGCCTCCTTCTGAGGGCTCAGCAGCCAACCCAGCCCCAGCAACTCAACCACAAGCCTCTAGCACCCCAAGCTTCCTGCCGCCATAGCCCTAGACCCTGCAGCCTCTTGGGGTCTCAGACATCACTAGGCTAGCCCCTGCTCATACTG
>NC_022016.1:55063157-55063753 GCF_000317375.1 Microtus ochrogaster | reverse complement strand
AAAAAAAAAAAAGCCAGTAATAATAATAATAAACCAAGGAGAGGAGTTTTTTTTTAAATGCAGGATCTCACTGTGTAACCCTGATTGGCCTGGAACTTATTAGGTAGACCAAACTAGTGTGGCCTTGAATTCACAGAGCTCTGCCTGCATCTGCTTCCCCCGTGCAAAGGAGTAGGCCATTATACCTGGCAAGAAAGGATGTTTGATGGAGTCTCCCCTCCTCTGCCCTCCTGCACCCCAAGATACACCTGGGTAAGAGATCCAAAAGGCGCCTTTGTCCCCATGAACAGAGGATGACAGCCACGAGGGAAAAGGTGCTACAGCCACACCGGATGGGAGCTAGTGCCTTTAGCTTAGTGGCCTCTAATTCAGTTGGACAGCAGAAGGCATCTCTGGTCAGACCTGAAGCCCCGGCAACAGCTCTGTTCAGTAGTTGGTGACAGGTTGCATATAGTACAGTAAAAAACAGCAACCACTGTCACTGACAGAGCGGCATCCATGTTGTGTTGGGACACAGGACAACCGTGTGTTAGAGTCATGGGGCAGGCCTCTTCCAGTCAAGTGTCCACAGCCTGTTTCAGGAGGGATACAGGAGA
>NC_022016.1:55059073-55061757 GCF_000317375.1 Microtus ochrogaster | reverse complement strand
TGGTATGCAGTGGGTTTTTATTAAGACATCTGGGGCCTGAGCTCCCTCTCTTTCCCTCACCCTGGGGCTTTGTGCTCTCTGAATTCAACTTTCAGAAACCTAAGTGTGCCCTCTCCCCCAGCAGATGCCGGAGCCACAGGGCCACCTCTTCCTTCCTTCTTCCCAGATAGACACCCAAGGGTCCTCAACAGAGGGTGAAGCGCCTGGCAGTGATGTTCATGCGCGTGAGTCCCAGATGCCGCAGGGGTGGGGCCAGAGCCAGGCCAATCCCAGACTCGAGCTCCAGCTCCAGCTCCGCCTCATCCAGCAGCTCCTGGTGCAGGTGACAGGCTTGGTCCACTTTCAGTCGGTGCAGCTGGGCCCGCAGCTTCAGCAGCTGCCCTGCCAGCTGCCGATCCTGAGCACGCATCTCCTGCTGTGACCGAAAGGGGGCGTGAACGTGCTGGGCCAGCCTCCAGCCTCACCCGCCACCGTTTGCTTCCTTTCTGTGAACATTTTAGCACAGAACAGCTCCGAAGCCCCTTCTCACCTACCTTCGTCTTTCCCCAGCTCTCAGAGCTTGTTCCGGATTGGTGGTCCCCGAAGCAAGCCACGGAACCATAAGAATGCAAATACAGCTGTCTGGTACGTCATCACAGATCAACTAAGAGGACTCACTGAGCTGCACTGGACAACCTTATATGTTTGCATATGTTGCGTTGACAGCTGATATTTAACTCTCCCCTCCTAAGATTCTACCGACAGCCCAGTCAGGCTTTCTCCTTGGCTGTCTCTTTATGGCAGCTGTTCTCAACCTTCTTAATGCTGAGACCCTTTAGAGTTGTGGTGACCCCAACCATAAAATTATTTTCGTTGCTACTTCAGAACTGTAACTTTGCTGCTGTTATGAATCTAATATAAATATCTGATATGCAAGATATCTGATATGCAAACATTTGACCCCCACAAATAGGGATTGCGACCCACAGGTTGAGAACCTTTGCTCTGGGGTCTTTTAATCCAGGGTTGGCTCCACAAAGATATGACTGAATTCCTGGCTCCTCTGTCCGAAGGCACAGCAGCGAGGACTTGCTTTGGAGAGTGGTCCATTCTCACCTCCTCCCAACCCCACAGAGGACTGACACAGAGACCCTATGCCAATCTGTCTAGCCCAATGGACTCACCAGCTCGCTTCTGAGCCACTCAAGCGCAGAATCCATGGAGTCGAAGCCACAGATGGCTCCAGGTCTTTCTGGCTCAGGTCTGGCTTGGGCTCTGCACCAGGCCCGGCTCTGGACTCTGGCAGTCCACTCCAGATATGAGGGTCTTCGGGTCTGGAGCTGAAGCTTGGCTGTCAGTGCCTTCACGGAATCTAAGCTCTCCTCCTCATCTTCCTCATCCTCCTCCACTGCCTGGGACTTCATTGGCTCCAGGGACATGGTAGGTCTAGGATCGTCAATGGGGCAGCGAGGGAAAGACTTTAGGAGAGGCGGAAGAGGCTGAGGGTGAGAAAGTGTGCCAGGTGTGTGTGGTGATGAGTGCAGATGGTAGGTGAGCAAGGCTAAGTGTGCCAGGGTGAGTGAGCAGATGGGTGTGTGAAGCTAAGTGTGCAAGAGATGGAATTTTCCTGGTCTGCTAACTGGGGGCCACGTGATGCCCATCCGGCTGGGGGCAGGAGGAGCCCTTTGGATGAATTTTATTGTCTTTGCCCAGAATCAGGTTCCTGGTTCCCAGAAAGGAAGCTGCAGCAGGATAAGAAAAGCATCATCCACAGGCGACTTGGCCCTTCTCCCAAGACCCGAGTCAAGGAAGTCAAGAGGGAAGGCTGGCTAGCTCCCTGTCCCCTTTATGGTGCTAGCTCTTCAGGCAAGGGAATGAGGTCCGGCTGCCTGGGAGTTGGGAGCACTGGACTCTGCTGTTACTTTGATGGGATCTCGGGTAGCACACTGACTTCTCTGAGTCTCTGTTGGAACAGGTTCTGTGATTCCAAGCTTCACTCTAAGGAGCCTTAGGTTCTGTTGGCAATCACCGAAAAGCTTCCGGCAGCTGAAGGAACTACCCATAGTTGAAGGGCAGCGTGTAGCTCTACTTCTAACCCTCGGCCTCCCTGGCATTCACAGGGTTGGCTTCAATCGCTCTCTCTCCCTCTCTCTCTTTCTTATCTCAAATGTAGCCATGGCTAGCCTAGAACCCACTATATAGACCAGGCTGACCTTCAAATCAAAACTTGGCCTGCTTCTGCCTCCCAAGTGCTGGGACCAAGGTATGAGCCACCACCGGCTGCTGCCACAGGGCTTCTCAGGGTTCGGCTCAGTGAAAGCCTTCCTGGATGCTCAAGGCTCCGGGTTTTGCCCCAGCAATTAGAGCGAGGGAAGGAGGAAGGAGGGGGAAGGGAAAAAGAGGAAGAGAGGAAAAGAGAAAAAGGAAGAGCAAAGAGAAATGGAAGTGGTGCCAGGCACGGTGTAAGCATAAGTGGATTTTGCCAGTTTGTATGTTCTCCAGTGCTCCTTATTCTTACGGGAGGACAAAAACCAACCGACCGAAAACCTAAAAGAAAACATGTGTAATGGTCATGCCCAGACTCCCAGCACTTGGCAGGTAAAGTCAGAAGTTCATTCTCAGCTAATTGGTGAATTTGAATCATCCTGGAATACACGAGATCATTACTCAAAAACAAAACAAAGCAAGGAGACTAGGAGTCAGGC
>NC_022016.1:55056906-55058013 GCF_000317375.1 Microtus ochrogaster | reverse complement strand
TCTGAAGACTAGAATTCGTGAACTGCCATGCCCTCTTCTGTGTCTTCCCCACCCACCCAGTTTCTGCGCAAACGCAGATGACTGCTAGCGAAAGATGTACTGAAGGGCGCCCAGCCCCACTCTCATTGCTGACGACACGAATGGATTTTGCCATTTTGTATACTTTCCAGTGCCCCTCCAGCTCTGGCGTCAGAATCACCTGGGGGAAAATCGTGTGCTAAAACAGGCGGCTTCCCCTTCCCTGGTTTCAGATTCAGTCTGACTGTGTGGAGGCGGGGCTAATCTGCATGTCTACCAAAGCCCCAGCCTTGAAGCTTTCACTGGTCTGGAATTTCATAACCTGGTTGTTTTGGGTTTTGGTTTCCACGGGGTCTCTGTGTGCAGCCAAGGCTGGCCTCAAGTTCTGGAAGCTTCCGAAGTGTTGGCCATGCAGGTGCGAGAAAACACTCAGGTGCTCTGTACTGTTTCACGTTTGGCTGCTTTCAGAGAGAGACTCCAGCTTTGTGTTTATAGTCCAGAGCCGACACCCCGGCCCTCCGGTTTCTCTCTCTGCTGTTCTTCCCTGGCCTCATTTACTCTTTTTCCTTCTCACAGGCCCCTTTCCACTGCCACAGCCTATATATGTGTATGAGTGTAAAGTTAGATCCCAGACAGAGAAAACAGCATTTGTGTCAGTGTGGTCCATTCTACTTAACGGAACGATCTCCATTTCCGTCCATCTTGCTGAAAACATTGTAACTTCGTTCTCCTTACGACCAAATGAAATCCTGCTATGTGTATTTGCTGTGCTTTCTTCTGCGGCTTGTCTGTAGATGGACCTCCAGCGTGTTTCCATACCTAGACCACACTCACAAATGCAAACACTGAACATCGTATAAAGTGAGGACCTGGCCGCTCCAAGGTGTGGCTGAGGGAAAGGTGGTTAGTGTGGATACCAGGGAGAGAACAGCCAGAGGCACCTGGAAGAATCCAGAGCAGGAAGAGGAAATAGTGAACTGACCGTGGCCGGCAGAATGGACTGGGCCATGATGGGGGAGGGGAGAAGAGAGAGGAGGACCAAGGGAGTAAGTCACTGAATGGCAGGGTTATGTAGGAATGAGAAGCTGG
>NC_022016.1:55047259-55056591 GCF_000317375.1 Microtus ochrogaster | reverse complement strand
CACCTGCCTCTGCCTCCCCAGTGCTGGGATTAAAGGTGTGCGCCACCACTGCCCAGCTAGGTAGCCATTTCTTTTGGCCCTGACAATTATGTGTGTTGTGTGATGAGGGTTAGGCATGGAAGTGCAGAGTCTCCCTCATCTGCTGACTTAGAACCCCAGGAAATCACTGGGTGGTGGTGGTACGTGCCTTTAATCCCAGCACTTGGGAGGCAGAGGCAGGCAGATTCATTGGATGGTTTTGTAAGTTCTATTATTATTTTTTAAAGATTTATTTGGTTGTTTTTTTGCTTATTTATTTATTTATTAATTATACAGTGTTCTGGCATGTATACATGCCACAAGAGGGCACTAAATCTCATTACAGATGTTTGTGAGCCACCACGTGGTTGCTTGGAATTGAACTCGGGACCTCTGGAAGAGCCAGTCCCTTGTGTATTTTGCCATTATCCTTGTTATCTAGACTTAGCATCACAAAGATATCAGTAAGAATTTAAAAAGTATTGAGAGGGAGATAGAAAAAGGGATGGTTCAGTGGCTCAGAGCACCTGTCACTTTTGCATAGGACCCAGGTTCAATTCCCAGCACCCTCCTGGTGGCTCACAACCTCATAACTCCAGTTCCAAATTATCCATTACCCCTCTGTGGTCACCAGGCACACACGTGGTGCCCAGACACACATTCCGGCGAAACACTCACGAACAGAAAATAAATAGAAAAAATATTAAAAGTAGGTGCATGGATGAATGGTGTCAGTTGAGTTTCCTATTGTAGTTACCGACTGAAGCATGTCTTCTTGCTAGACCGAGCACAGGGTCCTTCCTCTTGGGTCCCGCTATCAGAAACATAACTCAGCTCATGGTGCGGACAATTCACACTTAATGAAAATGGCGGAGTCAAGGGCTGGAGTTCTTCAGGACCCACACAGCCAGAATTGGTTTCTGGAGGTGGTCAAAGGGCATGACTTCGGAAGGGCCACCAGCTACAACCGCTGTTTGCTTTTAAGGTGGACGGAGGGATTTTCCTCTACCCAAGCTTCAAATGTGTGGGAGAAGAAGGCAGGTCCCAGTCAACACACCCACACTTTCCAGTCCATCTACCAGAGTACAGGGGAACAAATGTTTTTTTTTTTTTCTTCCTTTCTTTTTAAGTCATCAAGGGTACCAGCACAGCAGGACTTAAAAAAGAAAAATCAAGAACCTCTGGAAACAAGCGCAGAAAGTAGACAAACTTTCATCACCATTTCGTCGATCAGGAAGCTTAGATTTCCTTAACGAACACTGGATGGCAGTTCTAAGAGAACCTGGTCCTAGGAGAAAATGCCAGTGGAACTGTGTGGTCCCTTCCCGGAAGGGCTTTTGTCATTGTCTCCAGCTGCCCAGCCTGTCCTTACCAGAATCTGTGGGGCTGGGACCCAGGGTCAACCTTGCAAAATGGGAGGTGATCTGAATATTGCTGAGCCCAATCAAATGCGGAGCTCCGTGATACCATCTGTGGCTGCCTGTGCTGCTGGTGTCGATTCATCCCACCAAGAAACAGTGAGCAAAGGCAGGGGCATGCCCCAGATTGAGACCTGAAAGAAGACAGGGTGAAGGGATTGCGCAGTCGGAGCTGGCGCCAGCGCCCTCCTACACAGCCTGATCTGTGCAGCTGGATTAGTCTACTCTCCCAGTCCCAGCGTTCCAGTGTCTATGGTGACCCTGGCAGCACCACTCCACGTTGTGAGGACCTGATGCTGCTGCAGCTAAACACCTGGGAGAAGACAGGCTCATCTCCGGTTCCATCTCGGTGTCCAGGAGGCGTCCTTGAGGCGCGGACGCTATCCATGTGTTTTTAAGGGAGTTTTAAAAAGAGGTACTATGTGAGGCTGGAGAGATGGCTCAGCGGTTAAGAGCATTGCCTGCTCTTCCAAAGGTCTTGAGTTCAATTCCAGCAACCACATGGTGGCTCACAACCATCTGGAATGAGGTCTGGTGCCCTCTTCTGGCCTTCAGGCATACATGCAGAAAGAATATTGTATACATAATAAATAAATATTTTTAAAAAAAGGGGTACTGTACAAAGGGCTCTGTTTGCAGTGTTATTCCGGGGTACAACCGAGTTGGGAGGCTGGGGGCGCTTGCGATTCATGGAGTAGCAGCAGGAACTGATAGACTATTGCGACTTTCCCAACAGCCCCTTCCTCACACGTGGTCCTTGGAATCAGCCGCCATTTCCTTTCTGTTCTAAAGGTCCCAAAGGCCTGAGATTGGCCGACACTGGCACTTCCACGCGCCCGAATGTGTGGAATTGTCTGACTGCCTGCGCCTCTCACGTCCCCACTCCAACAGGGCCTTTAGCTCTCCCCTCTCCTGCAATAAACCTCTTTCTCTCCTGCACGTGGTGTGTTTGCTTAGTGGCATAGCTTGGCAGGGTCCGCCGAAAGGTACCCACTTCGCCTTCCTTTTTTTATCTTTACACCTAGGATATCCTAGGTGTATCCATGGAGCCCTGAACCCAGCTGCAAACTGGGAGCGATCTTGGGGACCTCTGAGGAACAAAGGACAGAGACGCAGGACAGAGCACTCGGTAAGGTACCCTAGACCTGAGACCTGGCTTTGATTCTCCCCGAATGCATTTCAACTAAGTCAGGTGAGGCAGAACTTCGGCTTGTGCCTCCAGTACCCTGAGCGTTGCCCAGGCAACTCTCAGTCCCACCCCGCCCCCAGCACACCACTCCCCAGTTTCCAGTCCCTAGGTCTTTATTTTTGGCCCTTTTTAATCCTTGCTTGGCTAATTCCTACTTGACCTCGTCCATGTCGTCCTCCCTACCCCCCGAAATTTTGTCCCTTTGTCAACCCAAGGCAGATGCTTGGTCTACCCACTGCGGCTTTTCCGTTCCCACCACAATCCTCCCTTACACACGCTATTTCCAATCCTCACCTGCCAATCTCTGCCAGTTCCTCTGTGTAGACCTAAGACCTCTCCGAGCCCAGTCCTTGAAACCAGGCCTAGGGCCCTGTCCTCAAGTTCTACAACTTTAGACAGCCTGCTTAGAGCTGCTGCTGGCCGAGCTCACCCTGGAATCCAGGGCTTCATGGATACACGATTGGCCTAGGTGTACGGATAAAAAAGACAGGCGAAGTGGGTACCTTTTGATGGTCCCTGCCAAGGTATGCCACTAAGCAAACACACTATGTGGAATAGAGCAAGAGGTTTATCGGGGGATAGGGAGGGTGAAAGGCCGCGTCAGAGTGGGGACATGAGAGAAGCAGACAGGCAGACAGATAAATGGAGGGAACAGGGAAGAGATGAGAAGAAGAGAGGCGAGAGGGGAGAAAGGGGCAAGAGGGTAAGCGGTGCACATTCACATAGCTGATGATGGAAAGGCACCTGGCGACAGGTGATGACGTAACTGCTTTGGCGGCAGAGGTGGGCTGCCGCTGGGCGGAGCTAACACTAGGTACTAATCATGCCTGAATCAATGCTTCCTATCCTGTCTGAAAGTGGCTGGACCAGCTCTTTGCTGCAAGACCCTTCGTGGATGAATGAGGAGGGAGGAAAGGCTTGCCAGGATGCCCGCTGCCAAACTCTGTACATTGCACCCCTGCATGGAGAGGAAAAGCATCTTCACACTCAACTGAAGTTGATCTTCTGTCAGGTCACACACACACACACCCCTCTGAATGTCTGGCCAGCCCAGACGTGTGCTTGCTTGCTCCCTGTCTTCATTCAGGTCAAGTCGGTGCCAAGAAAAGGTCCAGAGGGAGGTTCTGTGCTTGGGGGAGAGTAAGATGCTTTTCTATCCAACACACAAACCTCTACTTACTTATTTATCCGCGAGCACTGAAGCTGCCCTGGTGGACGGCCCAGTTAGACAGGGGCTGAGAGGCAGGTGAGGCTAGCACACATCACTTTCCTCTTGCCATTTGAAGGAAGTTTCCCAGGGAAATGGGGTGATTTCTAAGACCCAAAGAAGGAAAAGGAAGTAACTAGGAGGATGATGGATGTCACCAGGGAGCTGGGGACTGCAGACCCTCAGACCCTGAATTCTCTATGACCCCTTCCCTGCCGGAGTAAACAACTTGTTTTCCTGTGTTCACAGCTGCTCTGATCATGAAATTTATGAGTTCCTGGTGGCAGGGGACTGGTTTCTGGTGGGCTTGCAGCTGAAAAGATCTGAGAGCTAGGGTGTGGCCATTAGTCAAGGAGAAGCCCTATATAAGCTGCCCTGGAATGCAATAAAAGGGGCATCTTGTTTCAAGGATGACCCGTGTCTGTGTGTTTCAATCTCCAGCCCCTTGCCCGACTCGCAAACCATCCCATGGTAGGCAGGCAGGACCAGGGGAACAGCAGGCGCAGGCGCAGGCGCAGGCGCAGAGGGAGCCTGGCTTTAGTCCTGTCTGGAGAACTGCAGTGATTCTGGCAGGTAGGAAAGCAGGTGAGAATAAAGGAAAGAAGGAAAGAAAACAGCAGAAGTGTTGGGTGGTCTTCACTGTAAGCCTTAACTTTTCCTTACAGACTGAAGTCACTGAGGGTGACCCAAAGTCCTGGCAGACACTGGTGACCTGGAGCAGGGCAGTTCCTAGAAGGTAGGAGCAGATGCTGACCTCAAAGACATTGTTCCTCCTAGCAGATTGGGGCTTTTAGGGCATTCTATGTCCCATGCAACCAAGGTACCCCTTCCCCAAAAGAAAGATCACCCCAGGGTGTTTCTTTTTTTTTTAAATATTTATTTATTATGTATACAATAGTCTGTATGTATGTCTGCAGGCCAGAACGCACCAGACCTCATTTCAGATGGTTGTGAGCCACCATGTGGTTGCTGGGAATTGAACTCAGGACCTTTGGAGGAGCAGACAATGCTCTTAACCACTGAGCCATCTCTCCAGCCCCCCCCCCCCAGGGTGTTTCTTATCAGAATGAGGAGTCCCCAAGGAAACTGAGTTATTCTCATCACTTGGGGTTTTTTTTTGTTTTTCTTTTTGGAGGGCTCCGTCTCCTCTTTGGGATGGGCTCACCAGGGAAAGGACAAGTTTTCATTTGACTAGGATGTGTAGGATAGGACCCCTCCGGAGGCCGCTGTGTGCCTAGGGGAGGTTAGTCAGAGTGGCACACAGAAAGCTGTCTTAGTTGACTAAACTGTGGAGGAGGCACCCAGTGCCCTCTGCCTAGCAGCCCAAAGCAATGAGATAAGGTTCCTATCTTCTGAGACTGAGGGTTGGGTGTGGCTTTCAGCCTTGGCAAAAAACCATGACTTGGTACAAACACACACACGTATTTATATCTAAGTATATATATATAGAGAGTCTAGAACTCAGCCTATTTTATTTTTGACCTGGCCACCCAGGCCAGGGAAGACTCCACTGTTTTTTTTTTTTTTTTTTTTTTTTTTTTTTTTTTTTTTTTTTTTTTTTTTTTGGTTTTTCGAGACAGGGTTTCTCTGCGACTTTGGAGCCTGTCCTGGAACTAGCTCTGTAGACCAGGCTGGTCTCGAACTCACAGAGATCTGCCTGCCTCTGCCTCCCGAGTGCTGGGATTAAAGGCGTGTGCCACCACCGCCTGGCTAAGACTCCACTGTTGATGAGCCTTGGGCACACAGGGGAGGGGACTGTGTCCTGGCACACGAGGCTAACAGTAGACAGTGGCTTGCTTGTGACTTTGCTGAATCAGCTCATCTCGGGCCCCTTGAGCCAAACCAGGACAGGGTTCCAGTTAAGAGGGCAGAATGGATCCAGGTCACTGGGCAACTATCCAGAAACCCTTTCCTGGTCCCAGCAGCTTCTCCCTGGGCCTAGACTGGCCACCCCTTCCAGCTCTTATGCCTACTTGGCCATCTCCCATGCCCACTGCAAATACAGAGCAACCATCTTTCTCTTAACTGCAGGGGCCAGTTCGGTTTTCAGTTCCTGTGGCTGGTAGTGTAGGGAGGGGCTCCTGTGGGCACTGCCTGAACACACCCATTGTTCCTCCTTTGGCACCCTCCTCTTCAACAGTGGAGATGCCAGCTTGGAGGAGGGGACCAGGGAAAAGCAGGAAACGACAGATGCCCACTATCCGCGCCTCACTTTCCGTTCCCAAGAGCTTTCCTGTGTCATGTCAGAAAGACGGTCCAAAACGTACTCTACCTAGCCAAGAACAAGTCACCTTAGAAATACTGAGCACAGGGTTGGGAGGCAGCCAACAGGTGTGCTAGTTTGAATGGGGACCCCACAGGCTCATACATTTGGATGCTTTATCATCAGGGAATGGCACTATTTAAAGATTAGGTGTGACTGTGCTGGAGTTAGTGTCACTGCGAGTGGGCTTTGAAAAAGGGCTTTCAAAAAGCTTACTGCTTGCGTCTGTGTCTGTCTGCATGCCACCAAGCCATGATAATGGCTAGACCTCTGAAGCTGTGCAATTAATGCTTTCTTTTCTAAGAATTACTGTGTTCGTGTTTAGCACTACAACTCTGGTACAGGCTAGAGAGCTTGCCTAGCACAAAGCTCAGACTCCATCCCCAGGACCACAATAAAACCATTTTTAGTCAGATGCGGTAATGTACTCCCACCACTTGGGGGGCAGAGGCAGGCAGAGCTTGAGGCCAGACTGGTCTACATAGTGAGTTCTAGGATAGCCTGGGCTACATAGAGACCCTGTCTCAAACACCCAAGGAAATAACATTTAGGGATTGCGGAGAGTCCAGTGTTTGAGCAGTCCCTGCTCTTGCAGAAGACCTGGGTTTGGTTTTCAGGACCCACAACTGTCTGTGACTCAAGTTCCAAGACATCTGATACCCTCTCTGGCCTTCATAGGCACCATGCATAAAAACATCATAGTGTGTGGTGTGTGTACAGACGCACATGTCATGGGACGAGAGTGTCAGTACAGCTGCTCTCCCCACCCCCCCAAGACAGGTTTCTCTAGAAACAGTCCTGGCTGTCCTGGAACGGGCTCTGTGGAGCAGGCTGGCCTCGAACTCCCGAGTGCTAGAATGAAAGTTATGTGCCACCACATAGACAGCTTTAAGGTATGATACCTGTGTACTGAACACATGGCACACGTACCATGGCATGCGAGGGTCAGCAGATAGCTCTCAGGTGCTGGTTCCCTTCCACACTGTGAGTCCAGGGATTAAACTCAGGTTGCCGGGCTCATGTGGTTACAGGCTGTTCTGAGCTGCCCAACATGGGTGCTGGAACTGAGAGTCACCTACTCTGTGTCCTTAATTCCTTAGCCACGTAGCTTGTGGATCTCCAGAACCCGAGCCTATCGTGAGGTAATCCCCAACTATTTCCCCAGAATTCTTTCCCTGTGGGGGGCTTCCTTATCTTTCTGTCTGGGTTTTCCATGCTGGCTCCGCCTACCTACCTGAGGCATCAAATAGAAAAGGAAGAGGAAAGGTTCTGGACCACAGCATCAGCCTGAGCCCCTCTAAGCCCTGGCTTCTTGAATGTGGTGGAGTGGTTCTAAAGCCAGAGCAAAGCCAAGTCTGAGTGCAGAGAGAAGGCCTCAAGAACAAAGTACTCATGACTATCAGCCTGCAGGGGGCAGCGAAGGGGGAGAACCAAACAGGCTGTATAAAATCTCTGACCAGGAACTATTTTTAACAAACTAATTTATTTCTGAGTCTAAAACCCTCTTGAGCAGCTTCCCCGGTGTGCGCTGAGATCCAGCTTCTTATGCTTCAAACTCAAACTCAAAGTACTGTGGGTCGAAGTAATGGATGCGGACGTACCCGTCTTCACCACCGCTGCTGTAGCTGGAAAGAGACGGACAGGGACGGTCAGAGGCTGCTGAGGGGACACCTGGGCAGCCAGACACAGCAAACGGGCAGAGACCCTCTGGCCGCTGAGCGCATGCTCTCCAGTGGGGCCATACCTCTTGCCATCAGGATGGAAGGCAACACTGTTGATAGGTCCAAAGTGGCCCTTGACTCGCCCAAACTCCTCTTCAAAAGCCAGATGGAAGAACCTGGAGGGGAGGGTGGGTAGGAGACCAGCTATTCAGTCTCCATCGCCTTCCAAAACACACCTGAAGCAGCAGTCTACACAATGAAGGCTGCTGAGGCAGTGCTCTGTGTAACAAAGTCAATGAAGTAATAGGGTACAGGGAAGAAAAAAATGAAGTCATAGGGAGACCACCTAAATGTCTGCTTCAGCATACAGCAAATACCAGGCACTACCATGAGCTGTGCGGTGCTCTAAAGCGAAATATTAATGCCATTTACTTAATCTGCACACATTTCTGAGGTGCGTATACTACCCTTGTCCTGTTAAACTGTCTAAAGTCCCAGGCACAGAGGGAAATACAGCATCACCTAGGCCCTTGGAGATGGCTTTAGAGACAAGGCTCTGCATAGCCCAGAGAACTAGGAGGTGGCTGAGGCCAAGGATGACCTTGAACTCATGGTCTTTCACCTCTGGAGTAACTGGAACTGTATTACAGACTTGGGGCTACCACCCATTGGTAGTGCCAGGGGACACAACCTGGAGTGCTGGCAGGCACTTTAGCCAGCTCTCTGCCCAGCTGACCTCTGACCTCATCTGCTGTACCAGACACCTGTCATAGTCCCTGTGATCCTTTGTGTTCATGTCTGTGTGGTTTCGATGTAGAAGGGCTTGTTTCCACTTTACCTGGCTTCAAACTTGCCAATCCTGGTGGAGGTTGTGGTCACATCCATGGCTTCCTGGCCACCTCCCAGCACCACCTAAAGAAAACAAAGTGGAGGTGCAGCCTCCGTGCTCTGCTAAGGCCTCCCACCCACAGTGGGAGGATCCTCAGGGAGGGGATGAGCAGCCGGTACAGGTACCCCTACTCACTTCCCATCCATCACTCAGAAGTGTTACAATGCCAGGAGTCCCCTCCCTGTATGAAGCCATTTCCCCTAACATTTATAGTGTAATTATTGGGAAAACATGCAGACTCCAAAAGCAGGAAGCCCGAGTGGGGTGAATGACTTACATGGTCATAGTTGGGAGAGAGGGCAGCTGAGTTGACGGGACGTTCTGTTCGGAAAGTCTTCTGATGTTCAAGGCTCGTGGAGTCAAAGAGCTGGGGAGAGAAAGGGCGGGCAGAATTTGTGATTGGGCAGGTCGGACTGGTTGACCGTGCATCAGGAGTCTGCAAAGCTCCACCAGACTCCTCCCCCAGGCTCACCTTAGCTGTGTTGTCCTTGGATGCAGTGACAAACATGGTCATGTCTCTAGACAACTGGATGTCATTGATCTGCCGGGAGTGTTCCTTAACATTCACCAACACCTCCCCAGACTGGAAAAGGAGGAAGAGGTAGACTGACTTGCTGGAGTCCCAAGCCACTGCTCCTCAGAAACCTCAGAGAAGCTGGACAATTTCAATAATTAGTTAATTTTTTT
>NC_022016.1:55042950-55044604 GCF_000317375.1 Microtus ochrogaster | reverse complement strand
TTCATTTTTATTTTATGTGTCATGAGTATTTTGTGTACGTGTGCATGTGTGTTTACCATGTTCATGCCCAGTAGTCAAGGAGACAGAAGATATCAGATTCCCTGGACCTGGAATTAAGGACAGCTAGGAGCTTTTTCATGAATCCACACACACGCCACCTCCTCTGTGACAAGAGTACACTCTGGATTTAGCTGAAATCCAGTGTGGCGTAAATACAGCATGATTCAGGTACTGGCCATTTTGAAGTTGGTCTCTGATTCTTATTGTTTTTCTAGGACTCTCACCCAGGGCCTAACACTCTCTAGTGACAGGGAAAAGCTTATCTGTGACCACTGTAACTTGCCCCAAGTAGCTGGTGACACTCTTCCCAACCCCTAATGTCACCTGGTAACACCTGCCCCTTACCTTGGCACTGTACTGGTTGAGCTCTCCACTCTCATGGCCTGCGATGATGCACTCCCCCAAGGGTCCCCAAACGGCACTGGTGATCTTGGAGTCGTTGCAGGGGATCTTCATGTAGGGCTCGTTGCTGTCTGCGCACAGCAGCACAGGTCAGGCCCTGGGGTCTGAAGCTATATCCTCCACCTCTGCCCCCCTGGTCCTAGCCCTCACCGATCTGGCTTGGATCCCGTAGATCAAAGAAGCTCACGAAACACTGGTACCCCATCTGCTTGTCTGTGGAGAACATGATGATGTTGCCCCCAAAGTCAAAGCCACAGGTGCGCACAGCTGAGTTGGTCTTCAGTAGAGCCAGCTGCTTCCCTGGGGAGAGGCGGGGTCTAGGTTACTCTGGGCTAAGGTAGCAGAGAGCAGGACTGCAGGCCAGAACTCCCCCTCCCCACTGCTGCTCCCCACTGCTGCTCCCCAGCTGTCTTCCCAGCCCCACCCTGCAGCACTTCCTCCCATCCCGACCACCACCACTTATATCCCCATCAATCCATCTCCCAGGTCTATGACTTCTGCTTTTGTTTTGTGACCCAGTTTAAGAAGGGCCACCCGTGTGACCACTTAGAACCTGTTGGGATCACAAGTGAAGGCAATGACTTTCCTGCTCCCTGAATCTGGAACTAAGTTCTCTGCTTCCACAATAAAGCTTCTCTGGCCTCAGCCTTCAGTTTCATCTAAACTTTCCATTCTCCTGCCTCAGCCTCTGTGTGCTGTCACACACAGCTTGTCCCAGCCCTTTACCTGGACACTCCTGGCTTTCCCTCCTGCTTGTGGCAGGGACTCCCGGCTTACACCTTCCAAGGCCATGCACTCCCACTCCAGAGGTCCACTGTCCCTCTCTGGCCTTCCTGAACATGTCCTACTATCTAATGTGACGTTTCTTCCCCAGCTAACTCCTTGCTGTTTGTCTGTTGTCTCTTCATCAGCAGACTGGAAACCATCTAGCTCTAGTCCTTCAGAACACATTTGCTTGGACAGGTACATGAAGTTGGTAACTTCTTGCTGAAAAGCGAATGGCCCAGGCTTACCTGTTTCACAATCCCAGAGACGACAGCTGTTGTCAGCTGAGCCAGTGAGGACATGCTTGGTGTCCCCTGAACAAGGCGTTAAGAAACATGATTTGTGCTCAAGAAATGGCCCAGAAGTTAGGGGCACTGGCTGATCCAGAGGTCCCAGGCTAGATTCCCAGGACCTATATGGTGGCTCA
>NC_022016.1:55037620-55041876 GCF_000317375.1 Microtus ochrogaster | reverse complement strand
AGATATACATACACCTGGTCCGCACACACAGATACACCACAGACACAGATATACATACACACAACCTGAGCCCATGTTCTCTTGGAAGTCATCCAAAGCATCTTCCAGTTCAGTCCCAAAGAGCCTACCTCACTCTCTTACCTCAGAGTGTTCCAACCTTCTTCTGTCTCCCCCACCAATGAAGCGACTGGGAGTAGGGGACCCTATTCTCCAGAGCGCCATAGCTTGTCAAACTCCCAACCTCATAGCTAGCATCTCAGGGCTGGCTGACTCACAGCCAAAAGGATACAGTCAGCATCCACACACCACACAGCGCCAGTGTGGCCCATGTAGGTGCCCAGCCTCTCGCCATTCACCGAGTACCACACATTGACAATCTGAAAGAGTAGAATGACAGGCTGGGTCACACCCCAGAAAAAGCAACAGCTTACTTGGCCCAACAAACCCTCTGTAGACTCTAGCCGAGCCCAGTCTGCCTTCTGCTCCTGTATTAGAGGAGCACTATAAAAGCAGACCAGCTCCTGGGTTTTCTTCTTCCTAAAGGTAAACAAGGTGAGTTCCAGTCTGGGGGAAAAAACAACAACAAAAAACATTTGGTGTAGCCGGGCGATGGTGGCACAGGCCTTTAATCCCAGCACTCGGGAGGCAGAGACAGGCAGATCTCTGTGAGTTCGAGACCAGCCTGGTCTACAGAGCTAGTTCCAGGACAGGCTCCAAAACCACAGAGAAACCCTGTCTTGAAAAACAAAAAAACAAACAACAAAAAACACTTGGTGTCCTGTCTAACTGGGACAGATGGCAGTAAGGACATATGGGCTCCAGTGCTACTTTGTCGCCTCCCTCTGAACTCCGTCCTTTTTTTTTTTTTTGAAACTGGGTTTCCCTGTGTAGCCCTAGCTGTCCTGAAATTCATTCTGTAGACCAGGCTGCCCTCAAATTCAAAAATTCGCCTGCCTCTGCCTCCCAAGTGTTAGAATTAAAAGCGCGTGCCACCACTGCCCAGCTAACTCTGTCATCTTTCAAAGGGCTAGAGAGGGCTGAAGAGATGGCTCAGAAGTTAAGAGCAGTGCCTGCTCTTCCAAAGGTCCTGAGTTCAATTCCCAGCAACCACATGGTGGCTCACAGCCATCTGTAATGGGGTCTGGTGCCCTCTTCTGGCCAGCAGGCATACACACAGACACAACATTGCAAGCTGTGTGTGGTAGCACACACCTATATTCCCAGCACTGGGAGGCTGAGGCAGGAGTATGGGGAGGCACAGGTCAGCTTGGAAAGACAACACATCCTTGCCAACATCTTTCCTCAAAGGGCAGCTGTGACATTCCAATAAAATAAATGTCTGAGAAACATAAAATGGAAGTGACTACCATACGCCGGGTGCAGTGAGAAAGCATTTAATGACCTCATTTTGTTGAGGGAGGTACTTGATGTTCCATGTTTTATTAAAAGGGAAAATTGTAATTTAGAACGGCATAATGTCAGGTTCCAAGTCACACTGCTAGCAGGTGCAGGGGTTAGGACTCACGTCAAGCTCTGACTTCAGACTACCCACTGATAGCATCAGTTAACTGTCTCCTCGTACAAATGCCTCAAAAGGCTGTACCCAAAGAGACGGAGCATGAGTATCAACACGTACTCAACAGACTAAGCTATGGACAGCCTCACTAAATTCCACGTCTCTTTCCTCTTTCCCTTTCTGATGCTAAGGATCCAACCCAGAGCTAGGTGCACACGTTAACCACTGGAGTCCGAACTACAACCCCAAGACCCCCATAATGGCAAGGCTCACGGATCAACTTTATCCTCCAGATTGTAGAGGCTGCGCGTTCTGGTTCTTCCCATCCTCGAGTCACTAGGGCTGATCCCCTCCCTCCAGGCCCCCCACCACACAGTCTTATTTCTCTTCTTCCTGGGTACTCGTTCCTACCGACCATCAACTTATCTTAGGTCTCCCAAGTAGAATGCTGTCGCTAGCCTACCCCAGTAAGGACGGTTCTCTGCGCTTTTCAAAAGAATTCCCCTCAGACGGCAAGGCTTGTTCACCCACCACCCGAGGGTGCGAACTCGCCCCTCCGGGTGCCCCGCCCTCCCGCGCTCTCTCCCTCCCTCCCTCGCGCCGCCGCTCACAGGGTCTTTGGCCACGGTGAAAAGGAGGTCTCCTTCGCGGTTGTACTTGATTTGAGTGATGGACCGCTCATGGCCCTGCAGCAGGATGGGCTTCTGCGGGGACAGAGCGGGAGTGTCAGCGCCAGGAATCCCGTCCCACCCCGACTGCGGCCCCACAATCACAGCACCCCACGCGGCAGCACCATATGCCCGGCACTCACCATCCCGGCGCTGACGCGAGGAGAGGCAATGTGAGTAGGACCGGACGTGGACTAGAGGCAACTTCCTGCTGCGGGGATTCCGCCCCTTGACTCCCGGAAGTAGAAGGGCCTGGCGTTACCATGGCGGCGTCTCTGGGTGGGTAGCTGGCCCCGCCCCTCCGCGGACACTGACTCCCGCTTGGGTCTCCTATCTCACTCTCCCGGCACCCGTGAACCCCAGCCCTGCTAAGCCCGGGACGGACTCACTTCCCCCCACCGTCGGTGCGGGACCTCCCGGCCTAGCGCAGCCCAGCGCGGAGAGCTCGGGAGAAAGATGGAGCCGGTCAGCCGAGCCCGAGGAGGCCGGGGAGGGCCTGGGTGACTCTCTGCTCCTTTGCTTTCAGGGCAGGTCCTCGCTCTGCTGCTGGTGGCCGCCCTGTGGGGTGGCACGCAGCCGCTGCTGAAGCGGGCCTCCGCCGGCCTGCAGCAAGTGCATGAGCAGACGTGGGCCCGGCAGCTGCTGCAGGAGATGAAGACTCTCTTCTTGAATACTGAGGTGCGTCTGTGGACTGGTGCTCCCTCGCAGGAGCCGCTGAGCCAGCATCCCAGCCCACCTCCTCCTCACTAGAAGCTCCGGGAGGAGTCACTTATTCCTTGTGATCCTCGGCGTTATCTTTGGTAAAATGGAAACTATATGATGACCAATGTGTAGGGCAGATGTGATAGTTGAGGGAACGGGGCGGTGGTAGTGGTGCATGCCTTCGGGAAGCAAAGGCGATCTCTGTAAGTTCGCGGCTAGCCTGGTCTACATAGCAACTTCCAGACAGTCAGGACTACACAGAGAAACCTTGTCTCGAAAAACTAAACAACAACAACAACAACAAAAAAAAAAAGAATTGAGGTAAGACACATAAAACACTTAGCATTGGGCTATTACAGCATATATATTCTGTCCATGGCTGGTATTATTGTTATTGCTACTTCACCAATTATAGAACTTCTGTGAGCCTTTTCAAAAGCTTTCTTTGGGCTCAGTTTGCCCTGGCGAAGAACATAAGAAAGGGCATCGAGGAATTGCCTCCAGCCCAGGGCTGCCCGGGTATGCAGCCAGCTAGATCTGCAGGACTCTCTGGGCCAAGGGGAAGAAGGGAAGAAGAGATGGAGTCCTGTGAGTTCCGAGGAGAGGGATGGAGCTGCAGGACCGGGAGTGGACTTCTTGGAAGGAGTGAACTGGCACTCAAGGCCATACAGGCTTAGGGAAGATGGGAACTGACCAAGTTGAGGGAGAGGGGCATTTACAGCAAGAGTATACATTGAATTTTTTTTTCTCTGTGCCCTAAAAAGGTCCTCAAGTAGGTGAGTCTTCCTGGGAATTTATTTATAAATGTAATTATTTGTATTAGATATGTTGTTGAAATAAAAATTGTCTATTATATATAATAATAAACATGGGCATTTATTTATCCCTCCCCTTTTGGGGAAAAGCCTGTGTAAGAACAGCAGTTCTCAACCGGTGAGTCATGACACCTTAGGGTTGGATATCAGATATTTACATTACAATTAATAGTGGAGGCACTGGGGAGATGGGTCTGCCATTAACAGCATTAGCTGCTCTCATGGAAGACTCAGGTTCAATTCCCAGCACCCACATGGCAGCTCACAACTGTCTGTAAATCCAGTTCCAGGGACTCTGACACCATCTTCTGGCCTTAGAAGGTACTGTCTGCACTTGGTGCACAGACGGTTATGCAGAGAATAAAATAAGTAAAATGAGGGGGCTGGAGCGATGGCTCAGTGGTTAAGAGCACTGGCTGTTCTTCCAGAGGTCCTGAGTTCAATTCCCAGCAACCACATGGTGGCTTACAACCATCTGTAACGAGATCTGGTGTATTCTTTTGGCATGCGAGCATACATGGAGGCAGAATGTTGTATACATAATAAATAAATAAA
>NC_022016.1:55026913-55037330 GCF_000317375.1 Microtus ochrogaster | reverse complement strand
CAGGACACGAGGAACTGTGTTAAGGAGTTGCAGCGCTGGGAAGGCTGAGAACCGCTGTGCTAGCAGGTCAGATGAAGATGTTGCATGAGCAGGCAATGTTGACAGACTTTTCCTCTTTCCAGTATCTGATGCCCTTTCTCCTCAACCAGAGTGGCTCCCTTCTCTACTACCTGACCTTGGCATCAACAGGTGGGTCTCTGGCTTGGAAGTCCTCCGCGGTGGAGGCCATATTTTATGAAGGGAACCAGAAATACCTTGTGCCTATCTGTGAGGGAGAACATCTATTTCTAATCCCCCTCCGAGTCCCAGGGGCAGTGAGGTGGGTGTGAGTGTGGCAGGCACTAAGGCTGGCCTGGCCGTCTCGTGCAGCAGCAGGAGAGGGAAGGTTCATTTTGCTGTCATAAGTGCTGACTTGTTTTCTTTATTTTGGGAGGAGGGGACTTATTGTGTAGGGGATAGTTTTTCTTTTTGCTTGGTACTTTTATTTTTTCATTGCATTTATTTTCTCTCTGTGTGTGTGCACATGTGTGTGCGTGTGTGTGGGTCAAGGACAAGATTTGGGAAGAGGCTCTCTCCTTTTACCTTGTAGGTGCTCTGATGAGCTCAGATCCTCAGTCTCGATGGCAGGTGCCTTCACCACTGAGCATCCTCCTGGCCCTTGTTGGCTGTTTTTGAGACAGAGTCGCACTGTGTAACTCAGTCTAGTTCCAAAATCATGATCTTCATGCCTCTGTATCCCGAGTGCTAGGATTAGAGGTGTGTTCACCAGTCACCCGTGTAAGTGAGGCTCTGATGACTCTGATTCCACTGTGCACTGCTTGCTTAGCCTAAAATAAGCCCCTTATTTAAATCTTGGTTTTAGATAGTGGGCCTCATAGCATTGTGAAGAAGATTGATTCAGTGTGTCTAGCAGAGTGCCTGACATACAGTAGAGGCTCAATAAATATAAATTTTCTTTCTCCAAATGTTTCTTAACTGTTCCTAATACATCAGATTACATATTCATATCATGACCTTCGGAGACAAACATGCTTAACTTCATAAATTAATATTGGGGAATTTACCATGCTTGCCTTAATCCCAACAGAATGCTAGTGCAAAGGGATTTGAAATTGTATATTAATGGCTATAAGCTGGGCCAGGGATGTAGCTCATTTGGTAGAGAGCTTACCCAGCCTGCACAAAGCTCTGGGTCCATCCTCAGCACCAAATAAACCCTTCGTGGTGGTTAACCACCCTAATTCTAGTACTTAGGAGGTGGAGGCAGGAGGAGCAGAAATTTAGAGTCATCCTCAGAAAATCTTCCTTGTAACTCTTGCTGGCCTGGGTAGGATTCAGTATATAGACCAGGTTGTCCTTGAACCTGAAGCAGTCCGCTTTTCTCCTGTGTGCTAGGAGCACAGCTGTGCACACGCTGCGTGGCCTTGTTTCTAGTCGTGTGTGGCTTACAGGGGTGTGTGCTTGTGCTTGGGTGTGGAAGCTGAGTCGATGCTGGGTGTCTTTCAGAATCATCCTCCGATGTGGTGTTTGAGACAGGGTCTCTGTCTGGCGCCAGAGCTCACTGGTTGCTCATCCGGGCTGGCCAGCTGGCTCAGGGCCCCATCCATCTCTGCCCCTCCTGTCTCCCCCACTCCGGTTACAGACACAGTCCACCTGGCCCAGCTTTTCACAGCTGGAATGATCCAGACTCAGACCTCTGTGCTTTCATGGCAGGCACTGACTGACTGGGCATCTCCCCAACCACCCCCACCTTTAATAGAGTTGTGCTGTGTGGCCCAAGCTGGCCTCGAACTAGATATCCTCCTGCCTCAGCCTCCTGGTCACTGGGATCATGGTATGTTCCCAGTATCTGCCTCATGATGCTCAATTTTCTTTATTTTTGAGACAGAATCTTATTGTGTAGCCCAAACTGTCCTGAAACTCCCACGGTAGACCAGATTGGCCTTGAACTCACAGAGATCTGCCTGCTTCTGCCTAGAGCTCTCAGGTGTGCTGTTTAGTCACTAGTATCAGCTTTCTGCATTTTCTTTATGTGGGCTCTTAATGCTATGACATTTCCTCTTAGAACTGCTTTCACAGTGATGTTTTTGTTTTTCTTTCTTTGTTTTTGCCTGTGTTTTTTTTTTTAGGCAGCCTGTATCCCTGGTTGTCCTGGAACTCAGAGATCCTCCTGCCTCTGTCTCCTAAATACTGGGATTAAAGGTGTGCACCACCACCTGGCCCCCAGAGTGATTAAGTTTACTACCATGTCTGTGTTGTGCTACTTACTTTTGTAAAGGTGGTGATGGTGGTGATGATGATAGGACTTTGTCTCTAGAAAGGCATCTTTGCCTCTAGGGATTTTTCTTGTTCTCACTTCCCAGATCTGACTTTAGCTGTGCCCATCTGTAACTCTCTGGCCATGGTCTTCACGCTGATTGTTGGGAAGATCCTTGGAGAAGATGTTGGTGGAAAACGTAAGTCAGGCTGATGCCTGTAAGGATAGCTGCTTGGACCTTGACGTATGTGAGCATTTCCCCCGAGTCTGTCTCCCGTGGGTGGGAGAGGAGAGGCCTTCCCTGATCTTGCCCTGGGGTAGGAATTGGGACCAGGCCCCATCAGTCTTCCTTGGCCCAGCTCACCCCCAGCCCCTTGATGTTTTCTTTATCTCAGAGGCAGTGGCTGGCATGGTACTCGCCATCACGGGGGTCACGCTTTGCATCACAAGCTCGGTGACCAAGACCCAAGGCCAGCCCTGACCTTCAGTTCTGCTCTGCTCTGCTGTGTTCAGCAGACTCCAGCCACCAAGGTGCACCGGAGGATATACCAGCTTGGCTCGCTAAGCTTAGCCTCCTCATCTCTCGGATCACATCTACCTCAGGGTCCAGAATTCCACGACAGCCAAGGAAGGCTACATGGAGAAACCCTGTCTCAAAAAACCAAAAAGAAAAAAAAAAAAAAGAAAAGAAAAAAATATAAGAAAAAAGGAAAAAGGACCAAGGACCAGCCCTGGGATGGTTTTGTAATCTCTGGTGGGTTCAGCTATTGAGATTTAGCACTGGAGCCAGGAGTAATGGTATGTGCCTTTAATCCCATCACTCAGAAGGCAGCTACACAGAGAAGCCTTGCATGAGAGAGAAGGAGAAGAGATTTCACACTGGAGACTTTTACACACATATCCCCAGCAGCCCTGCCCAGCAGCCCCTGCCCAGCAGCCGTCTGTTACTGGCCTGCTGGCCTGCTCCAGTCCACATAGCCTTGGCTGTGTGGAAAGGGCCGGCTGCAGTCTCTGAACCGCAGCTCCACAGCCTCATCACTGGGCATTACTCAGGGAGAGTGGTTACATGGCAAATGGAAGAAAAATGAGCTCAACTTCCAGTTCCTCGAGTAAAGAGACAGCTGTGCCCGAGCAGCACCTCGCCGCTGCAAACACCTGGCCAGCAGCAGCTTTCAATAAATCTGTAGCAAACAAAGCTTAGCAAGTATTACTTTATTGTGACAAGCCTGCTCCTAAACCCATTCTGCGGTGCCTTTCTCTGTCAGGGAATCACACAAGGAAGTGGCCTCCACAGAATTTGCGGGCTTATGAATGGGGAGGGGCTGAGGAGGCCATACCTACTGCGAGCCCAGTGAGGCCCAGCTTCTCGGGAGCAGGCTGCTGAAAGCTGGGGTGGTTTGGAGTGCTTGTTCTCAGCTTCTGACTGGCATTCCTGGCACTTAAGATGGTGGCACAGGCATTGGCTGAACATGAGGCTGCCTCTCCCGGGCCAGGCAGATGTTGAGGGACAAGGCCTCTGCCCCTGTCTCTGCTGCCCTCTGGTGGACACGTGGAGACATACAGAGCCATACAGATGCCCAGCTTGCCTCCACTGCCAGAAGTCAGTCCCCAACCCAGGAACGGAGACTGGGAAGGAGAAAGCCTCAGTAGTTAGGAAACAGGAGGGCAGGCTTTCGGTCACCAGGAAGATGTGTCCTGGGAACCCAGACTTTAGCCAGACCTCTGCCATCTCAGGGTGAGGCTTCCCAATCTGATGGGCTCACCTGACCCACAGGCTCCCCTATGCAGGTGTTCTCGTCTTCATCCACTTCCTGAGCCCCGGCTGTCTCCTTCCTTGGGTAGGAAGCTCCATAAACTCCCTTAACTCCTAATAAGGAGTCAACATTGGTTGACGCCCAGGCTGAGAGGGTCCTCCGCCTTCACTGCCTTCACCTGCTACACCAGTTCCTTCCCCTGAGCCTGGTCCCATGTTCTCCAATGCCTCCTAGGAGGGCTGGGAAGTTGGAGGCTTGCCTTTAGCTCCCAGCTGTGATTCTACCTCCGGACCTCTTGACTTTAAGCAATGTCTTTTCTGTGTGGTTTTTACATATGTCCCTATGAAAGAATCAGTGACTTGGAGGTGGAAGACTGGCACTCAGCTTTGCTGAAGTCCCCTGCAGATACCTCCAGCATGTGGTGGACCTGACCTGAGCTGGCCTGCTTCCCAGAGTGTAAGCAGGAGGGAGTGATGTGAAGGGCCCGCCTCTCCTCACCTGATGGAAGTGAGAGGGGAGAGAGCCTGCTTCCTGGCCGAGTGGACTGCTGGAATCTGGCATAGAAAGCAGATGGCTCAGTTTGTCTTGGTTCCTCTGGAGAAGGCCGAGCCGCCTGAGCCTGGTGGCCCTGGGCCTATAGGAGGGACACAGAGTTAGAATCCATTTGTTGACTGTCCACCCAGGAATAGTGCGCTTGGTACCAGCATCCAAAGATGCCCAGGGAAAACAGGCTGCTTTCTACTCTAGTGCCACATGCTCACTGGTTCATCTGGGAGAATGGAGGCCTGGAATGGGGTGGTGAGTGGAGGTTCCATTGGGCCCTGCTATGCCAAGTAGCCAGTTCCAACAGCCAGCATTTGGCATGGCATGTGCCACTCTATAACTCCTAGCCCAAGGAGGGGGAATCACTACTTCATAGGAACCCTCAGCCAGTCATTCCCCTGCGTCCCACTCTTACCTACCCCCTGCCTGTGGGACTTCTGCTTCCGGCCTGGAGGATACCTGCAGTGAGAGACAGGTTTGTAGTGGACAGAGGAGCACACAGTAGCTCCCAGGCAGGGGGCACTTCCCCTGCTGTGACCTGTGACCCTCCACCTCAAACAAGCATACCAGCAGCCCTTGGACAGAGAGGGGCTGGGCACCAACAGCTCCATGTAGGGGAGGGCTTTGAACTCTTCTTCTCCGACAGCCACGTAGTGACGGCCACTCACCAGAGCTGTGCCTGCTGACAATGGAAGCCCCCTGAGGGTGCAGAGTCTGGGGGGAGAAGTGATGAGGGCTGCTGGGTACCAGGCTACTCTCCGCCAGCAGATGCTGAGGTAGGGACAGCTCCTGGGGGATCCTCTGACTTTGGTCCTCTGGGCAGTGTTAACCTAGGTTCTGGCCTGATTTGAAGGGCTGTGTTAGGGAGCCCGTCCCGAGGCACAAAAGAAAGCCCTGCTGGAGAGAACATGCCTTTCCATGCCCTTCCCAACTTAAGAGCAGCAGGGCTCTTGGGAGCCTGCCCCCCTCCCCCAGTCCCCATACTCACTGGTGCACAGCCCCATTCTGTAACCTGGCCTTCTCTGTCAGCAGCTTCAGTACCGTTTCCCAGTCCTGGACGGCAGTCTGGGACAGCTTCAGACTAAAGGGGGGACTTAGCAGGTCTCCATTCCTGAACACACTGAGACAAAGAACAGCCAGGTAAGGGGATGTGTCCCTGAGACGCCGCATGTGAAAGGGGCACAGGAACCAAGTGACCCAAGAAGCACTTTACATGTTCCAGTTTCAGTTTTCCCATGTGTAATGGGGCTCCTGGAAAAACGTACTGACACAGAAATCCATACCCCCAGCTCCAGGGCCGGCACTCACAGGATATAGCAGGGGGTGTCTGCTGGCAGCCACTGTCCAGAGGCCCCATCACATGGGGGGTGAGACATGAGAGGCTCCTGAAACCCAAGCCAGGGAAAGTCCAAAACTTCGCTTGGGACTGGATGGTTCTAAGAACATGGGGTGAGCAGGCAGGAAGCAAACTTGTGCAGGAGAGCGAGTGAGTAGGGACGAGTGCTCACACCTTTCCGAGAGGTGCACCTGTAGTCCCTGAGTCACATGACTCCTGCCCTTGCCCTGGGTTTCACAACTGACTCATTCTTTGGTGTGGCCTGGAGATTAGGTAAAAGGCAGGGACTGAGCAGGGGCTGGAGTGAGCACGGTGCGTCCCCTGGACTGGACACCTCCTGCTGTTTCCAGGACTCTTCCACCCACCAAACTGGAGCAGTCCTAGGGGGAGGGATGGGACGAGAAAGGCTGCAGTCTCCCCGGACTTACATGTTGTCGGCCGCTTTTCCCGCCTGGGTGTTTCCTTCCAGGAGGCGAAGAGCTGAAAGGACAAGTAGGCAGAGGCAGGTGGATCTCAATGAGTTCAGTACCAATCTGGTCTATAGAGTGATTCCAGGACAGCCAGGGCTAGGAGCCAATAAAGATCTAGCACTCCAAAGTGAGACAGAGACGGGAGGATGGAATCCCTCAAGTGGGCCAGTCTACTCTGTGGCTCAAGATGATTTCAACTTCTGAGCCTCCGACTACCACCTCCCATGTGGTTACTAGTCTGACTCCAAAATCTCTCATTTGATCTCCTGCCCCTCCCCCAATCATCTCTCCTTTCTTTCTCCTGCTGTAGCTAAGCATCTCAGACTCTCCCTTAGGCTAGGATGAGGCCATCTTTCAGTAGCTGCCCAGCACCCTAAGTGTCCCTCCTCACTGGAGCACTCTGCCTTTTCTGGGCCAGGAACATGTGGACATTTGAATTGCTGCAGGATCCCAGAGAACTGAGTCAGGCTATAAATCCATGTGGCTTTTAGGTGTTGAAGGCTGGGGGAAGCCATAAGTATCTTACTGTAGTCCAAAAATTCCCCACTCATGAGGTGACAGTCAAAGATGTGGCTTGTTCAGAATTCCACAGGAAGTGTCCAGACACCATGTTCCTTCCCTATAATAAACTTAAACTACCCCAGCTCAGTGTTCAGAGCAGGGTTAGGAGCTAGGCCTGCGTGGGAAGCTCAAGTCATTTGTGTGTGTGTGTGTGTGTGTGTGTGTGTGTGTGTGGTTTTTGAGACAAGGTTTCTGTGTAGTCCTGTCCTGGCTGTCCTAGAACTAGCACTGTAGACTAGACTGGCCTTGAATTCACAGAGATCCGCCTGCCTCTGCCTTGTGAGTGCTGGGGTTATTATCTACCACCTGACCCTCATCTTGCTGAAAGAGATGTCCCTACTCTAGCAGGAGTTTCAGACGCTTAAGCACAGCAGGGAGGAAGTGGACAGTTTTAGGGTTTGGTGGTGATGGCATGGATTTAATCAACAGCTCTCAGGAGTAGAGAGATGTCTCAGCAAGCAAAGGCATTTTGCTGCCAAAGTCCTTAGAGCCCACATGGAGGAAGGAAAGAACTGGCAAGTTGTTCCCTGACCTGCATGACAAACACGCAAGATTAAAAAGGCTGCAGAAAGCTGGGCAGTGGTGGCGCACACCTTTAATCCCAGCACTCAGGAGGCAAAGGCAGGTGGATCTCTATAAGTTTTTTTTTTGTTTGTTTGTTTTGTTTTGTTTTGTTTTTCGAGACAGGGTTTCTCTGTGGCTTTGGAGCCTGTCCTGGAACTAGCTCTGTAGACCAGGCTGGTCTCGAACTCACAGAGATCCGCCTGTCTCTGCCTCCAGAGTGCTGGGATTAACGGCGTGCGCCACCATCGCCCGGCTCAACAAAGAATTTATATGCAGGCAAAACCCTCGGACAGAAAATAAATCCTTGGCCAGGTGTGGCAACCAGGTCTTTAATCCCTGCACTTGGGATGCAGAGGCAGGCAGATCTCTTAGTTTGAGGACATCTTGATCTAGAAAGTGATTTCCAGCTGGGTGGCGAGAAACCCTGTCTTAAACAACAACAACAACCACAAAGAGTTCCAGGACAGCCAGGGCTACACAGAGAAACCATCTCAGAAGGCAGGCAGCAGTTGGGGGGAAAGTAATTCCTAAACAAAGTTCCACTTGAGAATTGTCCCCACGGGCTGGTCCTGGTTGTGGCGGGCACTAGCTTTAGTACAGAATGCAATCTGAGTCACAGCTCACTTATTAGTTGATCATGTAGATTCATGCCGGGTTCTCTCACCGCACTGCTCTTCCAGCACAGCCTGTCCCCAGGCTCCGGGAGAACCAGCCGGCTGACTTGGAGCTGAGTACTGGACACACTGCTGCTCCCATGGCCCTCCCCAGGCACTTGGTCAGCCCCAACCCACTCACTGGAGCTTGTGGAATCCTTCAAAGCCAGCAGCCACGTACTGTCCTCCATTCTGCAAGTCAGCCAGCTCAGTGACGGGGTGGCCATCGCAAAGTCTGTAGAGGGCACGAATAGCCAGTGGGGCCTGCACCACTGATGTCACCTCAGAGAGGAAAGCCTCCATGGTGGGGTAGCGGCGATGGGTCACCACCAGCTGGCGGCCTGGGAAAAAGGGGTCCCCGTTGCGATACACCAGTACTCTCTTGGCTGCCATAGTATATCCTCACTCACAGACACAGAGCAGTTGCCAAGCAACTAAGCCAGCTCTGGGAGCTATGCCAAAGGTGGAGTCATGCCTTCTTATCCAGGAAGGCTTCAGGCACCTTGGACAAGTGCATTCTCCTGAATGCAGGGTCTCAGATCTGCCCTTGATAGGCCTTACATGTGCAGGGTAGATAGGATCATATTTTTTCATTTGCTTGCAGAGCTGGGACCAAACCCTGGCCCTTCTATGCTAGGTGAACACTAGTACTGAGCTGTCTTGTGCAGCCCAGTCTGCTCACATTACAAAAGGAAGACCTGGGGCTCAGCGGGAGGAAGACGGAGATTCCCACACACATCCAGTCTTCTCCAGGGCTTGGGCTCCTTCAAATTAAGATCAAGCGTAATCAGTCTGGGGGCTGCTCCCCAAGGAGGATGCTAGCTGGCTTTGGGGATGCTGCGCTGTGTGAGTGGGAGATGACCCAGAATCAGTCCTGGTCAGATGCACGAGATAAAAGCAGACAAGCTCATAACCAAGAAAAACTTTTATTCTCCACAATCCTCCCTCCTTCCTTACCCCAAGGGAAGGTAAAATTTGGATAAAGTCACAGGCAGAGGCTAAAAGGGCATGCCCTTCTTTCCCCTACTGTGCCAGCACAATCCTGCAGCTTGGCCTGACAGCTACGAACGGCCAGGAGCAAGGGCAGAAGACAGAGGTGGAACCAGGTCCCTTAACGCCTTTTCATAGCATCCTCTTTGGGAACCTACTCTCCTGGATCCTCGGGTCTTGCCTGATGGTCCTGTTTTCGTGGACTGCTCGTCCACTGATCCTCTCTTGGGGAAGACAAGATCTTCATCTCCACAGCAGAGTCCTCTGGTTTTCCCATCCTTCCTCACTAAGCTCACTGGTAGTTCCATGGTTGGAACTCCTAGCACTGGGGTGCTGGCTCTTGGGTGGCTTAGTTCTTCTGAGATCCAGGCTACCATGTTCCAGCCCTGCCGATGTCCCATCCCAAATCATGTGGCCTTCTGAGGTGCTCAAATCATGTGGCCTAGCTCTTTGGCAGTCAGCCTCTCTGTAGCTCGGCTTTCCGGGGTATGTGTCCACAGTATTTGGATGTCCACAGAGGGGGGGCAGCTGTGTCATGGCCTTTGCAGAACAAGGACTCCAAGACTTGGGGTCCCCAAGGGTCTGATCCTCTAGGAGAGTCAACTGCTGTAGGCAGGTTTCATGAAAGGCCTGTCCTCCATGATCTGGCCCTTTGGTGGCCCTGTCCCCTCCGGCCTGGCTGTCTAATGCTGCAGGCAGCTGTGGTCCAGCCTTCCTGTAGCACAGTTCCCTGCCCTTAGCCCCCACTGTGTCTTTGCCTGTACTGGCTAGTCTGTACGGGGGTTTCTGAGGCTGCGATCTGCCCTTGCGGCAGGAGTCATCTGCAGAGTGTGGCTCTCTTACGGTCCTGTCCCTACACAACTGGTCCTTAAGGAGGCAGCTGGATTGCAGCCAGGTCTTCCCACAGGTCTGTACCCTGTGGTCCAGGCACACGTCAGGCTTGTCTCTGGTCTGGCTTGCTTCTGGGGATCTCAGTGTTTGCTTGAGAATGAGGTACTGTTCGGAAAGAACAGGAACAAGCTTGCTCAGGAATGGCAGAAGGCTCCTCCCCACCCTTGACCTGTTTAGAAAGGTTCTCAGTGCCTACCTCCTTCCGGCTGTTGATGGCCTGTTGCAGCCACAGCAGCTCCATGGCCAAATGGTTGCGCTGGTCCTGGAGCTCATGTTGTCTCTGGGACAGTCTCAGATCTGTGACTTCTTTGAAGAAAGGAGGAAAAGGAGAATGCCTTGAGGGGTAGACACTGGGAACTAGTCCAGTCCTAGATGCTGGCAGCCTCCATGTTCATCAG
>NC_022016.1:55009358-55026718 GCF_000317375.1 Microtus ochrogaster | reverse complement strand
GTAACAGCCCTCCATGTTTGTTCATTAGTCAGACAGGGGGAAGGGGTAAGGAAGGGCAGCAACTTATCCTGCAATCTTCTGTGTTTCAGCTGGGAGGCAGAGGCCCAGAGGTCAGGGGCTTGCCCTGATCTAGGCAAAGCGGTAATTACCTGCATTGTCCACCTCGGACACGGAGATATCTCTGGTCTTCTCCTGGCTGGCTCTCCTGCCCTGCTCAGTTTGAAGCCAGGAGCTGTCATCTTGGCAAAGACTTCCTGGTTTTGCTGGGCTCCCTCCTGTCTTCAACACCATCTCCTCCAAGATGACGTCTTTCTCAGAGTCTTTACGTGGGAAATGGCTCCAGAGTTTCTGCTCTGGGTTTGGTATTTTCTCTGCTTTCCAGGAGCAATGAGATTTTGCCTTGTGAAAAATCAGAGAGGTATGAGAATCAAAGGGTTAAACCCCCTCAGATGTCTGGAAACCAGTCTAGTAGGTAAGAGGTAGGGCGAAGGATTGAAGTGTGAGTGATTCTGGCCTTGGGGGCACAAGGCAGACACATAGTATAGACCATTTCCCAGAACCCTGTACCAGGTTCTCCTCTCTTACCCCTGGGGTATATACTACCTCTGGGAGAAATATGGGCTTGGGAATCCAGCCCCCAGTCCACCGAAGTGTGCTGAGGTCACCCTCGATCTCCTGTACAATTGCTTCATACTCAGCTCGAAGGCTCTGGAATTGACGCCGGACCAAGAAGCCCCGGATACAAGCCTAATGTGGAGAAGCGGGGAAAATGCCTCTTAACACTTTTACAAAAGGGGCATCTTGAGCCGGGCGGTGGTGGCGCAAGCCTTTATCCCCAGCACACACACACACAAAAAAAAAAAAAAGAAAAGAAAGGAGAAAGAGAAAGCGAAAGCGAAAGAGAAAGGAGGAAGGAAAGAAAAGAAAAAAGGTATCTTGGCAAACACGCTCGATTTTGTGGTTATTGGCGGCTGGAGAATCGAACCCAGGGCCTTGAACATGCTAGTCAAGCGCTCTACTTCTGAACTACACCCCTAGCTCAAAAGAGAGAAGTTTCTTGGAGAGGTCATGGCGGGGCGCCAGAGAAAACACAGTTATGGGGAAGGGACAGGCAATCACGGTTTGGAGCTCTGGGAGGCGGAAAGTGCTGGGCTGGACCCTCCCCCTCGTTTTAAGGTTCTTCTAGCTCTTCCGACCCCGCCCCTGCAGGGCATTCTTCAGTGCCGTGCGGGTAAGGGACGCCACGTGACAGCTTCATATTGCCGAAGGTCCCGGTCCCTGACCCGAGGTGCACTTGCTCTATCACGACCTGCAGTGCCGACACCTTCTGTAGAATCAGGCCGGAGTCCATTTCGTCTCCAACCGCCCGGTGCTGTGCATCCTCCGCATGCGTGCGCTTGCGCAGTGCACCTTTAGGCCACGCCGCTCTTGAGCAGGCGCAAACACAGGGCCCCGCCCATCGTTTTCAGGGTCACGCACACGGCTTCTTCCGACCCAACTATGCACCCCATCCGGTCCCGCCTCTAGCCTTTCTTCTCGACCCAGTGTGCGGCATGGTAAAAGCAAGAAGGACACCGAAAAGGAGCGGCTTTTCCGTTTGTTTAATTCCATCCAGTGCCCCCCACTTCATAGCACCTGGGGGGCTGCGGAACCCTCCCGAGTCCGTAAAAAGTCACAGTTTGAAGGGAAGGAGAGAAGCAGCTAGGCCTGGGTCCGACACCTACGACGCTGGCTGCTCCTCAGGCTCAGTGTTCTCTGCCAAGTGCAGCTTCTGTCTGTGCCAGTCAAGGACTGTAACGCTTTGGACCCCAGTGTTTCCCCCTACCTTCCTCCCCATCCTGCACAGGCTGTGTGTGTGTCCAGTGCCACCACACCAGGCCACAGGCTAAGTAAGGATGATTATGAAAAGCTTCAAGGGTAGGAGAACGTCAGTTTCTGAGATTGTAATCGTGCCAGGGCTTGCCTCTGCTTTCTGAAGGAGGGCTAGGTTAGTTTTGTGCTACCACTCGTGATGTCATTTTCTCTTAGCAGTCAGGAAATTCCACATTCCTCCTCTCAAATGCGGAGAGTTTGTGGCTAACTCTGAGTCAGGACTGCAGGAGATGGGAATGTTTGCTATGTGTGCATACGCCGAGAGGGAGGCAGGATTTCTCCCTCTGCTGAGGGACACACGACCCTACCAAGCCCCTTGGAAAGGATACATGGAATTGCTGAGATCTTCTAGCTGTCAATAGAGAGAAAAGGAGGTTTCTGTCAGGAGGGGACCCATAACAAATGCGGATACTCAGAGGAAGCCCTATTAGTGGATCTGGAGGAACTCACAGATCTTGGGTTCATGTACCCCCAGACTTTCACTGAGAGAGTTGGGAACCTGTGCCCTCTCCACCCTTGGTACCCCCAGGATCCCAAACAGTCAGTTTTATGACCCACATTGCTAAGCAGCTGGTCCAGGTTTCGGTCAGCCATTGTCTTCTTCTGCTCCTCAGGCAAGTCCTCTGTGACCCCATCGTCTTCCTCTTCCTCGTCCTCCTCCTCCCCACACACGTCCAGGCTGAAGTGCAGTCTGGCCAACTTCTCCTGCATCTCCCGCACGTGCTCCAGCTGCTCGAAGGAGCATTCCTTCCCTGGACAACTCCTGAGTTTAGGAGCCAGCTTGGGACCCTAGCCCCAGGAGGTCCCAAGACTAGGACCTCCAGCCCCATCCACAGAACTCCCCTGCCCCTGGACTTACCAAAGGCCTGCAGGCGACCCGAATGAAAGTCATTGAGCAGGTTCAGCAGCCCCCCCTCCATCTCGTAGACATCAGTCACTTCAGTCAGGAAGGAGTGCTGCAGGGGCGTGCCTGCAGAGCCGCCCCCACCTCCAGCCAGCACCGGGCGACATTTCTCCTTGCCTACTCTGGGTGAAGTGGACATGACCATGGTCATGGGTGTTGGGAACGGCCAGGCACGCCCAGATCTCTGGTGCCATGTCTCTCTGTACTACTTCATCTGCCCAGCCCACTCACCAACACAAATGGATGTTTGTTCTGAGGTCTTGCCCTGAGCAGTGGGATGGGGAGAGGGAAAGGAGCTAAGGAAGGGGAGGAAGGAAGAGGACAGAAAGTCTGTTTCCATGGTGCTGCAGCAGGAGCTGTGCCTGCAAGGAGATGGACCCAGCCTCCTGTCTGAGAGCCCACATAGCTCCTACGACTCTGAGTGGGTCACTCGGCCTTGGCCTTCCTTTTTTACTGCCAGCAAAGCACCTCCCACCAAAAAATTTTCCTGCTCTTGTTCCAAAAATGTTGTGAATTTTCCATCTCCTTGCAGGCGTGGCTCCAGCTGCAGCAGGGTAATACATTCTGCTCCCCAGAGTAACAGTGAACACTCCAGTCAGCCAGGCCTGCCTTCCTCTCCTGCTGCATCCCCTACTATTCAAGCAGCCCTGAGCTTCAGCTACAGCTTTGATAGCCACCCTGGCCCATGCTGGACGGGCAGATGGTACAGACGTCCACAGGAGCTCGGCTTTTATAGAATGCTAGGGAAAAGAACACACCACACCGTATTCACGGGAACAAACGGGGACAACTATACTGTAGGATCCAAATTCTTTTTTTGTTTTGTTCTTTTCAGTCAGGGTCTCACTATGCAGCCTTGGCTGGTCTGGAATTCACTGTGTAGACCAGGCTGGCCTCATAGAGATCTACCAGCCTCTGCCACCCAGTGCGAGGATTCAAGGTATGTGCCACCATGACGGGTGGATCTCTGTGAGTTCGAGGCCAGCCTGGTCTACAAGAGCTAGTTCCAGGACAGGAACCAAAAGCTACGGAGAAACCCTGTCTCGAAAAATCCAAAAAAAAAAAAAAAAAAGCCGGAGAAAACCCCTCCCAAAAAATCCAAAAAAAAAAAAAAAAAGAATTGAGCAGAGAACTTAAATAGGCTAGGGAGGTCGCTCCATAGTAGAGCGCTTGCTTCCCATGCCCAATATCTTGAGGTCAATTCCCCAGCATCGCTAAGATGAAATAAAAGGGGACAAATGGCCAGGCAGTGGTAGTGCACGCCTTTAGTCCCAGCTCTTGGGAGGCAGAGGCAGGTGGATCTCTGTGAGTTTGAGGCCGATAAGGGGACAAATCTTTGCGGAGGGGAGGCGTTTATTCAGCACTCCTGGAGCCTTCCAGCAATAATGTCTTTGTTTTCATGCCCTGCAAGCTTTTCAGCTCTGAATGTTCTTCCCTGTCAGGGAGTCCAGCAACTTCCTCTCTGTGTGTCTCCCTGCTTTCTCTCTGTGCATCCAAGGGCAAGCACTGGGTCTCAATCCCCACCCCACCCCCGTGAATGTGAAGCCAGTACGTGAATGTGAAGCCAGAACGTGAAGCCAGTGAAGGCATCAATTACCACATGGCAGCTAATGTCTGGGGTCCTCCTTCTCATAGTGCTCAGCCCATAGCTGAGGTCCTGCATTCTTGCCGAACACCTTCTTGTACTCACCTCTTGAATTTGGTTCGCTGCTTGGGTGATGGCAGATGAGGGAGTCCCAGAGCTAAGGAGCCACTGTGGCTGGTGGGCACAGGAACTCTCCGCAGTGTGCCTGAGGCCTGGGCTGGTTGGGCCAGGCAAGGCTTAGGACTCCTTTTCTTCTTTTTGTCATCCATTGGGTGCTTGATTGGACCTCAGGCCTGGGAAGGAAGATAAGGAGAGGGCCAAACCGCCCCTTCACTCAGCAGCTCTTCAGAACTGACAAGAACTTGTTCCTGTCCAGCAGTCAGGAGCTCTGACCTTTTGTCTGTACAGGGCCCAATGCCAGCCTATTGCTGGACAGTGGCTATGCATCTGAAGGACCTTCCAAGGCTACTCAACGCCCTTTCTTTCCCAAGAACCCCATGGGCCTGCCTGAGAGGGCTGGAGTGGACCCATCTTGCTGTTTTCCTGCCACTGCAGCCTACAAGCCTGGGGCTGGAGAGGTGGCCTGGCTGTGACTAGGGGAGCCAACTGAGGATCGGGTGTCTTAACGAGGCCCCGCTCTGTAGGAGATATGACCAAGGTAAGGTGGGGCACCGGGGAAGGCTCTAGTGTCGACCTGTCCACCACAGTGACTAGGAATGACTGGCTCACAGCCTCACCTCCCTTAGATACCGGCATTTCTCTTCCACTTCAACTGCAAATACCAGGGGTGCCTAGGAGGTCCCTGGGACAGCTTCTAGCCTTTTCCAGTGAGAGTCTCTGGGGCTGGCTCTCCACCGCTGTCTCCAACTATGGCCAGCACAGTTTAGCCTCGTTCTCATGCAGCCCTATCGCCTAGGCATCTGGTCTGCTGGGGCCTCTCCATGGGGTCCCGGTCCAAGATGCTGTCAAAAAGCTGTTGCTTCACTCCTGAGATGGTGATGATGGAGTAGGAGCATACACATTTACGTCAGCAGCATAGAATAGCTGGGTAGCATCAGTGGGGTTGGGGCGGGGCAGAAGGAAGACAACTTCTGTCTCCCCATGCAACAGTGTGAGCCAGTAAGTGACCGCGCGCTCAGCCTGGGAGGCTGTGTCCAAGGAATCACGCAATTCTGAACCTTGGCTTCAAAAAAAAGAGTATCAGGTGCGTTACCCTACCCCCTTCTGCATCACTCCCTTCCCACATCCCTTGGGGAGCCACTGACCTGGAGGCTTGGGGTCTGGAGTGGGGGAACGGTGTTTCTCTGTAATCTCCCTCTTCGCAGCCGGGAACTAGAGCTGGTGGGAGCTAAGCTGGCTGGCTGGAGGTGATTTGCATTTAAAGAGAAAGTAGCCCTCTTTGGTTCACTGGGAGCTGAACTGGGAGGAGCCCTCATGTTGACTCTCACCGTATAAACTAAGCATACTCTCTTAGGTATGTACTTAAAATACTGTTTCTCGTCACGTTTGGAGGGAACCCCTTACAAAATGGTGGTGGCTTTGTGTGCAGGATGGGGGTGATGGGAATAAATGAATGCGTGGGTATAGGCAACATATAAAAATTAGGCAGCAGCCTCCAGAAGAAATAAAGACAACCAAGTATCCAAGTGCCCTGTTAGACTTTTATGTACATTTAATCTTTATAGTCCTAAAATATAATTGTTATTCCAACTTTATTGAAAATAACTAATCGTCACTCATTCCTGGGCCACATAGCATCCAGACAGTCCTAGCTGGTAAGTGCTGAAGAACCAAGGGGATCTCTTCTCACCTATGTAGGGAGAACCAGAGCAGTAGACCTGGCCACCTGAGCTCCTGAAAGAGCCTGACCCAGAAGTGTTGATTGATCGTAGTGCCGGCCAGGAGGGAGGCTCCATCACTGTGGCGCCATTTATAGACCTGGCAGAGGTCCTGGCTCAGTCCTCCAGAGCAGCATTCAACGCCACAGGAGAGTAGCATCCTAGCCAGGCTGCCCAAACCTAGGAAACACATCCCTCTTCCCCTTTCCCTGAGATAACAGCAGGCTGTCCTGACCTGGGCCACTGGCTGCTGGGGACCCAGGCATGTTGTTTCTGCCAACACTGATATAGGAATGTTTCCCAGGTAATTTAGACACCCAAACCACTCTAGGAAGGGACATTATTTCCAGACTTCTGAACACCAAGGGCAAGAGAGAGGGGGACAATGGAGATGGAGAGATTTCAGGGCCCTCACAGTGGCAGAAGATCAGAAGCACCTCTGATGTCCCCACCTTCAGCCCCCTCCTGAGGGGCCAGAAGCTTCAGCAGAGCTGCTTTGCTTGGAAGAACAGGAGGATCTTTGGGATCAATGTGGCGTACATGGAGTATTAGTCTACCATTTCTGGCTAGAGCAGCCAAAGAAAGAGCCTCCTGTGCCCGACCCATGTACTGGCTAACGAAGCCCCTATAGTGCCAGGATGCTGAACATCTCCATCTTTTCTGCCTAAACCTAGAGAGGAAAGATGCTGGGTGATGCCACCTATAGGTTCTCTCCTAGAGGAAAGCAGCTGAATTAAGGAACCCAGAAGCCCTTATGCATTCCCCTGATGAAGGCCAATGTCACAGTAGGCAGTCAATGGTATAGACCTTACTCAGCTGTTTTAAACTTTCCTTCAGTAGGCCTGGTTCAAACTCCCTAAGGTGACACCTAAACCCCAGGCATAAAGCTCACCTCTTCCCCCATCCTCTCGAGCACCTTGGAAAACATTCACAGGGAATCCTTTTTGCTTTTTTTTTTGGTTTTTCGAGACAGGGTTTCTCTGTAGCTTTTGGTGCCTGTCCCGGAACTAGCTCTTGTAGACCAGGTTGGCCGCGAACTCAGAGATCCGCCTGCCTCTGCCTCCTGAGTGCTGGGATTAAAGGTGTGTGCCACCACCGCCTGGCTCCCTTTTTACTTTTCTGAGACAAAGTCTCATTAGCTGTGGCTGGGCTGAAACTTAGTATCTGTTGACCAAGATGGCCTTGAACTCAACAAGATATCTGCCTGCCCCATATCTGGGATTAAAGACATGTTCTACCATGGCAGGCAAAACTAACAATTTTTTTTTGGTTTTTTGAGACAGGGTTTCAAAAAAACAGACAGTCCTGGCTGTTCTGGAACTCATTTTGTAGACCAGGCTAGCCTTGAACTCACATAGATCTGCCTGCCTCTGTCTCCCAAATGCTGGGATTAAAGTTATGCACTGCCATTGTCCAGTTTTTCTTTTGGGGTTCAACTGTTATAAATATGGTCATTAAACTTGTTCTTTTCAATGCTTTCCTACTTAAAAAAGCCCACCCCTTTACTACCAATTACTTAACAAGTGACATGTATGCATTATATGCAAGCATGTGTGAAGTTGTGCTTTGGGAGCAAAGGATAACGTGAAGAACTTTCTCTCCATGTAGGTCCTAGTGAGCCATCCGGCACCTATCCCTCACTCATTTTTCTGTGAGACAAGGTATCACAATGGCACCCTGAAATACTGCATACAGACCCTCCTGCCTTTCCCTTCAGAGTGTTGTGACTAAAGGCACACCCATCTCTTGAGACAGAGTTTCAGTATATAACCCTAGGTAATGTAGCTCAAGGTAGCCTGGAATTCACAGCAATCACGCCTTTTTCATGATGGGCTTACAGGTGTACAACAAACCTTATTGAAATTATTAGGTGTACAACAAACCTTATTGAAATTATTATTATTTTTTTTTACTTAAAAGTCCTTTGATGTTCTTTCTGTGCCAAGAGCAAACACAGTTCAAGCAATCTGTCAGGGTCCTAAACTTGTGGCCAGTAGAAGACAGGACATTCTGGAATATGCAGGATGCCAGGACACTGTTATGGCCACTTGGCTAATCCAGACAAGTTCATAACAGAGAGGACTAGGTGGATCCAGAAACATCAAATGATCCAATCAGCAGAGATACAAATAAGGCAACAGACTATTTAATGTGGTGTAAAATACATCGATATCAAGTCCCTGGCTGTTGTGAATACGAAAAGTAGACTTGGAAGGAAAAAAAAATCTACGAGAAAAAGAAAAACCTGTCAGCACAAACTCAAACAAGTGTGGGTAGCAGAGGAAAGCAATTATGGGGACAGAGGTGGCCCTCTTATCCCAAGCTGGTCAAGAGGGGCAACCAGGTGCCTGGTGACCCACCCATGCTACTAAGGCAGGAGGGCTGGGCCAGCACTCAGCAGGCCTCAGCCTCCCTGCAGACACCCAGGCAGCTCCACTGGCCTCTGGTCAGCCCTCAGTAGAGCTAACAAGGTGGGGACCAGGGAGAGTTAAATAACCATCTTTACAGAAACAACATTCTCACACAAAGTGCCTGAGCTCTGCCCATGGTCCAAAAACCAAATGGAAAACAAAGATTTAAAAAAAAAAAAAAGTGCTTCTGACATAGTATACATGAAGATTTCAGCTGGACAAGGACCTAAATATTGGCATAGCCAAGGGCCCTGGGCTCTAAATCTTACCCGCTGTGGTCCTCTAGAAAAAAGCTAACAATCTTATAAACCAACACAGATCTTGGTCCTAAAATGAGGTCACGTGCACGGGACTCACCCATGTGAGGAGGTACTGGCCTCACTCACAGACAGGCCACCTCCCTGCAGCTGGCCCAGACTCCTGGGCTGACTTTGGAAAGCAGAGCAGCTGTAGTGACTGTTAAGGTTTGGTCAGCGGAGGGGAGGGAAGAAGTGATCACCATCTAGATATTGTCCTGGGTGCCTAGAAATGGAGCCAACAGCCAAGGTTCTACAGATACATTATGGCCTCTTAGCCTACCACGCTGAGACCCGACCGCTGGAACCCCTGCATGGGCTGTAAGAGGTAGCTGAAGTGAGGCAGGCCAATTCTATGGGCCACAGGAAGGAGGCCGGGCAAGCCCCATGGACCAACAGCTCAGATCTCGGCCTGACACAAGAGCTGTGAGGCCTTACAGGAGCAGGGAGAATACTCATTTCCAAGGGGAAAAATCCTTGGGAAAATCTCACCACCATCAGACCCCAGCTGGAGATGGCACAGCCTCCACACCCCACAGCTGCTGGGCACCCTGCGTGAACAATGTGCCAGGGTGGTGAGTCTTGAAGTGGTAGTGTCTGGCGTGGGGAAAGGGGCACCGATTTGCAATTTCTGGTCTTTAACACACGATTATAAGCAGTAATGTTCTAGGTACTTTTGGTTTCTGACGAGGAGCCCTGCTTCTTAGCCCAGACTGGTCTGAAGTTGAGCCTCTTGTCGAGCTCTGGGATTACAGACACCCAACTCAATTCTAAATGTGTACATGTGGGCTGAGCGGCTGCTAGTCATGAAAGATGAAGCAACTGACAGGATAATGCAATAGTTGAAATACAACAAGAAGCAAAACTCATCCATTCTTGGCCTATGGCTCACTTAGCTCACAGAAGCTGTTAGCTTCCAAGCACTGTTGATCCAGGGAACTGCCGTGTAACTTGGCTAACACACTGGCAGGTGTGCAACAAGAACCTCAGCAGAGCCGCCACTTGAACACAGGCGTGAGCGGCATTAGGAGGGAAGGCAAACACAACTCCCTGCAGCTAGTTTGGTTCCTGGGATCAGTCTGCTGTTAGAAGTAACTCTTGACCTGCTAGTCACCTGAAGATCTGGCAGCAACAGGTGAAATCCCAAGGACTCACTTTTTGGCCAAGAGGTGCTAGGAATGGCATCACACTGTCCTCAAAAATCACTCATCTGAGCTGGGGTGAGGGGGCAGGAGAAAAAAAAAAAGCCCATAAGCCAAGGACCATCTGGATCTGGGGTCCAGCAATGGCAGCATGGAGATGGTGATGAATTAGTGGTAGCCTCCCAGGCTGAAAGCCATAGGCAAGTTTGTGGCAAGGCCATCATCCTTTCTCTTAATGACCTTAACTTCCCAACAGGACACCTCAACACTAACATGGCAAAGGACCCTGATAGGTTTGCTCCGAATGGGGCACTGGAGGCCAGGCACCTGGGACCATTGCTAGTGTATCCCTTACCCTTTGAAGATCTTTAATACAAACTCTTATGCAAAACAAAACTACAATAAAACCTCCAAAAAGAATCCTTTGGGTGACCTTATATCAATCTTTTGTGCAGGCTAGAGGCACCTGTGAATGATAAGGCTACTGAGAACTGAGACGCAACATTGGCCTGGACGTGGCACTACCAGAGGGCAGGGAACTGGTAGCCTGAAGGGGCTCCTTCCCACACAGTCATGCCCACCCCACCAGTTTTCTTGTCTTAGGCAGGAGGAAGCTCAAGGACCAGTTGTTTCCTACAAAGGCTCTGCCCAGGAACACCATTCCCAGGTCAAGAGAAGCAACAGAATCTCTAGGGGAGTGACAAGAGCCCAAACTGCCCAAGTTCTGCTTACAAAAGAGAAGAGTCCAGGCCTGGGTATTTCCACTCGTCATGAGCTCTGCAAAGGGCTGAAGGGTCTGAGCCTCAAAATCAGGCAGGAAAATGTTCAAGTCGCTGGACCTGCTGGCTTACAGGGATGGCAGCTTCAGATGAAATCTCTAAGACTCTTCAGTGTAGAGCCACCAGCTTCATCTGCAAACCCCACCCGTGATGAAAGCCCACTGTACACCTAGAGGTGTTAACTATGGAACCGCGTGAGGTCTCGCACACCTGCCTCATCCACATAAGTAAGACTAACTCACAATTTAAAAATTGCCAAGTGTCCAATGCCCTCCAGGTCAGAACACCTTGGCTTCAGCACTGAGCCGCTCAGTGTGGGAGCCTTGTATGGACCAGGCCTGACCGGGCTGCTGCTCCCTTCCCAGCACGCCCAAGCACCATGAGCTCTAGGCGGTGGCAGAGGTGGGCTGCCGGGGCCCTGTCTGGCCTATTTCTGTGCTTGGTGCTCCAGGGCAGCCAGGAACTTCTGTGGCCCTTGGGGAGCTGGATGGTTGAGCCCCAGAACTCTCAACACCCTGTTCCTTAGAGGTAGTGGCAGCCTCCGGCCTTTGCTCAGTGCCAATGTCAGTGAGGGAGCTCTGGGCACCAGCAGTCAGGTCCTGTACCCTCTTGTTCAGGTCATTGCGTTCTGTCTGCAGTGCTCGGCACAGCTTCTCCAGTCGTTGGATTTTCACCTGCAGACCTTCTAGCTCTTTGTCCCGGAGAGTTTTCTAGGTAGAGAAATGGAGCACCCAGTAAGATACTCATTTCAAGTTTAGGCAACTGAAAATCAAGAGCTGGCCCCTGTAGTAAACAGCCCTTAGTGTCAGACAATGTATCCCTTCACCTACCTACCAGACAACCTAGGCAAAGCACTTGCATAGTGAAACTGTATCATCTGTTAAACAATGCTGACCAACATCAGGTCTCAAACCTGGTTTGCAGCTGCTGCACCAAGTCAGTGTCTGTCTTATAGATTGCAAGCCACAGTCACAACCCTGGGATTCTTGGCATGTGAACCACATGAACCATTAAACAGTACCCACTATTTGCTGACTCTTCAGCTGTCTGTACTGGGAGCTAGCCTGGGTGCCCGCTGCTGAGGGCAGAAGCCAGCATGATCACTGCACTTGGATGAATATGACTGGAAATGCAATTCCAAATCGTGTGTCCAGCGCCACCGCCCCGCCCATCGCCCTCCACCAACCTCTTCAGCCATCTCAAGCAGGGCCTTATTGCTGCTCTCCCACCGGGATCGATACATGGTGGTTTCTTTCTCCAGCTTCTTGATCTTCTTTGTCATCTGTTACATGACAGATGGAAGGAAAAGGTCAGAGTTGAGCTGTCTGGACATCTGAAGGAAACATTACATCTGTGCCAACTGGGAGCCTCAAGTTAAGCCACCGAGGGGCTTATAAGAATGCTTAAGAAGTAAAGGAGGAGCCAGCTGCCAAACCTGATGATCTGAGTTCCATGCCTGAAACCCACAGAATCTGCAAATTGTCCTTGGACCTCCATATGTATTCTATGATGTATGCATACAACATACGTATACATACCCACCCATAATTTAGTTCATATACATGCAGGGTGGATCTAAGTCCAAGACCAGCCTGGTCTAAATAGAGAGAAATACAGGGCAACCAGTGGTACAGAGAGACCATGTCTCTAAAGAAAAATACATAAACATAAAAAGTATAAGAATACATACTCTCTACTACTTTTAAATTCCAGCATTAATGCTGGGTGGTGGTGGCATACACATTTAATTCCAGCACTTGGGAGGCAGAGGCAGGTGCAACTCTGGGGGTTCGAGGCCAGCCTAGTCTACAAGAGGTAGTTCCAGGATAGGCTCCAAAGCTACAGAGAAACCCTGTCTCAAAAACCAACCAACCAACCAACAACAACAACAACAACAAAATTCCAACATTAATGGAACAGCCTCTGTGAGGTGCCCAAAGGTATAGTTCTGAACGAAGTGGCTTGGGTCTCTGATGTGGGAGTGTCATATATCAATCTGTTGATTTCATTGGTTAAGCAATAAAGAAACTGCTTGGCCCTCATAGGTTAAAACATAGGTGGGAGGAGTAAACAGATCAGAATGCTGGGAGGAAGAGGAAGTGAGCTCAGACTCGACAGCTCTGCTCTCTGGAGCAGAGATGCCATGCTGCCCGCTCCCGGGCAGACACACGCGATGAAGCTCCGACCCAGGATGGACGTAGGCTAGAATCTTCCCGGTAAGCACACCTAGCTGTGCTACACAGAAGATTAGAAATGGGCTAAATATAAATAATATGTGAGAATTAGCCTAGAAGAGGCTAGACAGAAATGGGCCAAGCAGTGTTTAAAAGAATACAGTTTGTGTGCTGTTATTTCGGGCATAAGCTAGCAGGCAGCCGGGGTGCTGGGGATGCAGCCCCGCCGCTCCTTTTATTACTACAGGTCTCCAGTTGGGGAGGCCTGAACCCTCCATGATTACCTTTTCCATTTCCTGTTTGAAGGTGGTGAACACTTCGCTGCTCTTGGAAAGTGTATTCTGGAACTCTTCAAACTTCTCTGTGTACAGCGCGAGCTGGGTGAAGGAGAAGAGCTCATGTGAGCCTAGACTTCTCTGAAGGCACCTCGAGCAACTATTTAATTCAAGTATTCCTTTGGTCCACTGACAAAGCCGTTCTACTGAGATACCATTTCCTAGTAAAACACCAAAGCCATGCACAGCAAGGATGTGTTCCAAAGTGTGAAACTGAAAAATGCCGGGCAGTGGCAGCACACACCTTTAATCCCAGCACTTGGGAGGCAAAGGCAGGCGGATCTCTTGTGAGTTCAAGTCCAGCCTGGTCTACAGAGTGAGTTTGAGGACAGACAGAGCTACATAGAGAGACCCTGTCTTGAAAAAACAAAACAAACAGTCAACACAACAACAACAAAACAAACAAAATAAAAAACTGACGGGGCTGGAGGGATGGCTCATCAGTTAAGAGCATTAGCTGTTCTTCCATAGGACCCCGGTTCAATTACTAGCAACCACATGGAGACCATAACTCTAACTCCAGTTCCAGAAGATCTGGCATCCTCTTTCAGCCTGAGGGCACCAGGCACACAAGTGGGGCACAGACATACAGGTATGCAAAACACCCATACACACAATAATAAAGTAAAATAGAAACAGAGCTAGGCATAGTAGTTAATACCTCATGCATATGGGAGGCAGAGGACTGCCACAAGTTCAAAACCAGCCTGGTCTACAACAAGGTGAGTTCTGGGTTAGCCAGAGCTAAACTCAGAGATGTTCTTTCTTTTTCATTCATTCATTCATTCATTCATTTATTTATTTATGGTTTTTCAAGACAGGGTTTCTCTGTGGCTTTGGAGCCTGTCCTGGCACTAGCTCTTGTAGACCAGGCTGGTCTCGAACTCACAGAGATCCACCTGCCTCTGCCTCCCGAGTGCTGGGATTAAAGGCGTGCGCCACCATCGCCTGGCTTTTTCTTTTTTTTTTAAAGACAGGGTTTTGCTGTGCAGCCTTGGCTGTCCTGTAACTCACTCTATAGAACAGGATGGCCGGAACTTAGAGATCTATCTGCCTCTGCCTTCCAAGTTGAAGGATGAAAGGCATGTAAAACCACCATTCAGCAGCAACCTTTTATTAAAATAAATAAAAGGTGGGGCTAAAGAGATGGCTCAGAGGTTAAGAGCACTAGATGTTCTTCCAGAGGTCCTGAGTTCAATTCTCAGCAAACAGAGGGTGGCTCACAACCATCCATATTGAGATCTGTTGCCCACTTCTGGTGTGCATGCATACATGCAGGCAGAACACGGCAAACATAATAAATAAATACATCTTTAAAAAAATAAATAAAAGGCTTGGTTGAGACTAACATAGCAGTTGGCTGAAAACCAGCCTAAGACGAGGTCTTGTTTTTCACTCCCCTGAAGACAGCACCTGTGACTGCAAGTCAGATTCTGGTCTCACCTGCTGCTTCAAGTGGGTCTCCTGCTGCTTCATCAGCTCGCACATCCTCTGGGACTCCACTGCTTCTTTCAGGAGCTATTTCCAAGACAGGACCCCAGAACCTGTCAGAAGCCCCTGGGAGGTATGTTTGGCCTTCTTTAGCCATAAGCACTGGACCCACTGAGGCTACCTGCTTTCAGACTGCTGTCTGGACAAGCAGTTACTGGACTGGGCAGGTAAAACCTCTCCCATCCATATGAACTAGACTCTGAGCTAAGCCAGAACCCAGCCCACTTCCCTGTAGTCCCCACCACAGCCCTGGGGTCTGAGCCTCACAAACTCCTTCTCCCGCTGGTGCCGGTCCTCTGCCTCCTTCAGCATCTCCTGGGCCTGTTGGAGCTTGGCATCCACCAGCTGCTGCTGCAGGTCCTTGTGTTTGAAGACTTTGTCGATGTGCTGTAGGAAAGGTCTCAATGGGGCTGCTTGCCAGGAATTCCCTTGTAAGGAAGCCCCAACTCTAGAAAACACGGTACTTCTCTAGTCTTATCTTGGTATGAAGATATTGGCATTTGGACATTTCCTTTCCTAACCTCAATCTGATCTGCAGATAGGATAGTATACACCTCTACTCTAGAACTGAGTACTTCTCTGGATCCCTGGTCCAGGACTAGAGATAAGGCACGTGGGTCAACTCTCTTCTCTCCATTTCAGTTCCTTATCTATGAATAATATCATCTTCTAAAGGAAGAGCAAAACCAGGCAGGTCTGCAGAGTGATGTCCCAGTCCCTGGCATTCACTACAGCCTCAATAGCTGCTGGCCACAATCACCTTACCTCTTCACGAAGTTCATATTGCTCAATCAGCTTCTTGAGCCTCTCCGCCAGTTCCATATTCTCTTGGCGCAGCTTGGAGTTTCGCTCATTGTGCTGTTCCATCTGCAGCTGAATGTCGTTCAGTGTCACCTGGAAGTGTGAAGTCACCTCTTTGCGTTTCTCCTCCTCCTCACGGGCTCGCTGCACACCTTCTTCCTAAAAAGAGAAACCAACTCTGGAACTATCATCCATAGCTCTAAGTCCTGTACAAAGCTCCCGAACTAGTCAACAGTCTCTGCCAACAGAGCTACTGGCCCCAAATGAGAAGCACCTGGGATCCAGGATGGCATACCATGGAGCTTCCTAATGTGACTCTAAGTCAAGTGACGTCAACTGAGTCTCTCCCTAGAAATACTCCGCATACATGATAAGTGGCACTCTGAAGCAACTTGGATATTTTGAATTCTTGTTCCCAGATTCTAGATTAAATTCCCTCCTGTTCCCCACAGAAAACAAGAAGCAAAAAGCTGCAGTGCATAGCGATGCAAGCTTTTAATTCCACCACTCAGGAGGCCTTGGTCCGGACTCCACCTCTGGAAAAAGTCAGCCAAGCACGCTGACGACCCCTTCCCAGGGAGTCAGGACCACTCCCTTAGGCTATTTAGGCTGCTGCCCCAAGAAAAAGAACACGTGGTCTCAGATTTTGCGTAGTCCCCCCCCCAACACACCCATGCTCTCCTGGCCACCCGGAAGCGCTGCAGTAAACATGGGCATTGAGTTGGTCTAATTTGGTCTGATTGGAATTTTTTGCGCTGGCAGAGAGGTTTGTCTTAAGATCATTCCTGACATGTATGACCTCAAGATGTGATGTATCTTGTCTTAACGTTGTTCATGTTTAGTGTTTCTTTCTTTTTACTCTTTTTTCCCCTTTCTTTTATCGAGACAGTAGCTAAGGAGCCAGACATGGAACTTGCTTTGTAGATCAGGCTGGCCCCGAACTCAGAGATCCACCTGCCTCTGAGTGCTGGGATTAAAGGCGTGCACCACCATTGCCTGGCTTAGTGTTTCTCTTTTTAATATGTGAGGCTGAGGCAGAAAGATCGTAAGTTCTTTCTGGGTGGGCAATTTAGCAAGATCTTACCCCAGAATACTGGGTAAAGGGGGCACTGGGACACATCTGAGATAAAGTACTTGCCTAGCACTACCAGCATCCTGGCTTTAATCCTTATTAGCATAAGAAAAAAAATAATAGTAAAATGAATTGGAGACCAACAAGATTGCTTACCCAGTGAAGGTAATTACTGCTAAACCTGATAACCTGTGTTCAATTCCTGAGATTCACATAGTCTGAGAAAACCCAGTCCTACAGGTATCCTCTTACCTCCACGCATGGACCATGGCATGAATGCACACACATAAAGCAGTGAATGTAATCTAACAAAAAATTGCTTTAACTTGACAGAATGGTTGTTTTTTTTTTTAAAAGAGAGGTTTTTGTTTAAGGTATGCACTACAATGTTTGACTTTATTTCTTGTGGCGTTTTGCTTGCATATGTTTGTGTGAGGGCATTGGATCCTCTGGAACTGGAGTTAGAGGCAGTTGTGAGTTGCCATGTGGGTGCTGGGAGTTGAACCTGAGTTCTGGAAGAGCAGCCATCCCTCTAAGCCTACACAGAATGTTAAAAGTGGTAGCCAGGTAGTGGTGACAAATGCCACTTGGAATTAAGGGAGGCGGATCTTGGTGAGTTAGAGGCTAGACTTGTCTACAAAGTGAGTTCCAGGACAGACA
>NC_022016.1:54999955-55009101 GCF_000317375.1 Microtus ochrogaster | reverse complement strand
AAAGATTAAATGTGATAGTCACCTACTCTCTTCAATGCTAGTACCTAGCATAAAGATAGATACTTAGACTAATTTATACCCATTTTCTTTTGCTTACCAACATCTTATGTGTAGCCCTGCCTGTCTTGGAACTTGCTCTGTAGACCTGGAGTCACACACAATTGAGAGCTACCATACGCGTGGTGGTGAGTGAACATGTGTCCTCTGGAAGAGCAGCCTGTGCTTTAGCCACTGCTCCATCTGTCCAGCCCATCCTTGGTATTTTTTTTTAAGATTTATTTTTATTTATGTACCTCTGTGAATATATGCCACATATGTGCAGGTGCCATAGGTCAGAAGAGGGTATCAGATCCCCTTGAGATGGTCTGAGGTTGTTCCAATGTGGGTAGAAACAGAAACTGGGTCCTTTGGAAGACTAGGTGAGTGCTGTTAACCACTCAACCATCTCTCTAGCCTTCTCTACCTTCTTCTCAAAGACATCTCTCATCAAACCCAGAATTTACTGATTCAGCCAGACTGGCTAGACATCATGGGCCAGGGATCCTCCTGCCTCTACTTCCCAAGCACTGCAGGTATAGAGACACACCACCCAGCTTTGTACATGGGTGAGGGGATCCAAATTCTGGCTCTTATGCTTGTAACAAGCACTTTTCTGACTGATCCTAAAGTCCTCAAAGGTTTATTTTGTAGAGGACTCTGGAACCTTTGGTGATGCTACCAGGGGATGGAACTTTCAAGGTTGGCTGAAATGGCTTTAGGTTTTCTGGAGGCGTCCTCTGGAGTAATTTTGTTCTACCCGATATTCCCGCCATTATCCTGTTCCTGTCTAACCCACAACAGATCTCAAAGCAGGGATAGAGTGAGGGCAGGGATGTCCCACCAGTCACAGACTAGAAAGTGTGAGTCAAGACAATCTTTCTTTGTGCATTTTAAAAAGTTGAGCCAGCGGTGGTGGTACCTGGGAGGCAGAGGCAGGTCTCTGTGCGTTTGAGTCCAGGACACCCAGGACTGTTACACAGAGAAACTGTCCCAAAAAACAAAACAAAAGTTGATTAGCTCAGTATTTGCAGAGGGAAGCTGACTAGTGCAGTAGGGAGCTGCTATCTGAGAAAGATTCTGGCTGCTGTATCTGGTCAGTCATACACACAGGTGGTCACAGTTGTTCTTTGGCGGAACTGGGACAGAGCTATACTGTCCTGAAGCTTTTTTGTTTTTTGTTTGTTTTAAATAAAGTCTTCCAAGCTGGCCTAGAACTCACTGCATACCACAGCCTCAATGCTTTTTAAGGAGAAAGCCCACAAAGCCCAGTACATAAAAATACGCCTACCTTGAGGGAGCGGTTGTGTCGCTGCAGCTCTCGGCACAGGCTCTCAAGCTTGCTTCGGGCAAGGACAGCCTTGCTATGCTCACCACGGAGATGGTCCTTCTCTTGGACGAGCTGGCTCTGCTTCTTCTGCAGGAGCTTCATCTGCTTCTGTGAGTTTCGGTGCTCTTCCAGCTGAGAACAGGAGGGTGGGAGTGTCGAGAGCGGGCACCATGACATGGCTCTAGAGATTCCCACTCCTTCCACTCCAGTCACAACAGCTAAGACAAAAGCACGCTCCTCCCAGGAACCTCTCAGACTAACCCAGCCTATCTTAGGGAAAGAATAATCATGGAGCAGTGAGGGCAGAGCCAGCAGACTTCAGCTTCTGCTCCCGAGTCCACAGACACTGCAGACTATCCATCGTGCCCGCACACCAGACTACAACTAATCCACTTCCAGACAACTCGGCAGAGCTCATCGGCACCTCATTTCTCAGACTTGAACTCATTCAAAACACAGCTCCCCACCACCACCACGACTCTTATTTGTGGCTATTTCATTGCTGACAGAAAGACCTTCTAATTCTCCCAACTACACAGTCCTGAACCCTTCCACAGACCTACGCCTTCCCAGCTCAGCTCTTCTCCCATGATGACATCCAGCCTTGGATAGCACAAATGCAACCCGTATAAATGATTACAATCTTCTAGTAGACACACCAAAAAAGTAAAAAGGTGAAATTTAAGCTGTTTTTGTGAGACAAGCTCATGCCAAGTGACCCATACTGTCCTTGAATTCACTAAATAGACCAGAGCCAACCTCAAATCATGATGATTCTCCAGCCTCAGCCTCCCAAGCACATTTTTTACCTTAGTTTTAAAATCTGACCCAGTTCTCACATCTCAGCAGATCTAAGTCAGATCACTGAGAGGGTGTTGTCTTGGGCAGCAAAGGCCTAGACTTGGTCACTCCAGGTCAGGGCCATGACAACTTCCCTAGGTGATCCCTATCGGTATCTACCTAACCACTAACCTAACCAACCTTTCACTTTATTCCCTACCTGACTCACCCTCTTCCCTGGCTTAGGGTTAACTGTCTACTGTCTTGGTCCCCTTTAACCTAGGCAGCCCCTTCCTGCTTATGTGGCAATAGTACTGAAGCGACCGTACTTGAAGAGTCTCAGTTTAAACTAAGATACAACCTTGGAAGACTCTCCACAACTGCCCCCACTTTCTCCTGTGATCTATATCCTTATCCAAGACAACCATTTGTCTCCTCTTCATAGCGTTTCCTTAGATACGGTCATGGTTCTCATCTCCCTGGAAACACACAAGAAACCAGGGGACCACCAGGACATGTTTCCCACCCATCGCCCGACTGTACCTGTCTTCTTCTTTAGAAGACTCCCTCAGTGATGGAGTCCTCTCCTTGTGGGCTGGGCCTCAGCTCCCTGCTATACTCAGAATATCACCCCAGTAGCTCAATACTCTTCCCTTGCAGTATCAATATTTCCCTAGCTAAATCCTTCCAAAATCAATTTTATCCTTTCTATATTTCTTTCCCTTTTTGGGGGTTTTTAGAGACAGGTCTTTCTATACAACCCAGGCTGTCCTGGAACTCACTAGACCAGGCTGGCCTTGAACTCAAGAGATATGCCTACCTCTCCCTTCTGAGTGCTGGGATTAAAGGCATACAACACTATACCAGCCTCTGTGCTTCTTACAGTTTTATTTAATGTGTATGTGGGCATTTCGTTTGCATCTATGTCTATGCTATATAGTTGTGTGCCTGGTACCTTAAGAATCCAGAAGAGGGCATCAGATCATCTGGATCCAGAGTTACAGATGGTTGTGAACTCCATGTATGTGCTTGGAATCAAACCCAGGTCTTCTGGAAAAGCAGCCAGTGTTCTTAACCACTGAACCACCTCTCCAGCCCCATCTCTATACTTCTCTCTCTCCATACACACACACACACACACTCCACTCAACACTTTCACAGTGAGACAGATGGCAAGACTTGACATTTTTTTCTTTAAGACAAGGTCCCATTGCCCAGCAGGCCTTGAATTCTTGCTTCTCCAGCCTCAAGGGATTAAGGTATGCACCTCCACGCCTCGCTCACACTTGGTATATCCCATGACTCAACACAGAGTCTAAGAATTCCTGTCCCAAGAGTTGAACAAGAATTGGATCAGCTCTTAGAGAAAAAGAACTAATGTGGGAATGGACAAAGACGAGAAAGCAGAGGCGAGACACCGCCGAGATACATGTAGAAACACACAGATGTGAGTGCACAGCACTCGGAACCAGAGCCAGGGTTCTACACTTGGGAATCACTCTGTGGAGAAATTTACTTTTGAAGTTTCTTCTCTTTATATATACTCTCAGTCCTTAGGTAGCTGACTAGAAATAACTTCTCACTTAAGAGATAGGGGGATGAGGGGGCTGGAGAGATGGCTCAGTGGTTAAGAGCATTGCTTGCTCTTCCAAAGGTCCTGAGTTCAATTCCCGGCAACCACATGGTGGCTCACAACCATCTGTAAAAAGAGGTCTGGTGCCCACTTCTGGCCTGCAGGCATACACACAGACAGAATATTGTATACATAATAAATAAACAAAATAAATATTTAAAAAAAAAAGAGAGAGATAGGGGTATGAAAATTCAAAAAAGGTTAACGGGATTAAGATACCTGTTCCTGTACCCCCCACCCTTACCCCAGGGAGCCTGCTGACTTTCCAAAGGCAGAGAAAGAGATGGGGAGGCACTAACCAGTTCCGCATACTTCTTGCACAGCGCAGCCAGCTTCTCCTCTGGAGTACTGAGCGTGTTCAGTGTCTGCATCAGCAACGTGATCTCCTTCCCTGTAAAGCACAGGGAGTAAAGGCATGCACCCCTCCTTGGGGGGGTTCCCTCTACCCCGGGCCTACACCCGAGTGCTAAGGCAGTTTTCTCTAACACTGGTCCTGCAGCTCCACTGCACATCGCCGCTGCAGCATAAGTAGCGTCACTAACAGACACTCAGCAAGTGAACAGCTCCAACTCTTTGGTAAGCACCACCACTGAGAGGAAAACCTATTTTAAGACATATCAATAGACAAATAATAATCCACTAGTAAATTCTATTAGTAAAAAAAGCAAACAAAAAACTGGTCTGCGATCCTTTGAGTCAAACTCCTGTCAACACTCATAGCTACGGCTATGTTTAAAATGAATGTTTTATGCTGGCCATGGTGGTACACGCCTTTGATCCCAGCACTCAGGAGGAAGGGGCATCTTTGAATTTGAGGCCAGCCTGGTCTACAGAGCAAGTTCAAGGATAGTCAGGGCTACAGAGAAACCTGTCTTGAAAAACTCAAAATAAATAAGTAAAACAAAATAAAGCCAGGCAGTAGTGGTGCATGCCCTTAATCCCAGCACTCAAAAGGCAGAGTCAGGTGGATCTCTTTGAGTTTGAGGCCAGCTTTTTCTACAGATTGAATTCCAGGACAGGCTCTAAAGAGTCTCTCATCTCTCTCTTTAAGTTAGAACAGGTAACAAATATGGAGGGAACAGGGACTATGATATGGTTATAGTGTTAAATTTTCTTTTTTTCTTTGACAGAGGGTCTTCTACGGAGCCCAGGCTGGTTCTAAACTCACCATCTTCCTGCCTGTTTCTCCTGGTCCCCATTAGAGGTATATACTACGACATCCAGTTCAGCCCAGATTCTAAATTCATGTTCATCCACTTACCCCCATCAAAGAACTGACTGGAAATGCCCTCCCTATTTTTATTTGTTTCAGATAAGGTCTCATCATGTAGCCAGTTGGCCCTACGAGATCTACTTGCCCCTGCTTCGCAAGTGCTAGAATTAAAGGTGTATGCTACCAAGCCTGGCTGCCACTGACTCCTGTATCTCGGGAAGCCCCACAACTGTCTCCCTTGGTTTCACCTGTTCCTAGCATAGACCAGGTTCCTGAACGGTCAGTTGGGGTGGGGGTGGGGGGGAGAAGAAGATTGGTACAGAGACTGTAAATCAGTAACATACAGACCAAATCCAACCCAGGGATGGCTTTTGCTTAGTCTAGTTTCTATTATCAAGCTGCCAATTATTCAGCAAGTCAGCTGAGAGAGAGTGGGGGACTTACCAGGTAGAAGTCAGTTTTTCATATAAAGTAAGCCCTTTCTCAAGTCTCAAGAAGTCTGTGGCTTACAGGGTCAACGTCAACATTTGAGATCTCTACCTTGATGTAGCTCAATTTTGTTGCTGTAGAAACAGGGAAACTAAGACCCAGGAGTAGAGAATGAACATGCCCAAGGTCAAACAGCAGGTGGTGCTGGTTAGCTCAAGAGTCTACCAACTCAGGCCTCCTGTGACCCATATCCTCAATGAAAAAACTGGTTGGATTCCAGCCTTCACTTGCTCCCAAGGTCAAGAGCCTTGCCCAAGGAAGTCCTCTGAACAGCTCAATGCTATGACCCTATAATCCTGGCTTGATTAAACTGGGAAACCTTCTGTCTTGACAGGGAGATTGCTTGGAGTCCTGGCACAGCAGGCTAGCCCACAAAACGACAGGTCTTAACTCCCTCCCCTCAACAGCAGCTGCCCTCTCTCACCCAGACCCTTGGCTTTCTTCTTTTCTTGTGGTCTTCTGTGGTCTCGGTCCCCAATCTCATCACTTGCTCGGCTCTCTTCTGTGCCTGGCTCCCCCTTGGAGGTCTCCTTCTCGCCATTGACTACTGGAATCCCTGGTTCGGGCTCCCCATTCCTTGCTGCGTAGGTTCGGGACTTCTCTGCATCTTCTGGCTCAGTGGGCTCACCCTGTGCACCCTCCTCACCGGGGCCTCCCTGACTGTTGTCCACACAGTATGTACTCAGAATGTCTTCCAACTGCCGGCTTAGCTCCTCAGAGACATCACAGACAGGCCCAGACTTAGCTGCTTTAGCTTGAGCCCCTACGGCAAGAAAGATTAAGATACAGAATGAAAATAAGATGGTTACGCCACTGGCTTAGAAACTCTTTTTCTGTCGGGCAATGGTGGCGCATGCCTTTAATCCCAGCACTCGGGAGGCAGAGGCAGGCGGATCTCTGTGAGTTCGAGACCAGCCTGGTCTACAGAGCTAGTTCCAGGACAGGCTCCAAAGCCACAGAGAAACCCTGTCTCGAAAAACCAAAACAAAAAAAAAACCTCTTTTTCTTTAAATCCACTCAAGTACACTAGTTTAGGTTAAATGTTGTTTTACTTATTTGGTTGAGACGACAGGATCTCTCTACAGAGTCTTAGCTGTCCTAGAACTCACTATGCACACCAGGCTGACCGCAAAGTCTCAGAGATCTACCTGCCTCTGCCTCTCAAGTGCTGCGACTGAAGGCAAGGTCACTATGCCTGGTCTCAGTTTAATTGTTTTTAAACCCTAAGTTTACTTACTTATAAAATTACACAATTATTTTTTTACTCCCTCCCAAACATACTTAAAAGACAATTAAGCCTGGGCAGTAATGGCACGTGCCTTTAATCCCAGCACTTGGGAGGCAGAGGCAGGTGGATCTTTGTAAATTCGAGGCCTGGCTGATGATCTACAGAGCCAGTTCCAGGACAGTCAGAGATACAAAGAAACTATCTTGAAAAAATAAAAAAGAACTACATAAAGCACCCCGCGCGTCAGGGATGGTTGGCATGTAGCAGAAGCTCCAACTCTAAGCCATCCTTTCCCCATTCAAAACTCGTTTTGGTTCTTTTTATAGTTCCAGAAATGCCTCATGTGCGAAGGACAATTACTTCCCGCTGGCAAGTGTTTTCTGGGAACGTGACTTGGCTTGTGGGGTGCCTCATTTTGACTGTCATTTAGTTTAAACCAGTCAGAGCATGCTTCCAAGGTTCCGTTCCACAGCTAAGACTGAGAACCTGAGAATCACACAGAATGGGCATTGTTCCTCCTTCCTGGGTAAACAGTGGCCTCAGCAGCAAGGCCAATCCCAGAAACTCCTCCCTCTGCCCACAGTTAGAGCTGAGCAGGCACACACCCTCGGGCTTCCCAGGAGTCTGGCTAGTGGAACCTTCAGCTTCCGCCGCAGGAGCTGTCTGTCTGGGCCGTCCCTGGGCTCCCTCTGCTCCTGCTTCCCGTTGCCCAGGGCTGCTCTTCGGGGTGGAGTGTTTGGCAGGCCCATTCTTTTTGTCTTGGTTCTTCATTGTGATCTGCAAAGGCAGAAAACGGGCAGGTCCTTTTAAGGAGGACACAGCTGCTATTTTCCAGACTTGAAAAATTTTTACACCCTAGATCAGAAATCCCAACACCAGGCGCCCCAGGCTTCAAACAAACGGGCCGGCCTAGGCCTCGGCCGGAGACCCCAGGGTACCCTGCAGAGTTTCCGAGGAGCTGCTCCTGAGCAGGTGAGGGAAGAGGCCTCCTTTCTCCGGAAAGCCACTTCCCAGCAGCACCGCACGACTCCCTCTCGGCGTCCTGAGCGCGGGATTGGCTCCGCGCCGCGGACTGACGTGGCGGGGATGCTCCAGTTCTAACTGGTCCCCCTCCTCCGCCCCTCCAGGTCCCACGTGGGCCCTCCCCTGCCCAGGCGGGCGGGTGCGCGCCCTCTAGCCCCACGGCACGCATGCGCAACGCGGGGACATCGCCACAGACCACCCCCAGCCTCCCCATACACGAAATCAGTTCTTCCTCTGCGGGTCACTCATCTTGGGCCACAGACCCTCTAAGGAGCTCATTCCACCTACGGCCAATGGACATACCTCACCATGGACGTCCGACGGCGTCCCCCCTGGCACTGGCCGAGCACCGGAAACCGGGTAACCGCTGCCAGCAAGACCGCCCGCTCCTGCAGCAGCCAATCAACAGCTAACGCTAGCGCGGAGCTTGCTGGGAAAGACGAGGCCAAGGTGGCTTTGGAGTCGGGAGTAAGAAAGAACTACGAGTCCCTTCGTGCATCGCGGCGGGGCACAATTCCCGAGATGCAACGGAAGAGACTTTCGTTTTAGGGGCCGTGTATCCTGTAGGTCCTAAATTATGGAGAGATTCCCGTCTGTCACCTTTCTAGTGAAGAAACTGTGATTGGCCCTTAAGCCTTGGCGAGCGGCTATTTTTTTTTTTTTTATATACATTTCTCCATTAGTCCCGTGTGTGCATGATGATTGTTTCTAAGATCTCTGAAGACTAAACTGGGAGTTAGGAGATCTTTATTCCACTTCTAAACCAGTAATTTGTTATGTGTCTAGCATTCTTTGCTCCCTCTCTTGCAATAGAGGCTTTACAATAATTCAAACACTTACTATGCTCTTTCTTTCCTTGTATCTAATAACTTGGTCCTTACAATTACTCGGAGAAAGTACAGAATACTTTGTGATCTGGTTAATATAGGACAGACAGCATGGAAAAGACTAGATGGGTTTTTTTTAATTGTTTATTGTTATTTGTTTGAGACAACGTTTCATTATGTGTAGCCTTGGCTGGCCTGGAACTCCTTATGTAGATGAAACTGGTTGAACTAAAGTCAAAAGCCACGGTGCCCAGCTAAAGGCTAAATAATTTAAAGCTGAGTCAATATTGGGTGGTTGTAGCAGATTCAGAATCAGATGCATTAATTAGTTACACCAGCACCCATCGAGACAGGCTTTCTCTGTGCAGCCTTGACTGTCCTAAACCTCATTCTGTAGACGAGGCTGGCCTCGAACTGAGAGATCTGCGTGCCCGCACTCATCTACACAGCTCTCTACCCAGAAGAAATAGCCACCTTCACAGGCTTTCTCTGGGACAGTTACTTGAAATAATTCCCTCAGGAAGGGACTGTACCTGAGGCAGAGGGAGTTTGGCTGCAGGCAAATCAGTGAATTCCCACCCTGCCAC
>NC_022016.1:54998278-54999042 GCF_000317375.1 Microtus ochrogaster | reverse complement strand
CGCCCGGCCTGCCTAGACTTCTGTTACAGCGTTTTGCCATGAAATTGAAGCTACTGTTGTCTAAATGCTGCAGTCTCAGGGGCTAGAGTCAGGCTGTTGCAAAGTTTGCTAATTGCACATTATTTTAGGGTCCTTAGATGTTGGCCATTTTCTATAATAACTCTGTCAGACAGACTATGAGTAGTGTTTTGTCTGTTCAGATGTAACTGTGAGAGGCAAGCTATATATATTATATAATAGGCTCAGTGGCAGACTATTTACTTAGAATGATCAAAGCTCAAACCAGAAAACATTGCAACCTTGCTAGTTTACTGGGGGAACTGAGGCTCAGAAAGTTGAGGATTAAAGGTGTCTGGAGCCCTGCAGTGGTGGCACACATGCTTTTAATCCCAGAGCTAGACAGAGGCAGGAGGATCTCTGTGAGTTCAAGGCCAGCCTGGAATCCAGAGTCAGTTCCAGAAACCCAGTGGTGGTGGTGGTGGTGGTGGTAAACAAACAACAACAAAAAGCAAACAAGAAAAGAAAGAAAAATTAAAGAAGGTGTCGAGAAACCCTAGAAGCCCCGATTCTGTCCCAATAACACATAGGCAATCTCTGAAGAGGCAGCATATATAGATTGTTTCTACAAAATCCCATACAAAGAGGATTCTCTAGATCAGAGGTTCTTAACCTTCCTAATGCTGTTTATTACAGTTTCACATGTTGTGATGGATGATCCCAGCCATAAATTTAGTTATTTTTTAAAAACCGATTTTTATTTTTTT
>NC_022016.1:54975513-54997483 GCF_000317375.1 Microtus ochrogaster | reverse complement strand
CCCAACAACAGAATCTTAAAGGAGCTGGAGAGATGGCCACTGTTCAAGGGTGCTTGCCGATCTCGCAGAGGACCAGGATTTAATTCCAAGAACCCTCATGGTGGTCATCGATTGTCTACGGATTCTAAATTCCAGGGCATCCAGCGCCCTCTGCTGGTCACCAGGCATGCACACAGTGCGCTTGCTTATACATGCAGGAAAACACAATTTTTCATAAAGGGTCTTGGGGCTAAAGAGAGGGCTTAGTTGTTAAGAGCGCTTGGTGTGCGATAAACAGGACTGGAGTTCGAATCCCAGCGTCCGTGTGACAAGGTAGAGGCTATCCCACGCTTACCTGCAACCCTACCTCCCTGAGGCTGTGGGGCAGCACAGAGAGCAGAGAACTGCAGGGCTTTCTGGCTTCTAGCTTAGCCGGGAAAACTAAAGCCCAGGGTGCAGGGAGAGGCCCTGTTTCAAAGGAATAGGTAGAGAGCAATAGAGGAGGGCATTAAGTCCTCTTTTGGCCTCCATACAACCATACATGTGTGTATACTCATACGGACAAATATATCTGCACATAAGGAAATAAATGGGGGAGGGGGAGAATTCACTAAGTGGGCCACCATGGGGCCTCACACCTTTGGAAGAAGGATGGCAAATTCAAGGTCAATCTGGACAACCTGGTGAGTTTGAGGCCAGCCAGGGCAATTTAGTAAGACTGTCTACAACTAAAAAAGCATTTTTTTGAAAAGCTTTTTTTGAGATAGGGTTTTTCTGTGTATCCCTGGCTGTCCTGGAACTTGATTTGTAGACTAGGCTGGCCTCAAACTCACAGATCTGCCTGCTTCTGCTTCCCAAGTGCTGGGATTAAAGGTGTGTGCCACCTGCAAAATAAAGGCAAACTGGCACCAGATGGCAGCTTCGACCTCAGTTCTAGTCCACCTAGAACAGCTCTTAGTTGATTACAAGACTAAATCAAACAAGTCATCTATTTCCTCCTTGGTTGGCCCCAAAGGGTGAGACACTGCTCTGTACACCTTCAATAAAAGAACAAGGAAGTGTTGGGTATGGACGGCTCAGTGTTTAAGAGCACTTACTGCTCTTATGCAATTCCAGCTTTGGCTCGCAGCACCCACGCGAGATAGCTCAGAACCGTCTAAAACTCCCGCTCCAAGAGATCTCATAGCCTTCACAGGCCCCAGGGACACACATAACATACAGATACACACACAGCCAAAACACCCATATGCATAAAATTAAAAGAACAAAAAACCAAGGGATGGGGGCTGGAGAGATGGCTCATGGGTTAAGAGCATTGTCTGCTATTCCAAAGGTCCTGAGTTCAATTCCCAGCAACCACATGGTGGCTCACAACCATCTGCAATGAGGTCAGGTGCCCTCTTCTGCCCTGAAGGGATATATTGTATACTAAATAAATAAATACTTAAAAAAAAAAAACCAAGGGATGGAGGAGCTGCATCAGTGGTTAAGATCCCTTACTTAGAGGATTCCAAGTTCAGCTCCCAGCACCCAGATCAGGTGGCGCTCACAGCCATCTATAAGTTTAGTTCTAAGGCCATAGTTTTCATCCTGTGGGTCTGGATCATGACCCCTTTGAGGGGTCAAAGGATCTTTCACAGGGGTCACATACCAGATATCCTGCATATCAGGTATTTACACGATGGTCCATAGCAGTAGCAATATTGCAGTTATGAAGTAACAATGAAAATAATTTTGGCTTGCCGGGTTGTGGTGGCGCACGCCTTTAATCCCAGCACTCGGGAGGCAGAGGCAGGCGGATCTCTGTGAGTTCGAGACCAGCCTGGTCTACAAGAGCTAGTTCCAGGACAGGCTCCAAAGCCACAAAGAAACCCTGTCTCGAAAAAAACCAAAAAAAAAAAAAAATTGGGCTGGAGAGATGGCTCAGAGGTTAAGAGCACTGGCTGCTCTTCCAGAGGTCTTGAGTTCAATTCCCAGCAACCACATGGTGGCTCACAACCATCTGTAATGAGATCTGGTGCCCTCTTCTGGTCTGCAGCATATATGTAGGGAAAACGCTGTATACATAATAAATAAATCTTTAAAAAAAATGGTTATTTCTTGTTCACTCCATATTGAAGCTTAGATATAAGCTAAGAACCTCCAAGAGGAGGCAGAGGCAGGAGGATCTCTGTGAGTTCAAGGCCAGCCTGGTCTACAGAGCTAGTTCCAGGACAGTTAGGGCTGTTACACAGAAACAAACCTAAATTGAAATTCCCCCTCTCCCCCCCAAAAAAGAGAAGAAAAAAATTCTCTGTTGGCTTAGTGGCTCAGGGTTCCTCTTGGAGGAAGTACCCAAAAACAGAAAAAGAAAATGTTAAATGCACCAGGCAGTGGTGGTGTATGTCTTTAATCCCAGGCTGATCTACAGAGCGAGTTCCAGGACAGAATCCAAAGCTTCAGAGAAAGAGAAACACTGTCTTGAAAAAACAAACAACACACAAAAACAAAACAAAAAAAAAATAAGAAAAAAAAAGTTAAATGCCTGTCTGCCAGGGTATTCCCAACAACTGACCATGTCATTTGTCTCCAGGGTAACTGGCATATTGATGTTCCTGTTTCAAATGATACCTCGCAAGTAGATGACATCTGGGGCCCTGCCTAGTATCTGTGAAGCCTTGGACTTAATACCCAGTACATAGAAAGAGAAAAGTAAATAAAATTAACTAAAACTGTACACTGTCTTCCAACCAAAACCTTCCTTGGGTTTAGTCAGATTTGGTTTAATAAGGCTTGACTAACATTCGACTTTCATGGAGTTTTTGGGCATGAAGCAAGAAGCTGAGACAGCAAAATGGGAATGCATCAGGAAGGGCTCCCAGGGGCGCATGTACACCTAGGGAGGTGATGGATGTTCACAATCTTGACTGTAGTGATGGTTTCATGGGTGTGTATCAACTTACCAAAATTAACGTTCTAAACATACAATTTATCTTTTTTTTTTTTAAAGATTTATTATGTATACAGTATACTGCCTACATATATCCTATTAGCCAGTAGAGGGCACCAGATCTCATTACAGGTGGTTGTGAGCCACCATATGGTTGCTGGGTATTGAACTCAGGACCTCTGGAAGAGCAGTCAGTCAGTGCTCTTAACCTGAGCCACCTCTCCAGCTCCCTAAACATACAGTTTATTATATGCCAATTATATCTCAATAAAGCCATTTCAAAGAAAAAATCCATAGGCACTGGGGCGATGGTTCAGTTGGTAAAGTGCCTACCATACAGTTATGAGGAGCTGGTGGTGGTAGGACGAGAACAGTAGGGTTCCTCTTACATGCTGGGATTAAAGGTGTATACCACCATGCCTAGCAACTTTTGTTTTGGTTTTTGACATAGGGACGCTAGGCAGTCAATCTTGAGCACTCGACCTTCCTGGCACTGTCCTCCCCTACTAAATACTGGGATTATAGGCATGTGCCACTATTCTGGTCAAAGCTTAATCTCACACAGCCAAATCTTATCTAGTATTCAAGAGCAGCACCGACACTGGCTTCAAAATTACGAGTGATGATTGTGACTGGGAGTTTCTCTTGATGGAAATCCTGGACCTCCCAGTCCCACGGCAGTCGACGTGACAAGGCCTGTTGGTGGCTGGGTGCGGTCCAGTGCTTTATGAGTTACTTCAGCTTTGGGGAAATTATCAAGAAGAAACTTAAAAAATACTCCATATAATGTAATTACAAGCACATGGCTTCCTCCCTTAGCTGCTAGAGTCTTGATGGCCCCCTTTGGTTTGGAGACAGACAGGGTTTCACATAGCCAAGCTGGTCCTCCTGCCTCTACAGGCCAGTGTCCGGCTTCCACGGTGCTGAGTGCTGGACCCAGGTCAGGCACTCTATACTATCCACATCCCAAGGCTTCCTCATGCTAGACAGGAACTCTAATATTGACATTCCGGGTCTGCTTACTTTCCAGTAAGGGTCACTCCAAACCAAAGAAGACAAGTTAGAATTTTGCAACTTTTTATTTCTGCTTTGTATCTATTACAGTGTTTGAAACCTAAAGAAATACATTTTCTCTTCAAATTTGGATGTGTATATAAATATTAGTCTGGACTCAGCACACTCAACGCCATGTTTTCTTGGCCTATTTCTGCTCTGAAATCAAGCTTTGTTTGTCTACCCAGGGGCCCTGAGAACATGAAAAAATAGAGTTTACAGTTCTTAGAAAAATAAAAGCAAATGAATTTAGAAAGCAAAACCTGTGAGGATTAAATTCACCTTTCTAGGGCTCTTACCTGGAAACCCAAGCTGTCCTTGGGCGATGGTTCTGTCTGCTGGGTAGCCGAGACCTCATACCCACTTAGTTTATTTAATAGGTCAAAAAAAGGCATTTCCCAAAAAGGTGACTACAACAGCCAATACCCACCCAAGCTTCTGAGGTTTCATGGCTTCAGGCAGACTCAGGACTCTAGAGCTGAGACTTCCTGCACATAGTATGCCATGGTCTTTCTCTAAACAATGACGTCAGAACCAGAGGAGCACAGGGCTCATGGGCATCATTGGCATGTGCTGGTGTGAGCAGCAGCAGTCAGGCTGGCCTAGAAATAGGTAGGTAAGCCCAAGCCTTTGAAGACACATCACACAAGCCTCTCCCCTCTTCTGATCAGGTTCCCCAGTTATGGCTGTTTTCTTCACAGCTTTGGTTCTGCACGTAGTTCTGGCTTCAAACAAGATGCTCTCTCAAAAGAAAAATAAGGGGCTGGAGAGGTGGCTCAGAGGTTAAGAGCACTGGCTGCTCATCCAGAGGTCCCGAGTTCAATTCCCAGCAACCACATGGTGGCTCACAACCATCTGTACTGAAATCTGATGCCCTCTTCTGCCCTGTGGGCAAACATGCAAGCAAACACTATGTACATAATAAAAAAGAAAAAAAAGTTAAGTTTTCATTCAGATTGGGTTGGAATTGACCTCAAATTCTTCCACTGCCATGCATGTCTTATTCTGGGGTGGGACTAGGGGCTACACTGGAAACTCAATCGGTTATGACAGCCTTTGGCTAAAGAGCAGCTTGTGGATCCCCAGAGGGGCAAATTATCGGTTTTGCTGGCCTAACAAAAGAATACAAGAGGTAAAACAAAAAATACTGGATGAGGTTGGTCTAGAATGCGCCAGAAGTCTATCCCTTATGGCCTCGCCATCCAAGGCTGCTGCTGCTGCTGCTCAGGATCTGCCCTGGTTCAAGTACACTGAGCCTTGAACCCCTCCTTCCCCAGTCTGCTAGGGAAGCTTGCCAACATCCTGTCGCCCTCCTGGGTCTGCAGGGACCTGGGGAAACTGGCTTTTTGCCTTCAAGAAGTTAGACCTTGAGCTGGAATAATACCCAAGAGGATGGACACCAAACTGAGTGAAGCTGGGGAAGAGATGAGGTCAGAACAGAAAGAGCAGAAGCCTCCACAGGAGGGCATGGAGTGAAGATGAAGTGCTATGTGACCGGCAGACGGGAGGAGAAACAGTTCCTCCACGCAGGAAGTTTCTCTTTTTACTGGGTTGGTTTCAGGTAAGTAAAAAGACCGCATTTAATAAACTTCTTTTTGCCATGGCTCCAGGCAGTGGTGGTGCACGCCTTCAATCCCAGAACTTGGGAGGCAGGGGGATCTCTGAGTTCAAGGCCAGCTTGGTCTACAGAGTGAGTTCCAGGACAGCCAGAGCTGCACAGAAAAACCAAAAGAACAAAAAAGAACCTTCTTTTCATCTCTTGTAGCAGAAGACAATAGCAGCTGTAGCCTGTGGTTGGCTTCAGCACACAGGCTGGAGATGACTTCCAGGTACGGAGGGAGAAGCAGTAGATATAGGGTCCCAGGTAAAGGGGACTGACTACCAGAGCTCTCCAAAAAAAGGCCACCAATACTAGCTTCTTGGAAGTGCGAATGTGTGCACAGACCCAAGGAACAATTGTGCCAACAGGACAGAACTCATAGGGTTAAGCCAGAAGGCTGCAGCCAACATCAAGGCCTGTGGTCACTGGGGAGAGATGGAGACTGAAGACAGCATCTAGGAATGACCACTCTATCAGTCACTTAAGAACATCTCAGTGTGGGATGCCTAAAACAGCTAGGTAACCAGCCTTTCATCTGGTACTGGATCCAAGTCTGAAGGCAAAGCAATACTGGAGAAAGGATAGGGAAAGCAGACATTCATGGTTCATATTGAGACTCTGGCTCCAAGGGAAGGGCTTAACTGTTGCTTGAGATGTTCAGAGTAGACCCCACTACAGTGTTCTGCTCTTCCGACAAGGGTGATTGATGATGGCAGTCATGGAGGGATTTTGAACTAGGAGCAGAGTTTGTAATAAAGCTGCGGGCCAGGTTAAAAAAAAAAAAAGGCTCTGCCTATTGCCTTCCCGGAAGGCCAGAGAGTAGAGGAGTACAGTTGACTCGCCAATGTGGCCCAATGTTGGTCAAGGTTTCCAGTATAAACTGCCAGCCCTGAACTACTTTTCTTAGGAGCAGGGTCAATCTGAAAGCCAATGGCCAACAGCAAGAACCTGAACTTCTTATCTGCAATGTGTGGGAGCCAAAGGGAAATCTGTGGGAACAGGAATAAGAATGCTGTTTCTGGAGAAAGAAGTGTACACGAGGATGGGATACCCCCATTTCACCACAATGGGGTTCCACAGGTGGTCTACACCTCGATGACAGCACACCCCACTCCCTGCCCCCAGAGCTCAGTTTTAGTGTAACGTGTAACCCACTAAAACACAGGCCAGCCTGAGGTATTGAACCAGCTTTACTCAGAAGAAAATGTGTCTGTGTAACTGTCACAAGAAGGGGAAATCCAATCCAGGTACAAGGACCGTCAGAAGGGAGATGCCAACAGCTCTCAAAGTATCCAGGTCGCCAAGGTTCTCTGATGACAGGAGAGGCAGCTGTGTCGTGACTTATCTGGGTAACAGGACTGGCACTGTGTTAGAGAAGGCAGGCTGCTTTCTGCTCAGAAGCAAGGACCAGAGCAGCAGACTTCACCAGGCCCTGAGGCCCTCTTTGCTCCCTTCAGGTACTGGGACAATCAGCCCAGGCCGATTGACTTGAAGGCTCCAGAGGTGAGAGTTGGTCCCAAGCGGTGGCCCAGAATCCAAGCAGAGAAGAAAAGGACCAAGTTCAGTCCTCTGAGTGGGAAGCTTCTACACCTCTTTCTGGTCTTCCTCACGGTATCCCACTCACAGGCGGTTTTTGTCCTCCTAAGACCTTTAAGACTGACTTACTTAATATATAGACTATAAAAAAAAATACAGAACTTTGACATTCTCTCCTTTGGAAGTAAAATATACATGATCCAACTATGGCAGAAGGAAGAAGAAAGGCCAAAGGCAGGGATTCCTGACTATCCCAATACACGACCCTAACTCCAACCTCCTCTGCAACTTATGGGTCATCAGAGCAAGGACTTTCTCCTCAGGAGAAGGAAGGACCACAGCCCACCATCTCAAGCTCAGGAGAAAACACAGCCACCTCAGAGGTTCATTCAACTCTGAGGTGAATTTTCAAGTAAACAAATAAAGTTGGGTCGCACCATTTAGGAGGTGGGTAGGATACAGGGTCAGTAGCTACAAAAGGGAAGCCCTGTCTGAAGGCCTGTGCTCCTCCCTTCCACTCACACTGGTGATATGTCCCAGGAGAGTGAGGGGGAGGGCTTAGGCATAGGGTCAGAGGAGGGAGGGACCTTTGTCTCATGGGGGCCTCCCTAATTAGCCTCTATTTCCAGACAGTGCTGGCAGCTGGGTTCTTAAAACCAGCTTTTTGGGAAGAGCAACCTTAATACAAGAAAAATGTGCAAAAGAAAAAAATTAAATAACCAATCCAAGCATACAAGATTAATATTCAGTCAGAGCAAGAACACTTTGTTTTGGACTTCTCCCCTCCCCTCCCCTCCCACCTCTGGAATATTCCATCTGCTCAAGTACCCGAGATAAGAGTTACACACATCAGGGCAGAGGACTGGGATGGATGAAACAAGATAAATGGGAAGGAAGTCACCACTAAAGAAAATAAAAGAAAAAAAAATTTTAAAGGTGCAAATTGATTACCTCAGTCCTCCTTTGCCTACCCCTGGGCTCCTGGGTTAAAGACATGTGTGCAGCCAAAATAAGTGTAAGGAAGAAAACCCACACGCCCCCTTCTTGTCACAAAACCCAGTGTGAGCCTCAGATGCTTCTGTCTGTCCAGAGGGTGCCCTCCAGGGAAGGGGATGAGCAGGTAAGAGCACAGTCTCCAGGGCAGCAGGTGTATGGTGGCTGCTGGTGGGGTGGCTGTTTCCCTGCCCACCAGAGGGCTGCTCTTCCGCTGGCTGGTGGTGCTTCCCATGCCCTCCCCTCCCCGGAGGCAGACATTATAGCTGGAAGCCCTCCATGGGGGCCTCGGGCTGTTGGAAGATGAACTGCTGTTGCGTCTCATCCACCTGAGGAGCCAGGCTGCTATCGTCATCTTCTACACCGAAGTAGTGCTCAATGAGGTCAAAGGCCTTCTGGTAGATTTCCTGGTTCTCGTGGCTCTGGAGAAACTCGATTTTATCCAAGCCTAAGGTGGTAAGAAGAAATATATATATGAAATTTTCCTTTCTCGAGAGACAAATTTCTAAATAAAAGTAGTAAGATCATTTCTTGACTTGAAAAAGGAGACAAGGTTGCTTCCTCAAATTATAGAATTGCAGAAGACATCGAAATGTCAGCTGATAGTAGAGGTCTAGGGAGCTAGAACAAACCTCAGTTGTAAAGTGCTTGCCCTGAAGCATGAGTTTGCTCCCAGGAACCCACAGCTAGATAGAAAAGGTGGCAGGCACTTATAACCCTAGTAGGGGTGGGGAGGACAGCAATGGGACAAACTGCTTGGCTTGTCAACAGGCTTCCTCAGTGAGCCCTAGGTCTGAGGGAGCAGTCCTCTCTCTCAAAAACAACCAACCAACCAAAAAACAAAACAAGGTGTTTAGCTCTTGAGGAAGGACACCTGAGGTTGACCCCTGGCTTACACACACTTGGACACAACACATGTGTACACACACAAATTAGAGGTTCGAGTCCAAATTCTGTTTTAAGCTAACTCTGGACAAATCATGATTTTGCCTCTTCTGACAAGGGTTGGTAGAGGCAATTCAGTATTTTTTTTTTTTCTTTTTCGGGTCCTGGAACTTGCTGTGTAGACCAGGCTGGCCTCAAACTCACAGAGATCCACATGCCTCTGCCTTATAAGTGCAGGGATTAAAAGACTGAGCCATCACTGTCTGGCTACAATTCATTATTTTTGTTTTGTTTTTGTTTTTTCGAGACAGGGTTTCTCTGTGGTTTTTGGAGCCTGTCCTGGAACTAGCTCTGTAGACCAGGCTGGCCTCAAACTCACAGAGATCCGCCTGCCTCTGCCTCCCGAGTGCTGGGATTAAAGGCGTGCGCCACCACCGCCCGGCTTGGTAGTATCAAATTTTTGACTTCCTTCTTACACCTGTATCATATCTACTTTTGCTTTTAGCTTTTTGAAACAGTTTCTATGTGTAACAGCCAAGGTTATACTGGAACTCACTTGATAGATCAGGTTGACCTAGAACTGACTGAGATCCGCCTGCCTGTGCCTCCCGAGTACTGGGATTAAAGGCGTGCGCCATCCACTGCCCGGCCATATCTACTTTTTAGGTAGGTAGACCCCATGAAAATAACAATGACCTATTGCTGCTCAGAGAAAGAAGGGACTGGTAGAACAAGAAAACTAATACTAATTAGTTCTAGCTACCTGGCTAGTCAGTACATGTCAGGTATTCCCAAGGAAAGGTCTGTAAGCATGCATGGTATAGCTTGGCTAGAACAGAAACTCATCATTGGTCTAGAAGTGGGTGTAAAGGTGTTTGTTGCCAAACTTGACAATCTTCACAACCCACATGATGCAAAGAGAGAACTGACTCCTGCAGGTTGTCCTCTGACTTCCATATCCAAATATGACAGATCATGTGCGCTCACACTCACATGTACACACACACACAAATGAGTGGATAAGTAAATGTAGTAAAAAATACAAAATAATCAGACTAAAGTTTCATAAAATGTGTGGATGTGCTCCAACATCTCCCCACCGATGGACATATGTGCGGCCAGGGAGAGAACTTACCATAGGCCTCCTCAATGAGGCCACAGTAGGGATTGACCCCTGAGCCACTACGCTTGCCCTCTTGCTCTCCAAGCCGCAAGATGTTCTCTAGTCCATTGAGGGCTACTTGCACAATCTTTGAATCCATTACAGTTAGCAAGTCACACAGTGGTTTGATGCAGCCCAGCGACACCAGGTACCTGGGGACCAGAGATAAAGTAAGCTCCAAATTAACGCAGAACAAGTAAAGCTCTAGGCAGGGGCTTTGCTTCTCTCATAGAAAACAATGAATTCTTCCTGAGTTTTGATAATCTCCTATCTTCAACTTAATCTCTACACTCTTGCTCTGCCACTCATCTAGTTCCCTGATGAACAAGTACACCAGAGTCCTAACGTCACACCGGCCACAATATTAATCACTGTAGACACATTGCGAAATTCTTTGGGGAGATGAAGAGATGGCTCAGGTTAGGAACACTGGCTGCTCTTCCAGAGAACCTGAGTTCAATTCCCAGCAATCACATGGTGGCTCACAAACATCTATATAATGAGAACTGACTGGTGCCCTCTTCTGGAATACAGGCTATGTAGGCAGAATACTGTATTCATAATAAATCTTTTTTAAAGAAATTTTTCTGGGGGCTGGAGGGATGGCTCAGTGGTTAAGAGCCTTGCCTGCTCTTCCAAAGGTCCTGAGTTCGATTCCCAGCAACCACATGGTGACTCACAACCATCTGTAATGAGGTCTGGTGCCCTCTTCTGGCCTGCAGACATACACACAGACAGAATATTGTATGCATAATAAATAAATAAATATTTATAAAAAAAAAAAGAGAAATTTTTCTGGTTCTTTATTTCCCTGAGGACAACCTCTATTGTTTGTTAATACAGATAGTCTACAATCTGGTTCTCATCTCTTTAGTTCTACTCAATATTCCTTTTACACAAATGTAGTCAAATTTGTGAAGCTCTCCAAATTCTTAGACCTTTTTGTATACTGATTTCTCATCTAACAAGCATACTATATAATGCTGTATTTAATACCCTCCCCGCTTTTTTTGTTTTTTTGAGACAGGGTTTCTCTAGTTTTGGAGACTGTACTGGAACTTAATTCTGTAGACTAGGCTGGCCTTGAACCCAGAGATCTGTCCGTCCCTGCCTCCCGAGTGCTGGGGTTAAAGCTGTGCACCACAGCCCAGCTCCCCTCTGAGTGCTTTTTAAGCCTGGTTTCTTTATGTAGCCCTTGCTGGCCTGGGATTCGCTATGTAGATCATACTGGCTTCAAATTCACAGAGCTCTGCTTGTCTCTGCCTCCAGAGATCCTAGATCTAAGTCATATACCATCATGTCCAGCTTCTATTTTCTAATGAGTTTTCCTTTCTCCAGTGACCCCTTCAGTAGGTTATCATTAGAGGTAAAGACCCTTAGTCAGTGTCCACCATTCCTATTGTTTAGATGATACAAACTAGAATAAAGGAGCATATGTACAAACTGGGTGGGTATGGAGGCATGGAGTACAGAGGTGTGTGTGCATAATCCAAACATTTGGGAGGTAGAGTTAGAAGAGGTCGGCCTATCTCACACAGGAATCTAGACCGGCGCCCTGTATCATTTAGCAGCTTTCCAGTTAAGCCTTATTACAGTTAGACTAGGGCAGACCTTTCCCATCAAAAGCCATTTATTTAGCTATCTGAAAACCATGAACAAAGAAAGGAGACCACACATTTAAGATGTTGGGAAAGGAATCATACCTGATTTGCTCTGGGGTTCCTCCTGATGTGGCATTAGTGATGGCCCAGGCAGCTTCTTTCCTGGTACGAAACTCTGCTTTCTGAAGGATTTCGATCAACACAGGGAAGATATTTGCATCTATGACAGCCTGAAAGAAAAATGAGGAAGGAGGAAGGAGGTAGAAAGATAGTTTAAGGAGAAAAAACAGAAGGGTCAGGTATGATGATATGCTTGTGTAATCCCAATACTTGGGATAATGAAGGCAGGAAATCAGGAATTCAAGGTCATCAGAGGCTAGCCTGGACTCCATGAGACACTTGAGGCAGAGGTAGGATAGGATAGGTCTCAGAGGAAAAAATGAAGAAATGGCAAACATAGTACAAACATCACTTTCGACTTAGGTTTCTCTCCGTTAACCTACCTGAAAGTTCTTTGACCCCAGCTAACAAAGCGTGGGGAAACCTAGTTTCCACTATGTAGAGCCACTGACCAACTGGCCATGCTGACCCCAGTTGTTTTGGTGGTGATGGGAAAATATTCTACCACTGAGCTACACTGTTTCTGTGGAAGCAAATCTACCTGTATCTGAGCCCTGTTGCCAGCAGTGATGTTTGAAATGGTCCAGCAAGCTTCCTTCCGGATTGACTCCTTAGAGCTGCTCAGCAGGTGGAGGAGGCATGGGAGGGCTGAACAGTTAAGAATAACCTGGACAAAAGCACAGAAATACAAAAAAATTAGATATTTAGAGTTACCCACACTTCAAAACACCATAAACAGTGCAAACCAACCCACAAAACAGAAGAGAATACTTGGAAAACATATTGGCAAGGATTAATATCCAGAATATATAACTGACTCCTAAAATCATAAAAACACCCTAAGCAACCAAACTAAAAATGAACAAAAAAAAGACATTTCTTCAAATAATGATATATAGATTGTCAATTAGCACACAAAATAGGCTCAACACCACTATCAACAGGGGAAAAAAAAAATCAAACCATGAGACAGCACTTTTTTCTCTTTAGGATGGCTGTTATAAAAACATCAGAATGGGCTGGAGAGATGGCTCAGTGGTTAAGAGCACTGCCTGCTCTTCCAAGGGTCCTGAGTTCAATTCCCAGCAACCACATGGTGGCTCACAACCATCTGTGATGAGGTCTGGTGCCCTCTTCTGGCCTGCAGGCATATAAGCAGACAGAATACTGTATAAATAATAAATAAATAAAAAAGAATCAACTCCATGATTACAGAATAAAATTATTCATTTAAAAAAAAAACATGAGAAAAGGAGATGTTCTCGAAAGAGAGGGAGAATCTGGTGCTGGTAGAGATATAAAACAACACAGCAGTTAAACTCATAAAATTAGCATAAATTACCATGTTATCTAATCTCTTTTGCATATACAAGACCAAAAAGGAAAGTAAGCAGAGACTGGCAGCTGTATACCAGGGTCCATAGCAGCATTATGCATAATAGGGAAGAAGTAAAAGCAACATAAATGTCCAAGATGGATGAAGGGGATTTAAAAATACAGTATACACAAACACTGGACTATCATTTAGCCTTACTAGGAAAATTCTGACACATGCTACAATATATATGAACCTTACAGACATTATGCTAAGCCAGCCAGACGTAAGGGATATTGCGTGACTCCACTTATAATGAAGTGTCTATAGCAACACAATGGAATAAGCTACACAGCAACAGCAAGAAAAACGAGAGCACATGCTAACTCATGGAGTTGAAACCACACTACTAACTGAAGAAATCAAAAAGGAAATCAGCAGAGTCCTTACTTTTGAACAAGGGAAACTTACTGTGCCCTCATGGCAGGGAACATTCTTTTCATTTTACATTTCTGTGCTCAAGTGTGTACAGAGCGCACAGTATTTTACTTTTCTGTGACAGGACTTTGTTATATTGCCCAGGCTGGCCTCAAAATCCTGGGCTCATGTAATCCTTTCTACTTCAGCCTCCCCAGTGGATGCACCATTCTGCTGCTGGTTTGTAGGAATTTTCATATTTTTGAGTTTTTGAGATAGGGTTTCATATAGTTGAGGATAGGCTTGAACTAGCTGACCCTTAAGGGCTAGGATGACAGGCGTGAGCCACACATGGCTCAAAAGTTTAACACGAGGTTAATACAAGGTGATATCTATGGGATCCTAAAGGTCTAGAAAGCATTGGTGGAGCCAACAGCTTTCTGTAAGGATTACAGATCAGATGTAACTCTCTCATCATGACCAATTAAATCCAGTCATTCCATTGAGCTTTCTTTTCACAAGCACTACCTGGATGATCTGTTCTAATTTAAGAGAAGAAGAAACTCTGAAAACCAGAGAGTGACAATGCTAAAGCCGTTCGTTCTCTGCTAGACCACGTGGCCTCCCATCACCGAAGAAGACTTTTGTCCACAGGTTTGTTCTCCCATAGTTAGTCTGAGTTAAAATCCTATCTCCCGGCCGGGTTTGCACGCCTTTAATCCCAGCACTCGGGAGGCAGAGGCAGGCGGATCTCTGTGAGTTCGAGACCAGCTAGTTCCAGGACAGGCTCCAAAACCACAGAGAAACCCTGTCTTGAACCCCCCCCCCCCAAAAAAAATCCTATCTCCCTCTTCTTCCTTACCTGGGTCTGGATGTCATCACCAGTGACAATATTACCCACAGCTCTCAAGGCAGGAGACGCGACTTTGTAATCGTTGTGCCTACAAAGGAAGAACAGCTCCTCAGTAGTGAAGCAACACTTCATATTCAGCCCTGCTGAAGACCAAGGCTGGCAGCATTCCTTACAACTCCAGACACCGAGAGGTCAGCAATCTGCTGTTCATAGCTTTTTTCTTTTGTCTTATGAGACAGATTCACTCTGAAGCCCAGGTTGTCCTTGAATTTGTGATTCTCCTGCCTCAGACTCCAAATGCTGGGTTTACAAGCATGCACCACCCTGCCCATCTTAAGATAGAACTCTTTGAACTTGGTGAAGCTAGGGAAACTTTTACCCTCTTAAACTGAAACAACTCACATGAGAAGTTCTACCAGTCTTCGGCAAACTCCAGAGTCTATGACTGCCTGGATCTTCTCATTGGGACCATCAGACAGGTACGAGAGGGCCCAGCAAGCATCTGCCAGCAAGTCTGAGTCGCTGCTGAAGAGTAGGCGAGACAATACAGGCAAACAAGGAGAGACCTGTTGGAAGCAGAGTGAGGAGGACTGAGAGCAAGGCGACGTCAGCACAATCACTGAGTCCATCACTGCCACTCCTTCCCTACACGCAATTCTAGAGCCTGGGAATGTCATCAAACCTGCAGGCCCACCTTTGTGTTTTCCTACCAAGGCGCACAAGACGGCCTGCTACACTGGCAAGTGCCTTTTAGTTTCACATGATTTGAGACTCTCAGGGATCTTCCCAAAACTTAAAGACTTCCTATAACGAAACATGGAATCACTATGGCTAGCAAGTAGTCCTTACCTTTGCAAATTCTGGAGGCGGGTTCTTCCCTCTGCAGAGGTTTGACAGGGCCCAGACTGCATTCCTTGTCATTGTCAGTCGTGTGGACTTAGTAAGGAGTCTGAAGGAAACAACAAAGCCACTGATGTTCTAGCATAGGACTGTTACCAAAAAACCCTAGAGGCAAACCCAGACCCCTAAGACTACTCTTTTGTTCTTGAAAAAGGGTCACTGTGTAGTCCTGGCTTCTCTGAAACATGCTATGGAGACCAGGCTAGACTCCCAGATGATAGGACTAAAGGTGTATGTATATATGTACGCATGTATTTATTTTTTAGGTTTATTTATTTATTATGTATACAGTGTTCTTCTGTCTGTCTGTGTGCCTGCAGGCAGGAAGAGGGCAATAGATCTCATTACAGATGGTTGTGAGTTACCATGTGGTTGCTTGGAATTGAACTCAGGACCTTTGGAAGAACAGCCAGTGCTTTAACCTCTGAGCCATCTCTCCACCCGCCCCCCCCGTATTTATTTTTTGAGATAAGGTTTTTTCTGGTTAGCCTTAGCTGTCCTGAAACTTGGTCTATAAGCCTGGCTGTCCTGAAACTCAGATGTGCCTGCTTCTACTTCTGAGTGTTAGGATTAAAGGCGTGCACCACTACACCCCAGCCCAGGGTTTTATTATCTTAAGTAATAAGTTACCCCCAAAATGTACTGCTATTTAGCAGCCCTACAGATGCCCCAGGTGCAAATGATCATAATTACTCACGTTAACAAAGGATTAAGGATGGAACAATTCAAGACGTAATCTCTGCAAACCGAACTGTCTCCAGCTATGTTTCCCAGAGCCCAGACTGCCTGAAAAGGGATGATGGAACTGTCACTCAAAAGCTTGGTAGCTTCTATGACTACTAGTTGCTCACCCCCCCCCACCACACACTTCAGTTTTTTTTTTATATTTATTATGTATATGATACTCTGTCTGTGTGTATGCCTGCAGGCCAGAAGAGGGCACCAGACCCCATTACAGATGGTTGTGAGCCACCATGTGGTTGCCAGGAATTGAACTCAGGACCTTTGGAAGAGCAGGCAATGATCTTAACCGCTGAGCCATCTCTTGAGACAAGGTGTCTCTGTGTAGCTCTGGCTGTCCTGGAAGCAGTTCTGTAGACTAGGCTGGCCTCTGCACACCACACCAGAACCCCCGTGCTGGGATCAAAGATGCGTACCACCACTGCCTGGCTTCTGTGACTGACAGTGTTAGGGCTTGACAGCAAGCTCCAGTGATCTCCCGCCTGGAAGCGTTGCTCTAAGAGCTTTTCCCCAGGAGGCCCTGGTTTTGTGGGAGAAGATAGGCTACCATCTGAACTGAAGCTAGAGACACCAAACTACACCTCACCCTTCCTTTAGAAAAAGAGAAAGTGGCTGGGTGGTGACACACGCCTTTAATCCCTACACTCTGGAGGCAGAGACAGGCGGATCTTTGTGAGTTCGAGGGCAGCCTGGTCTACAGAGTTACAGGACAGGGTCCAAAGCTACACAAAGAAACCCTGTTTCAAAAAACCAAAAAAAGGAGAAAGTGATCAAAAAGATTGGATGCTTCCTTTACCACAGACCTGATCTACACCAGGAAAAGAAGATCCTATCACAGTTTTCCATTTTTGTGGAACTCATTTTCATAACCGGAGAATCAAGCATTTATTTACTCATTTCATTCATGCATTCATTCTTTCATTATTTTGTAGCCCCTGGTTAGTCTGGAACTCACTATGTAGCCTCTAATCCAGAGGTTATAAGCGTCTGCCACCATGCCTACCCGGCTACCTCTTCTCCATTTCTGTGACATGATCAAGAATTCATAGAAGAGGGGCTGGAGAGATGGCTCAGTGGTTAAGAGCACCAGCTACTCTTCCACAGGTCCTGAGTTCAGTTCCCAGCAACCACATGGTGGTTCACAACCATCTATTTGGGATCTGATGCCCTCTTCTCACATAAAGGTGTACATGCAGATAGAGCACTCATAAAATAAATAAATAAATCTTAAAAAAAAAATTCATAGAAGAAATTGAAGTTGTGTCTTCACCTCAACGGTGTGGCTTCCTTTCCAACAGCATCTTTGATACCAAAAATTATAAAATTTACCTCACACTAACAACTAATCCTCTGACACCAATTGTGTGTCTGATAGTGTGATCCAATTCCAACACTAACTGTGGATTTAGCACAGATGCCACAGGTCAAGTGTGGAGAACTGGACTCACTTTTTATTTGTGTTTACTCAGTTTATCATCAAGGATGTGACTCAGGAAGGGCCAAATAGAACAGACGCACAGGATAGCGGGGAGGGAGTGGTGATATGATAGCATATAGCTTTTATGACCTCCGCCACCATCCCGATGCACAGATATGCTTACCATCTGCCAAATTCCCATTGTTCAAGTGTACTGATTTATATTTATTTTTAAATGGGCTGGCCTTAAGTGTGCTATGTACCCAAAGATAACCTTGAACCCCTGATTCTTACAGGTTTGCTGGGTTTTTGGTATTGGGGATTACACCCAGGAATTATTCATACATACTAAGCAAGAACTCTACCAATTGAACTACATTCTCTAGCCACGCACTGTTCAAGTGTTTTCATAATCCAATCTCCAAAGTAATACACCTAGGTTATAGAGAGATGTGACCTAAGTTTTTACCCAGCAATTCTGGGCTTGTCTATGGTAGGGACTAAACCCAAAGGCTATCTAGCCGCCCCCTCTACTTAACTTCATCACACAGACTGAGGCAGTTCCTCTGGGGCTCTGTAAGTAACAAGCGATACTCTGAAACTGACCTGTAGAGCACCACTGGAAGACATGGGATAAAACCTGAAGACACACTTTTTATTTTTTGTTTTTGAGATAGGGTCTCTCTGTGAAGCCTTGGCTGTCTTCAAACTCAGACATCTGATTGCCCGACTCCCAAGTGCTGGGATTAAAAGCATGCACCAATGAACCTGCCTCCAAATATAAATAATTATATTGTCAATATCATCAAAACCTTAATCGAATCTTGAACATTACCTGTTCTTGTACATCTTCAAAGTCTGAGTTAAGCAGCTCTATAAAAATGGGGACAGCTCCTGCTTCAATGACAATTTTGGTCTGCTGAGAGGTTCCAGAGGCAATGTTTGTCAGAGCCCAGGCAGCTTCAAACTGAAAGTAAGATTAGGCCACAACTGAGAGGTCATTCCAGACTGAACAACATACCTACCACCTGCCCCAAAACAGTCAATAAAGAAACCAAAACCAAACATGTCTTTGCCCACCATCCTTTAAGTAGTGCTTTGAAGAGCAGCAATGTGCATAACGAGTCCTCAACTAACACCTGTGGCTCTGTCATTTCCTGAGCTTCAGTTCTTTTGTTTCTGAAACAAGGATAAGAGTAATAGTGTGTTCTCTTCTCCCCTGTCCGCCTCTTCAAAGTCTGTAGCCAAGGCTCACCTTGAGCTTTAGCCTCTGTCCCCTGTGTGCCAGAAGTTCAGGCATGAGTTCAGTAGGCTCTCAACCTACTCTTCGCTGTCTCTCTAACAAGTTCTAATGGCTTTGCTCATTAAATGTTTCTGGGGAACAAAGACCCAGAGAGGCTGAGTGACCTGTATCAGGTCACTAAGTTAGAGGAGCACTAGACCTTCTGATATATAATAAATACCACAAACAGTGTTATCACATTCTGGAATCTCTGAAATCAAAAACTTCCTTCATGGGTTTTCTTTCTCTCTCTCTTTCTTTCAAGACAGGGTTTCTCTGTAGCTCTCTTGAGAAAGGGTCTTGCTATGTAGCCAGGCTGGTATCGAACTTGTGGCAATCGTTATGCCCTGCCCACTACATAGTGAAAATATTTGGGTGTGCTGTCACGTCTGGCTTAAAGCAATTTTTTTTTTCAGCATGTACATGTTTTGGTATATATACATTGTGGAAACTTAGCCAGGTTCACAAATTACGTCAATTATTGAGATCTTTTTTTTTTTTTAATTTTATTTATCTATATGTATTCCTATGTGCCATGGCATGTTTGGAGTTCAGAGGACAACTTGCAGGAGCCAGTTCTCTCCTTTCACAATGTGTGTCCAAGGCCACACTGTCAGGTCTGGTGGAAGTGCCTTAATCTAAAGAGCCATTATTTTACTGGCCCTGAGATTGATCGATCTCTTTCTCTTTCTTTCTTTCAGAGTCTTGTTTTCCTTTGCTGGTTGCAAAGATTGTGCTATCACACCTGGCCCTAAAACTTTTTTTGAGGAAGATACTTCAACTAATAGTTTCCTTTATTATTATTACTCTTCCATTCCCGTAAGATATGCCTGCAGAAGCCCACTGTCAGTCCATGAGGAAACCCACCCAGCATCTCTGCCCGAAAGCTTTACCTGTAATGTACAGTTCTCACTCCTCTTCAGAAACTCCACAAACCGGTCAACTACTCCTGGAGTGTTAATAACTTCATCTATTGGAGGACTTGGCTCTAGAGGGAGACAGGAAAGACACAAAGTCAGAGAAGCTTTGCTGATCCATTTGCAGTCCTGGATGCTTCTGACTACTCTGTCGTTTTTGTTCTATTTGTAACAGTCCTGGAGCTCGCTTTGTAGACCAGGCTGGTCTCGAACTCACTGAGATCCACCTGCCTCTGCCTCCCAAGTGTTGGGATTAAAGGCATGTGCCATCACCACTTGGCAATTTATTTATTATGTATACAATATTCTGTCTGTATGTATGCCTGCAGGCCAGAAGAGGGCACCAGATCTCATTACAGATGGCTATGAGCCACCATGTGGTTGCTGGGAATTGAACTCAGGACTTTTGGAAGAGCAGGTTATGTTCTTAACCGCTGAGCCATCTCTCCAGCCCCCGGCAACTTTTAAAAAGTTTTTTTGAGAGAGGGGTTTCTCTGTGTAACCGTTCTAGCTGTCCTAGAACTCTCTCTCTGTAGACTACACTGGCCTCAAACTCAGATCTTGTGGCCTCTGATCCCTGAGTGCTGGGATTAATGGTGTGAGCCACCACTGCCCACTGACTACTCTTACAAACATTTTATAACTGCCTTTTGCTCATCTACAAACTGCATAATACCCTTGTCATGTCACAAGTATAAAGGCAATCTAATCCTAAATTAGGTATGCTCAGCTATCCCTTACCAAATGGAAAGACAGTGAAAAACGAGTGAGAAAAGGCCAAGATCATTGCTCTTTTCTTGGTATAATATACTAACAACCAATGGCAGAGCCTTGCACATCTGATACATTGATGTTTATAGAGCAATTCTGTGTACTAGGTACTGATGATAGAGTATGAACAAAGCCAAAGTCCATGACTCACAGAACTTAACGTGCCAGTGAAAGGTAAGCTGTTAGAAAGCAGTAGTAAGGACTTTATCGTGACAGGGTTTCACTGTATAACCCAGGTTGGCCTGGAACTCACAGAGATCTACAGGCATTTGAATCCTCAGTGCTGGGATTAAAGGTGTTCGCCATCAATGCCAGGCTGTAAACCCAGAACTGAGGAGATTGAGGCAGAGGATCTTGAGTTCAAGGCTAACAAGACTATCATTAAAAAAAAAAAAAAAAAAGAAAGGAAGAAAGCTTTATCTGTAGAGTCTTCTCCAATACATTCTAGTGGAGTCAGAGGTCAGGATAGCTTCATTAAGAAGGTATTAAGGGGGGGGGGGGCTGGAGACAGTGCTCAGAGTTAAGAGTAGACACTGCTTCTGCACAGTTCTGTTCTCGGCTCCTAATCGATTGTAACTCCAGCTCCAGAGGATGTGACGTCCTCTTCTAGTCTCTGTGAGCACACATGCTCATGTGGCATACACACGGGCTTATTCAAAGGAAATCTGGCCAGGAAGGCTACAGTGAGCAATAGGTAGTAGTTAGGCAAAAACAACAACAACAACAACAACAAAGGAGGTCAAATCACACAGCACTTCTCTGAGGTGGACTCGGCTTTATACCTTTGGAGAGGAGTTTCCGGAATTTCTGTGTGGTTGCTAACTGCAAGTCAGAATCATCAGAAAAGAGCATCTCCACCATCTCTCTTGTGATCACACTTTCCTGGAATATAAAACAGGTGTATGACCTTGTGGTTAATACTAATACAAGATGAGAGCATAGAATCCTACATGGCTTCGTGCTTTTTAAGATCTTAAAGTAAGACGATGGTATAATATAGACCAGGAGGAGGGTCTATTTCATCCAAGTCTGCTTCAAGATACAACATTTCAAAGTGATTCTAATCTGTGATATAGCCAATGACTTCCCTGAATGTCTCGGGTATTTGCATCCTTGTTGAGTGTTTAAACTGACTGACCACAAAAAGGAAGAGATTAACACGATGGCAAAGATACGTAATGACGTGGCCACCTGACTCTATCCTGAGAACAGCTGTGCCCATGCCTTGAAGGCTTGCTTACCCCAGTTGTAGAGCTCACATAGGAGTCCATCAGCAGACTATCAAACATGGCGGCCTCTTCATTAATCAGCTCCACATTTCTCCGTTTAAAAAGCTGAAAAGGAAAATGAGGAGACAGAGCTAGCACTACTCACAAACTGGAGAAAGAATAACAAGAAGCAAGATTATGATACAGAGACAAAAAATAATAGCATGGGAAAATAAGGCCAAACTTAAGCAGATATAAAAGATATTCACAAGTTTTACTTTTTTATTTTTT
>NC_022016.1:54972339-54974583 GCF_000317375.1 Microtus ochrogaster | reverse complement strand
AATTTTTATTCATGTCAGTTATGTTGGCGCACGCCTTTAATCCAGCACTCAGGAGGCAGAGGAAGGTGGATCTCTTGAGTTTGAGACCAATTTGGTCTACAGAGCAAGTTCCTGGGCAGCTAGAGCTAAACAGAGAAACCCTGTCACAAAAAATAAAAACAAAACAAAACAACAAAACCCCAAAACCAACCAAAGAACAAACAAACTAGAGTTACACATGTTTATATACTGCCATATAGGTGCTAGAAACTGAACTTGGGTTCTTTGCAGGACCAGTAATTGCTCTTAAACAGCTAACCCATCTCTTCAGTCCTAAATTTTTGTTAAAGATAAACAAAAGAGATGCTTAAAAGATGGTTCAGTGGGTAAAGCACTTGCTGAACAAATGAGGGCTGAGTTTGAATCCCCAGCACCCATATAAAGGTAGCTGTAATTCCAGAGCTATTACAGTAAGATGGGAGACAGAGATGGGCTGGCATATACATCAGTGAACACAAAGCAAAACTCTGAATCTCCTTTAGACTCAGAGAAAGTGGAAGGTGAGGGTAGATATTAGAGGATGTCTTTTGACTTCTAAATGCATGCCAAAGCATATACACAATCGGCAAACCTAAAAGACCAAATAAACAAAACCAAAAGGGACAAGAAGCTAGAGCTACAATGTTAGATAAAAAACGATGCTTGAAGGCTGGAGGCAGTATTGCATGCACACCTTTAATCTCAGCACTTGGGATGCAGAGACAGGCAGGTTTCTGTGAATTTGAGGCCAGCCTAGTCTACAGAGCGAGTTCCAGGACAGTCAGTGCTCCACAGAGAAACCCTGTCTCAAAAAACCAAAAGGGGCTAAGAAATTAGATTTCTGTAAATTTTCAATAATTCTTTACAAAAGAAACGTGGAGGGCTCGTCAATCAATGAAGTGCTAGCAAAACAAACATGAAAGACCAGAGCTCAGACCCAAGCACCCACGTGAGTTAGGGTAGCAGTGCACACCTATAATCCCAGCATTTAGGAGGCAGGATCTCTGGAGCTCACAGGCTAGTCAAGCCAATCAGTGGGTTCCAGGATCATGACAGGCCCTGACAAAAAAGGCTTAGGTGGAAAGCAATCTCTGACCACCATGTGCAGATGCACACACACTTTACACATGCACACCTACCTTACAAAACAAACTGAGCGACTAGCCTGTTAAATCAATAAGCTACATTTCCCTAGGCCAGTGGTTCTCAACCTTTGGGTCATGACTCATTCAAGGATTGACTGACCCTTTCACAGTGGTTGCTTAAGACCACTGGAAACCATAGATATTATGATCCGTAACAGTAGCACCATTACAGTTATGAGGTAGCAAAGGAAGTTTTATGGCTGGAGTGGGTGGCAGCATTAGGAAGTAGAGAGAGGCCAACTACAGAACCGGCTGGCTTTTCTGATAGGTGTGCTGGAGAACACTCCAGTCAACTTACTTGTTGTTCCCGCTTCTGTTTCCGAAGCTGAATGCCCTCTTCCTCCCTCCTTCGTCTCATTTCCTCAGGGTTTAAGGCGTTGTTCTTATAGCTCTTCATTCGGTAATTGTCTTTCCCTGGGCTTGCCATGGTCTCTAGAAGGGAAGATATTGTCAGAGTTGTGAGACAGCAGCATTTCCTTTCCACACATGAACAAAATGAGAACTTCAATAAAGAGAAATAAGAAGATGGCAAACGGGTGGTGATGGTGCACATCTTTAATCCCAACACTTGAGGCAGAGGCAGGTGGATCTCAGTCAGCCCAAGGCCAGCCTGGTCTATACAAAGTGAGTTCTAAGACAGTCAGGACTGTTCACACAGAAACCCTGCCTCAAAAAACAAACAACAACAACAACAAAAACCCAACAAAAACATAAAGGCGGTGGTGGCACACAACTTTAATCCCAGCACTGGGGAGGCCAAGGCAGGTGTATCTCTGTGAGTTCGAGGCTAGCCTGATCTACAAGAGCTAGTTCCAGGACAGGCTCCAAAGCTACAGAAAAACCAAAAAACAAAACAAAAACAAACAAAGAAATCTAAGCAAGTTCTGGGCCTGGAAAAAAAAAAAGGCAGAGGCATCTCTGGTTTATTCTAGCCACTCGGTGGGCTGGAAAGATGGCTCAAAAGTTAAGTAAGAGCACTGCTTGCTCTTCCAAAGGTCCCGAGTTCAATTCCTAGCAACCACATGGTGGCTTACATCTGTAATGAGATCTGGTTCCCTCTTCAGGCCCCCCAGGCCGCAGA
>NC_022016.1:54967035-54969854 GCF_000317375.1 Microtus ochrogaster | reverse complement strand
TATAAAATAACATCGAAAATCAGATATATAAAAATGATAGATTAAAAAATAAAAGAAGAAGAAGGGTACAGACTACTCTGAGGACTCAAGTTTAATTCCCAGTACATGGTAACTGTAGTCATAGGGGATTTGACAAGTTCTTGTCTCCACAGGTACCTGGCTTGGTGCACAGACATACACACAGGCAAAATACTTTTGTAGAGGACCCTGGTTTAGTTTCCATCACCTACACGAAGTGACCCACAACACGTAAACACTGAGCATGATCTCACAAGATAACCCAAGACAAGGCCAGGTGTTTTAAAGAAACTTGTGTTTTTCTTTTGTCCTCTTCAATGTGGCAAATCTGTCATTACAAGTTCAAGTACCAATGGACATATAGGAAGTCCCTAAGAAAGAGCTGTGTAGCTGTTTTTTTTTTCTTTTCTTTTCTTTTTTTTTGGTAACTGTTTTAACTAGAATGATGTAGCAGACATTTTTTCCAAGTCTCATAAGCCTGATGACCTCAGAGTTTGATTTCCAGAACCCATATAAGGGCACAAGAGTTGACTCCACAGTTGTTCTCTTACCTCAACCTACAGACATAACCATAATTAAAACAACAGAAAAAGACTGGGGATATGTATTTGCCCAGCATTTATGAGGGTCCCAGTTCCTGGGTACCATCTCCAACAAACATCCAAAGCAAAAAAGAGGAGAAACACTAATATAAGGTGTTTAGGAATCTGTGTTGATGTAGTCTTAGCTTTTCAGGCCAGGAAGTTGAATAACATCCTTGGCAACTTCAATTTCAGTTATGACTATTCTCACACGAAATCACTAGGAGTGGCTGGCTTTCATTCCTAGTGCTGTCTAGATTTCTGTCTCTTTTTCCATTCCTATGCCACTCTAATGCAGACATTCATAATCTCTACTCTGAATATTACAAGAGCTTCAACTTCATCTCTCCTAACATCCAAATTTCTTTTCTTTCTTTCCCTTTAAGATTTATGTATACAGTGTTCTGCCTGCATATATGCCTGCATGCCAGAAGAGGGCACCAGATCCCATTACAGATGGTTGTGAGGCACCATGTGGTTGCTGGGAATTGAACTCAGGACCTCTGGAAGAGCAGTCAAGAGCTCTTAACTTCTGAGCCATCTCTCCAGGCCCCCAGCAAATGCTCTTAATCGCTGAGCCATTTCTCCAGCACTCTCTCAAATTTCTGAAAACAGCCTGGTTCATTTTTAGCTCCCTCCCATTTGTTCTCACGCCATCACTTTTTGTAAAGGCCATTGATCAAGATCAAGCACATAATGCTAAATTCAACAAACATTTTCTTTTTAGAGACAGAGTTTCTCTATGTAACCCTAGCTGTCTTGGAACTAGCTCTAGTAGACCAGGCTGACCTTGAACTCAGAGAACCACCTGCCCCTAACTTCCTAGCACTGGGATTAAAGGTGTACACCACCACGCCTGGCCGTTTATTTTCTTTCTTTTAATCCTCTTGATATCATTCAACCTTAACAACCATCTCCATTCTGTTTGTTTTGTCTTAGCCATCCACCACTCCTTCTCTTCTCTAATTCTGGCTCCAATTCTCTAATTCTTTTGTTCCTCCACATTAACCTCATTTGCTTCTCTTTTGTATGTTTCTGGAGGTCTGTACAAGCCACGCAGTGCTCTAACCTTGGAGTTGTACTCCTGACCCCAGAGGGACACACTTCTTTTTGAGATAGGGTCCTTCTGAGTAGTTCAGTCCTGGCTGTCCCAGAACTCACTTGGTAGGCTGGGCTGACCTTGAACTCAGATCCACTACTGGTTTTAAAAGACTGAACCACCTGCCCAGACCCCATTCTTTTTAGTCTAATCTCTACTGATTCAGGATCTACTTGTTTCTATGGTTACTAGCTATCTAGAGATAAACATCGATAATGAAACCTCATTCCCAGACTTCACCCTCAGAGCTCTTTGCTTCTATATTGGCTTTTCTTTTGGATGCCTTCCCTTGGAAATCAGAGATATCCCAAACTGTCTAAATTTAAACGCATCTCAGTATTACCATCCATTCTGCTGCTCAAGTCAACAGGCCCAGCACACTTGATCCTCAGCACCACTCAGCTTCAGCCACCACATGAAACCAAAAACTAAGCCCGGTGACTCAGATTCTTAACTTTTGTTACTATTTGCCACCCCAGTCACTGCTATCATCATCATCATCATCATCTCTTTAAAGAACTACCATAGTACCTAAAGAATCCCCAAGTGACAGGCCACTGAGAGCACAGGTCAAGGTGCTTACAACCAAGCCTGATACCCCAAGTTGACTTGAGTTCAATCCCTAAAAACCTACACAATGGAATGGGGAACAAACTCTATTATAAGCTGTCTTTCTGACAGCCACAGCTGTGCCACGGAGCACCCATACTGACACCCATAAGTAAATAAACATAGGAAGGTCTAGAATTTTATTACACATGACCAGAAATGTTTACAGATTAGGAGGAAATGAGCCAGGCGGTCGTGGCGCATGCCTTTAATCCTAGTACTTGGGAGGCAGAAACAGGCGGATCTGAGTTTGAGGGCAGCTTGGTCTACAAAGTGAGTTGTAGGACAGCCAGAGCTGTTATACAGAAAAACCCTGTCTGGAAAAACCAAAAAAATCAAACCAAAATGAAACAAAAAGGAGGAAATGAGTAGACTGAGGATATACAGATAAATGTAAATGTCATAAAACGGGAAAAATCAATAGCACGTCTTGCACGCTGATCTTCCGATTAGGATTTTTTTAAGATTTTATTTTTTATTATGTATAGTGTTCTGCCTGCATGTATGCCTGA
>NC_022016.1:54964116-54965351 GCF_000317375.1 Microtus ochrogaster | reverse complement strand
ACACTCCACTTTTAAAACTACTTATTATTTACAAATTTATTATGCCTCATAATCTCAGCCTTGCCAGTGGCAATTTCAGAGTCAGAAACGGGCTTTTTCCAGAACACTGCCCTTAACAGCCCATATTCTAGTAACAACTATACTGTGTCTACTAATAGTCTATTAATAGTCATAGCAATGGGATATGTTCTGAGAACTGTATCCTCAACAGATTTCACCACTGTGAACATCACAGAGTCTACCTTACATGATCTTATTAAGCTGATGTATTTTAATATACACTTAGGTTATACGGTATAGCCTATTGCTATAACAAAGCATGTTACAGTAGTGAAGAAACAAAATGATTATTTGTGCATCTAAAAACAGAAACAGCAACTACCAGCAGGGATCCAGACAAGATGGAAGAGCCTGCAGATATTCAGGGCACAGCCACAGTGGGTTCAATTCCCAAACTCAACCCCAGACTGAAAGATCCTTGCCGTGATGATCAGGCCATAGAAGATGCTGGGGGTAGTACTGAAGAGACCCTGCTCATGGCCCTGCTGCACTCCTGACTCTGGTCAAGCCATAGTAGCTGGAAGACCAGACTTATGCATCAGAGGATGAATGGCCAGCCACCGAGGAAGCGCCTGTTCCTGCCACAGCTGTAGCTGGAGTCCTTAATTCAACTTCTGAGTTACCTCAGTCAGTGGATACCAGAGGATCTGGACACATGGGAGGACTTCTAGGCACAGAGTTCAATTCTGAACCCACAACTCCTGTCAATACGGCACAGTCCAGGCCCTTAATCTCAGCATTTTGGAGACTGATGATGCAGGCTAATCTGCATTAGTGTCAGAACACTCTGTCCATATACTTAAGACTGTTTCTAAACAAAACATTGATTTAGTATTGTTGTGCTATAAAAAACAACACACACAAAACCCAGAAAACAGTACAGCAAAAACTAACACAGCACACAGAAGGCCCACTGTATAAGACCCAGTAAGACTGAACACTGGCGCTAGAAGTTGCTTCAGGTGAATGGCGCATCAAAGTGCGAAAGCCTAGGATGCTGCGTACACTTCTGCAGATAATAAAATACTGTACCTAAACTTAATTAAGACTTTTTCTTCTTATTAAAAATAAATGAGCCAGGCATTGGCATTGTGGTATATACCTGAAGCACAATTAATAAAAACTCAGAGACAGAAATTGGGGTTCAACCTGATGTACAGAAAAACAAAACAGAG
>NC_022016.1:54948327-54961776 GCF_000317375.1 Microtus ochrogaster | reverse complement strand
CGCCCGGCTTTGCCCTTTGTTTTCTGAGGCATTTCACCACCCAGCTCAAACTTCTTTGAGACAGTCTTGTGTTACCCAGGCTCCTTCAATCGTTGGGCTCAAACAACCCTTGCTTCACCCTTCTGAGTGGCTGGAACAAATGATGTAAGCCACCATGCCGGGCTAATGACTTCACTTTTAAAGAAATCATTAAGATCGACAAAAGTCTCTTCAGCTATATGTTCTCTGGACCAGTGAGATTTTTAGCTTCGTTATGATCTTACAGACTTAATCTTTCCACTGAAGTTCTGTGGTACATGGCTATTTAGGACAATTCTATGACTCTGCTTGGGTTCAATACCCAGACTTCCCAAAAAACAAGAACACAAAAACCAAACAACCTTCCCCCACCCCACCCCCAGAAAATAAAGGCACAGACATACAAGAGGTCACAAGAGGTGTGCTAAGACTGGGAGCAGAGCTCAGCAGTAGCATTCCTGAGAACCTGAGAGTTAAGTGAGTTAGTAGGCAAAGTACCTGGAAGGGTGCTGGTCCCCTAGCGCGCTCCACAGACGCAGTTTTCCTTGGTCTTTTCTGAAACTCTCATTCTTTAGTAAAAACCAGTTTAAAATACAAATTTGCAAATCTTTTTTTTTTTAAATGCCAGGAAGTCAGCTTTAAATAAGAAAGGTTCAATTGGGTGGTGGCGGCGCATGCCTTTAATTCCAGCACTTGGGAGGTAGAGGCAGGGGAATCTCTGGGACTTTGAGGCCAGCCTGGTCTACAGAGCTAGTTTCAGGACAGCTAGGACTGTTACACAGAGAAATCTTGTCTTGGAAAAAAGGTTCTTCCAGACGTCCTCAGACTTCTCTTCAGATCTAAGCAGCTCAAATCAACCACTGCATAGGATAACAAAATGACAACGACTGGTTTAGGTCACATTTTCAAGACCCACTTCCTGGATGTTGGGAGAGAATGCCAAATTCCCAGTTAGCAGGACAGTGGGAAAGGTGATTAGTTACTAGCACCCACCGGAATTCAAGTGGAGGAGATCTTTGCTAGGGATGACCAAGAGCAAAGCTGTGTCTATAGCTTCACCAGCACAGGCCCTGGGAGGCACTAGAGCAGACTCCAGCTGTATTATAACCAGTACCCAATGGGCCTCGCTCATTAGCCTTCACTACTTACCTAATCGTCTCAAAGCATCAATTCACTGCTGTAATGGGGATTACCCAAACTACCTAGGATTACACACTGTGATTAAATATATCCTTACTTTAGTCTGATCACTGAAGTTAAACTAGAAGCCACCTCCTGACTCAGTACTAAAAACTCTTTCTGGGACCGTGGTCAGGTCTTCTTGCACCGAAGAACTTTCACCTCACATTCTAACATAGAAAATACTAACTTTGCCGGGCGATGGTGGCGCACGCCTTTAATCCCAGCACTCGGGAGGCAGAGGCAGGCGGATCTCTGTGAGTTCGAGACCAGCCTGGTCTACAAGAGCTAGTTCCAGGACAGGCTCCAAAGCCACAGAGAAACCCTGTCTCGAAAAACCAAAAAAAAAAAAAAGAAAATACTAACTTAACAACTTTTTTTTTTCCCTCATTTTTTTCTTCTATGAAGCCCAGGCTGGCTCTGAACTCAGAGATCCTCCTGCCTAGGCCTCCCAAGTGCTGGGATTAAAAGTGCCTGCCACCACCGCCCGACTGCACCTTAAACCCTGGAGGCTGCTGTGCGGTAAGGTGTGGAAGACTCACACTCCTGGCTGCTGCTCACTAGCTTCATCATCTTCTTTGCTGTTGTTTTTCAATCTGTAAAACTGAACCTCACAGATCACCCCTGTCCTTCCAGGGCTCCAGGTGGGCTCCTAAATCATTCTTAGACTCTCCAGAGGGCTCTTGAGGGGAACGGACTGCTATTACTGAAGGTGGGGAAGAGCGCAACGCTATCTACGGAGCGGGCGAGGCTCCTGATACACTCTTCCTAGCGAAGAGAAAGCACAGAACATGGGCCTTTTGCAGACTGCTAGATACCTTCCCTATGCGATTGGGTTTGTGCATTAAGTCACTGGATGAGATGTGGGAAGTGGGAGGCCAGATCTGATTGGAAAATCACAGGCAGGGAAAATAATGTGTGTTTCCCTAGGATCAGAGAGCATACGAAGTTTCAGAAATGCATGTAGGTGCCACTCTTAAAATTGGCGCGGGTCAGCCATTCACCCTTAGCCTTTTCAGCTTCATTCAGACTGAAGATTTCCACCTGCACCCATAACAAAACACCTTCACAACTTGATGTAGGGTTAAAACCGTCCCTTCCTTCCTCCAGCCCACCACTAGGGGGCCAGGCCACAAAAAAAGCAGCATTTAAAGCCTAGATCAGGGCTGAGAGAGCACCCAGTTTTAATCACTGTGTGACCTTGGATAAGTTACTTTACCACTCTAAGCCTCAGTTTCCCCAATCCGTAAAACAGGAACAGCAGCAGCAACTATCCCACTAGATTGAAATTAGGTTAAACACGACACGTTAAGCGCAGACAACAGTGCCTGAACATACATATTAGCAAATTTAAGCAGATTTTACTGACAGCAATAAATTACCATGCTGGTTTCGTTTCTGAATTCAAAGGCTTCAACATCGACTCTTTTGGGCAACGGCCTTCGTATCCAGAGTCTTCTTTTACAAAAGATCAACAGGTCTCTCTTTCCTCCTAACCAGAGTTGGCCCAGAAACCTCAAGTCTCTGGCTTGTCTATGCTAAAAAATCTTGGCTTTGGGCTTTCTAAACACTACGAAGCCTGACACAGAGTCTACCAGAACCAGCCCATTTCTGCGCCGACTGGGACATTTTCCTGGCCTTCAAAGGCCCAAGCTGTGGTGGACCCGGCCTGCCCTTGGTTACCGGTCCGGAGCTGGCCTGCCCTGCGTCTCCTCTCCAGAGGACTCTCCCCCTCTACGTAGGCCAGTTAAGATTTCACCTCGCTCCGAAGCGCCGCGGCCAAACGCCCAGCGGAGCAGGCTCCCCGTGGTGGCGTCCAGGCCCGCCGCCCTGAACCCGCTCCCCAGCTCCACAGCAAGCGCGGGGCGAACGGGTCGGGCTCTGCTTACCGCCGGGAGGCTCAAGCTCCAGCCCGAGGCCACCACGTGGGGACACCGGGGGCACCAGGCATCCGGAACCCGTCCCGGGGGCTGCTCCCCGTGCGGCCCTACGCCGGCCCGAAACTGGCCTGAGGGGCACTCCCGACCTGATTTCTCCTCCCATATCCATCCGGACGCTCCCGACATTTGCTTCAGACTGGACACAGGCCCTCGCCAGACCCCGCTCCCCAAGACCTCAGCCCGAGCACCCGTCTGCCGAGCTGCCTCACTCACCCATCGCGGCTCCGCTCGCTCAGACTTGGCGGCGGCCGCAGCTGTAGCTTCAGCGGCAGCTTCGGCAGACAATATGGCGGACCTGCGGGACGGCGGCCTGATGGGGACAAACATTTTACTCCGTACTAAAACGCGTTCTTAACCCTCACGCCCCTTCCCTCCTGGAGATGGGCGGCTGTTTAAAGCGAACCGCAGCCACCAAAGGCGTCAACTGGGGACAGAACAGACTAGGCTAGAGGAAGACTAGAAGGGATAGATTCTGAACAATGTGTCAAGCTCTCAGCTGTTGGTTTTAATTTTTTCTTTATGGGGAGGCTTCCTTTCCCAGAAAGATATTCCTTTTTTTTTTTTTATAAATAAGCCCATATAGAACTGAATATAGGATCATCTAGAAAGGGGAAGTGATTTGTTCAAGGCTATGGAGATAAGGAAAATAAGTCAAGATTAGACTGGAGTTTGTTTCTCGTTTTTGTTCATTGGAGACAGGGTCTCTCTCTAAGTCTCTGGTTCGCCTGTAACTCTCAAAATAGACCATGCAGACATCGAACTCAGAGATTCACCTACCTGTGCCTTCCTAGAGCTGGGATGAAAGGCTTCAGGCCTTTTTTTGTTTGTTGAGACAGGGTTTCGAGTATCCCAGAGTATCCTCTGGTGAGAAGAGTAAGAAGATAAGGATGACTTTGAACTCCAGAGGCCCTCCGTCCACCTCCCCAGCGCTGAGGTTACAGGTGTGTACTATCACACCAAGAGGAGCTTAAAAGATTCTCCAGTGAGTGTGTGTGTGTGTGTGTCAGAGCCCAAAATCCTCATTAAGGGTAGAGGTCAGTTCTGTATTGCTTCAACACCAGGGCCACCAGTGTCTGGCTTATGGTTACTGAATAAAGAAACAACAATAACAAAAATTAATAGGCTAGTAAACTCCCTTTCCTAGTAATGAGGAAATTAAAGCTTTTGCCTTTTGAATCAAGGAATGTTAGGCTGATGCCTAAGCTCAACAGAGCTGGGGTTATGTGCAATCTTTTAATCTCCATCTTTTGGAAGGAAATGAAGGCTCTTGTATCTGGTCCTCAGGGGTCTATCACAACAAATTGCCAAGTCTACCCACAGGCCTGGCCAATTAAGGATAAAAACTCAAAAGGTCGAAGTTCTATGCCTCAACTTGAGGAAAAGGAAAACTGTCTACCTTCAAGCAGAACTTGCCATGCTAATTTGCCTCATCTCACAGATCTCCAGGCCCAGTTCTCCTCACCCATCTGCTGACCCGTCTGACATTAAGGACAGAGAGAGGGCTCGGCAGGGAAAAGTGCCGATGGCCTAAGCCTGACGACTGGAGCTGCACCCCTGGGCTTTCTGGGGCACAAAGGTTTCCAACTTCTGAAACTCGCTCACTAGCTCTACACACTTTCTGTAACAAAATCACACCCACTTGTGCACATGCACACACAAATACTTATAAACAAAAACATTAGTGTTTGGGTTAGAACCGTAGCTCACTGGTAGAGTATCTGCCTAGCAAGCACAAGGCCCTGGGTTCAGTCCTGAGTTCTGGAAGAGGAAAATTATATGTATTTATCTATATATCTATATCTATGAAAAAGATCAGCACACACACACAAGGAAAGGTAACTGAATACATTAGTGTCACTCTTTTGCCTGGCAATTTCCCACGGTCTGATTTCAGGAATGTTCAAACATCTGGCGCACAAAGCTCCTAGCTTCTCTGTGTAGGCAGATGCAGCTCCCGCCACAGGAACACAGCACCGTCCCTTGTCTTGTTTGACCATACAGTAAACCTTCCTAGATCCAATTCTATGATCACCGCTGCCTGTCTTCCCGGTCAGGGTATCTATCCTCTGCTCTGGCAGCAGTATTCTGCTTTTCTATAGCTTTGCCCACTGATTGGGTCCCAGGGTATATTCCCGTCTTCCCATCATCTAAGGGAGGAGAGAGATCTTCCCCGTCTTTGTTGTCCCGATGTCCGGGACAGTACATGCTAAACTGTCAAATCTCTGTCCTGTCCACCAGGGCGCATCTGCATACCCTGTGGCCAAAAGTAGAAGGGCTAAGGTGTAGGCATCCCTGCATGCCTTCTCCTCAGAGTATTCTAAACTATGCCTAGTAACCACAGCTGTTTCTAGGACACAGCCTGTTCACAGTAACATCTGCCCCCTCATCCAGCCTCTGACCTTCGCGGAGACCTCTCGTTTCCTTCACTGCCATGTGGTAGGAACCACACTCTGCTTGTCCTCTCTCAACCCTGGAGTGTCTCAAACTCCCTAGCCTTTCCTCTCACTGGGTGTTTTCCTCCTCATGCCCACTAGTGGCCAGTGTAACCCCAACTGCCACCTCAGAAGGCGGAGAGCACAACAGCCTCCCCACTGGGCTGCTTTTTTCTGGTTTTTCACTATGTAGCTCAGGTTATCCTGGAACTGGCTCTGCAGACCAGGCTGACCTCAAACTCAGAGATCCACCTGCCGCTGCCTCCTGAGTGCTGGGATTAAAGACATGCGCTACTACACCTGGCTTAAAACAAGATTTAAAATTACATTGATTGGGTGGAGAGTTGACTCAGCAGTTCAGAACCTTCTCTTGTGAGCACCAGGGTTTGAGTACTGGCAAACATTTGGTGGCTCCCAAATCATTTGTAATTCCAATCTCAGGGGGTTCAATGTCGTCTGGTAACTTCCAGTGGCACTAGGTACACATGTGCAGACCATATAGGCAAAGCACTCATATACATAAAAAATAAATCTGAAAATAAGTAAAAATTGCATTGATGTGTGTGTGTGTGTGTGTGTGTGTGTGTGTGTGTGTGTGTGTAGGGGCTAGAGGACAACTCACAGGAGCCAGTTCTCTCCTTCCATCACATTGAGTCCAGGGACTGCACTCTGGTTGTTGGGGTTGGTGCGAAGGACCTTGACCCTGTGAGCCACCTTACCGGCATTCCCTCCCCACCGTAAAACAGTGTCCTGCTTGGCACTAGGCACAGTGCAGGGTTGCAGTGACTGCGTGCTGGGAGAATCAAGACATATCCCACTAGGACAACAGGAGCACACCTTTCGGAGGATTTTTATACCCAGCTCTATCACTCCACAGCTGATCACCATGGCAACTCATTAGAGCTCTGAGTTTCAGTTCACCTGTGGGAGTGACAGCACACATCTCCCTAGGGCTGTCCAAACGATGACAAGGCTGACGGAGTATCCGCGGAAGCATCTGCACACAACTGACCTTCAGTTAGCAAAGCAATCACAGTTACCACAGCCTCTGGGATCCACAGAAGCCATGAGGAGCTTCCGGCGCAGAAGCCTACACCTCTGACTGTGCCTGACAGGCAGAAACAAGAGAAAGTACCACAGGACACAGGCTTGTTGGGAATATAAAAATAAGACTTCTTTTCTTCTTATCACATCAATTATCAAAGAAAGAAACATTACGTAACAAAAATACAAAGCTCTGGTGGATTTTTTTTGTTTTTTGTTTTTTTCCCCCCACCCTCCCCAAACCAAACCCAACAGCCCTTAGCCAGGACGCCCTTGGGTGAAGCCTGGCTGCTCTCTCGAGGATCACCCTGGAGCTCAGGAGAACCGGTGGTCCAGGTCTCTCTGGGGACTGGCTGAGTACGAGTAGGCTTTGCCCAATACCAGACGGTCCCGGAGCAGCTTGAAGAAGGCGTAGTAGTTGCTGAAGAGGATGAGGGCCAGTGAAATGGTCTGGTGCCACTTCTCCGAGGACATTAAGGAGTACAGTTGGTAGACAATGACGGCGCCCTCCAGCAGCAAGAGGATGTTAAGGATCCTCAGTGGGTTGCTGAAAAAGAACTACCCAGGGAAGGGTAGGCAGAGGCCAGAGGGCATGCTCCAAAACCTGTTCCTTGGATGAGGGGGTCTTGGCGCATGGTAAAGGGGACAAGCCTTTGGGGTCCCATGTGTACTTGGGTGGGGGAAGACTGTGCAAGGTCGGGGTGAACTCTGCCACCTCATCTGTCTTTGCTTATAGTGTACTGCTGCTTTCGCATAAGCTGTTAAAGATTCTTCTGGAAAGCCTTCTCTGAGAAAGAAGTCTTGCTTGCTATTTCAAACTCTTTCTGGCCTAAAATCAACTTCTTTTTACTTATTTGTTACCAGACTGGCCTCCTGAGTGCTGTGATTAGATACAAGCACCACCATACCCCGCTCAACTGTTTTTTTTTTTTTTTTTTTGTTTTTTTTGTTTTTTTCGAGACAGGGTTTTTCTGTGGTTTTTGGAGCCTGTCCTGGAACTAGCTCTTGTAGACCAGGCTGGTCTCGAACTCACAGAGATCCGCCTGCCTCTGCCTCCCGAGTGCTGGAATTAAAGGTGTGCGCCACCACCAACCGGCTCCGCTCAACTGTTTTTAATGTCAACCTCTGCGGTATTGTTGACTTGAACAAATCAGAATCCCCTGCCATTTCTTTTTTAATAGTGCTAGGGACTGAACCCGGGCTTTGTATGTGCAACAGACTTTAGCGCAGCAAATCTTGTATCATCAGCATGGAAAGGCATTCCTTTATTTTTCGTTGCTAGGCATCACAAGTATGGGAAGTCTGAGTGCGCACTACAGCATCTACTGCAGGCATGGAGGACATGGTGACACCTCTTACAAGGTGTCTGGAAGGAAAACAGAAGGTAGAATTCAAGAAAAAAATGTCCAGGGATCTCAGTCTGCAAGGAAAAGAACCTCCAACTTGTACTGGGAGTGGGGGAGCTGAAGGTACCAGGATGCTGGGTTCAGGCCTGGGCAGTGAGTCTAGGAACAAGACTCTTTTCTCTCTGAGATATGAAGATAACTGCCCAGATTAATGGTCTCCCAAGCTATGACCCTTAGTGCCCTGGCTCCACAGGGTCCTCCAGCTCCAGTAGAGGTCACTAGGAAATAAGGGAATTCTAGGCCCTTCAAATAGAGAAGTGTCATGAAGTTTGTGTTGGAAAAGGGGATTGGAGGCCAGCAGCCTTACTGAGTCAGGCCAAGCAAGCCTTTTCCCTCTGCTGACTCAGGCCATTTGCATGAGTTCCCAATTTCTCAGTAAGTTTCTCTTGACTATGTTAAACATGCATGGATACAGCAAGGAATCAGCAGTATTCCCTCCACTGCTAAGATCTCTCTGTCTTCCCCCCTTGCCCCTCTTTCTGAGTTGTAGCCTTAAAGGCATAAGCCACCAGGACCCGCAGAAGCCTTTCTTTGATTATATGAGCATCTCTCCCTCTAGCCAGTGCTCTGCAGCAAGGGAGCTGCAGCTATGCTCATCTGTGTGGACACCCTTTGGCTGCATGTGTGCACCGTCCTCCTCTGGGTTTTGGAAACAGTGAGAACAGCCATCATCATCCTGTTAAACCCACCCACTCCCTGCCCTGAAGATCAGGTACCACCCTCCTGCCCAGAAAAGAGCACTCACGTGGAACCGGAAGTGGGAGACATCGGAGGGGATGGCGACATTGTAGTGGCCCACGGCTTTGTAGACATTCTTGCTGTGCTTCACTAGCACACCCTGTGGCCACATGCACTCTTCAGTCCACCTGGAGGCACAGTCCAAGAGTACACTTTGTCCCCAGCTCATCCATGAAAATGGGTACTAGAGGATCGGGCACAGGGTGGTCACTAGGGCTCTACTTCCATTTCTATCACGCTGACACCAGAGGACTCCGCCTCTGGTCCCAGCTGCCTCCTCTATAAAATGGGATGACAACCCTAAGTAATTCGCTGCACTGAGATGTCTAGGGGTGAGGGGTTAGGAAGAAAACCCTTTTCCCTTCCTACTTGCCTCACTTGTAACCTCCTAGGGGTCACCAGAACCAGGAATAAATGTTTAAAATGTTCTGAAGGGGGGACTGGAGAGATGGCTCAGCGGTTAAGAGCACTGGCTGCTCTTCCAAAGGTCCGGAGTTCAATTCCCAGCAACCACATGGTGGCTCACAACCATCTGTAGTGAGATTTGGCGCCCTCTTCTGGCGTGCGGGCATACATGGAGGCAGAATGTTGTATACATAATAAATAAGTCTTTAAAAAAAATTCTTAAAATGTTCTGAAGGTTCTGCAAGATCCCAGGGATTTGACATGGCTTCTTGAACTCCTATACAGCATCCTTGACATCCACTGCACTGCTCATATCCCTGCCTAAGTCACTCCCTCCAGACAGACTGACCTTCCTGATGCCGAGCTGAAAGGTTCTTTCTCATCTTTCCAAACCTATCATCCTCCAGAAAGCCTTTCTCAAACTCTACAAAACTGAGTATCTTTTATTGTTCCTTGAAGTTCCTGCTACTTACTGGTCTACATTCCCCGGGTTTGCCATTAATTTGCTTCCTAGTCTTTATCATTCCTTTAGGAAGTAGACAGCATCTACTTCCTGCCTGTGTCCTCAGGGCATGCCACAAAACCTGGCACCTCCAGCTATCCGCATCTCTCGTGCACCCTATACTTCTGCTGCAGTGATTCATTCCCTTAAATACACGGCCACAAGGTAGAACACTGACTGGAAGAAGCTGGACACAGGAGTGATTACTTAGGCCAGCGGTGGTATACGCCTTTAATCCCAGCACTTAGGAGGCAGAGGCAGGTGGATCACTAAGTTTGAGGCCAGAACAAGTTCCAGGACAGCTGGGCTATTCAGAGAAATCCTGTCTTGATTAAAAAAAAAACAAAAACAAAAACAAAAAAACCCAACTAACCACACAGGAGTGTCTACTTATGATTTCATTTAAATAAAGTTCTGGAATATGCAAACTAAATTTTATGTACAATTTTATTTATATAAGGCTCTAGAACAGGAAAATCCAACCTATGGTGAAAGAAATGGTAGGTAGCTAGGTGTAGGTGTGTGTGTGTGTGTGTGTGTTGGGGGCGGTTTATCCTGGGAAGGACCATGAAGATTATTTTTTATGGAGCTAGAAATTTACTATGCCTTGATGTAGGTAGTAGGTTAAATGAATGTTTATGCCTTTGTCAAAACTTTAAAAGAGCTGGGAATGGTGGCACACACCTTTACTCCAAGCACTCAGGAGGCAGAGGCAGGCAAATCTCTGAGCTTGAGGCCAGCCTGGTCTATATAGTAAGTTCCAGGAAAGCCAGGGCTACACAGAAAACCCTGTCTCAAAAAAAAAAAAAAAGAGAGAGAAAAAGAAAAAAACCAAAAAACTAAAACCAAACAAACAAACAAAACCCTCAAAAAATTGTAAAATTTGTAGTTTAGTTGCTGGGCGTTGGTGGCGCACGCCTTTAATCCCAGCACTCGGGAGGCAGAGGCAGGCGGATCTCTGTGAGTTCGAGACCAGCCTGGTCTACAGAGCTAGTTCCAGGACAGGCTCCAAAGCTGTGGAGAAACCCTGTCTCAAAAAACCAAAAAAAAAAAAATTTGTAGTTTATATATTTCACTCTATGTAAATTTTACATTAAAAAGATAGGGCTAGAGCAATGGCTCAGCAGTTAAGAGCACTAGCTGCTCTTGAAACTGGGTTAAATTCCCAGCACCCATGCAGTGGCTCACAACCATCTGTACCTCCAGTTCCAGGGAATCCGACACCCTCTGCTGACCTCTGTGGTCACCAGGCATGCAGGCAAAACACTCATATCCATAAATGAATCTAACAATTAGAAAAAATAAAAATAAACACGAAATCTAGCTAGGCACTGCGATGGGAGAGAGGAGACAGCTGCATGTTACATGGGCAAGAGCCATGGTTTCCAGAGGCTTGTAGTCCTGGAATGAGTGGCAGGAGACAGAGGAACAGAAGGTAGCGAGTGAAAGGAGTATGGTGCAGGGCACTGGAAGGAGAGGTCCTTTCCGGAGGAGGGCACCTGGGGTTATCTGGGTGGCCGGGAAATAAGGAAAGATAGAAAGAACATTCCAAGCAAAAGCTATCACGGGGAAAGCTACCACAGGGACAGGCTGGATATGGAAGGGCATAAAGCATGAGAACCAAGCGGCCTGGTTGGCTAGAGGCAAGTGTGCGTTAATATACAGGACGAAAGACGAGGGGCTCATCTTCCAGCCAAGCAGCCTGGAAGCTGTGCAAGGATCTTGATCTTAGTCGGGTCCCGGGTTAGATACAGACAGGTAGCATGCTTGCTTTCTTTTTTCTTTTTCTGGTTTTTCAAGACAGGATTTCTCTGTAGAGCCCTAACTGTCCTGGAACTCACTCTACAGACCAGACTGGCCTCAAACTAGAGACTGCCTCTGCCTCCCAAGTGCTGGGATTAAAGGCGTGCGCCATTACATCTGGCTACATTCTCTCCTTCTGTTCCTTCTTCTCTCCAGCATAGGTGGGTAAGCCAAGCCTCTTATGGAGCATTCAGTAAGGTCACTTCTCTCTGAGCCTCCTAAACCCAGCAGGAAAGGATCCTGATTGACAGGAGCATTAATACAAGGCACTTGGCCTTGGAGCTCTCGGTTTGTGCTTCTACCTTAGCTGGCCTCCCTCTACAAAGCCGTCCTAGAAGCCTCCTCTCGGCTGGCTTCAGTTGCAGGTATGAGAACCATCAATGAGAGAAGATTAGTGTAATTGTGACAGGGACTCGGCTGAAGGAAGGTTAGCTCAGCACCCCAGGGCACCTGTGCAGGGAGACATGAACTTCCGCTCTGGGAACAGTGTTAGCCTGCAGCTAGGCCTTTTGCTCACAATCTTAGCTAATTTTCATGTGGTTATCCTCCTGCATCAGTCTGGGAACTTCTTAGAGATTTCATGTATTGTTTCACCCCTACAGCTCTCCCTCCCTGGCCAGGCTTTGCCATGGGCTAACAGAACGGCTTCTTGTCCTCACTGAGGTTTTGAAAAGAACACACTGGAGAGGTTCTTTCTACTGTGCAAAGTCCTCTATAGCTCCCCTTAGCTTACAGGTCAAAGAGCAAGCTCCTCTGCCAGAAGCAGAGCCCCAGGCCTGGGATGGCGTAGGTAGAAGCGAATGCCGACTGAAGGAGCAGACAATGCAATGGGTAAGGGACGAGTGGGCAGGAGTAAAGAATGACTGCATGCATGAGCAGGAAGTCAGAAAGTGAACCAGAGAGAAAGTCAGTGCGTCCCTGCATTAGCACCTGTGCCCTCCCACGTGCAGCACACCTGCAAGCTCCCCACAAAGAACAGGTCTGTCTAGAGCTCCACCATATGCTAGATACCAAGTTCTAATATATAAGACAAGTTTAATAACCATTTGCTGGCCAACTGAACGAGTCAACGAGAAGATGGGAAGTAGTTTCATACTGTGACCGGGAGAACTAGGGTAGTTGGACAGGGCAGGGTGGGGCAACTCACGGGTGCTGCAGCACGTTGGAGCAAAGAGCTGGGTCCACCTTCTGCCAGCAGCCCAGATGGGCAGCAGCCTTGTGCAGCAGGTCGCAGTAGCTGGCGGGAAGCAGGTGCTGCATGAGGATCACAGAGGTGCTGATGGACACCAGCAGGAAGAGCTCACAGGACCAACGCTTGTCATAGTAATGTGTATTCTGGGGAGAGCAGGAGGTGGGTGAGGCTCAAAATGTCCACGACGGCCCCACGCCCTCGTCCTTCCCTGATTCGACCTAGAAGCCAGGGTTGACCTTGGAGATTTCAGGATAGCCTGAAATCAACAGTTACACACGTTGGAAGGGCAGCTCAGATCCTATGTCCACCAGCTTCCTATGATGGAACATTGCTCTGCCACCCACTCGGCAGGGACCCAAAGGAAAGAGTGGAGCAGTCTCGGCTCTGCTGCACATGAACAACTCTGGGACTTCTGGCAAATAATTTAACTCGTCTATGCTCTCCTTTCTTCTTTAGTTAGATGAGAGTAAGGGGAATCACCACCAACCCAGGCATCAGAGAGAGTCTGTACATAGCAAAGTTCTCTGCTGGCAGAGTCCTCAACACATCCAATTAAAAAAAAATGATGTCATGTGGGACTAGAGATGTGTCTCAATAGTTAAGAGCATTGACTGCTGTTCTTCCAGAGGACCTGGATTCCCAGCACTGACATGGTGACTCATAACTATTTCTAACTCCAGTTTCAGGGAATCTAATACCCTCTTCCGGCCTCTGAGAGCACCAGGCACATAAGTGGTACATAGACCTATACATGCAGGCAAAAACACCCACACATACAAATTAGAAGACA
>NC_022016.1:54945228-54947108 GCF_000317375.1 Microtus ochrogaster | reverse complement strand
TGTATGCCTGCAGGCCAGAAGAGGGCACCAGACCTCATTACAGATGGTTGTGAGCCACCATATGGTTGCTGGGAATTGAACTCAGGACCTTTGGAAGAGCAGGCAATGCTCTTAACCGCTGAGCCATCTCTCCAGCCCCTGACTTCTTTATTCAATGGCAAAGCAGGACACTCAGACCCATGCCAAAGCAGCCACTGACTTACCAAGTTTCTTCCATTAATCAGGAGTTCTTGGATAGGTCACTCCCTTTAAGGGAACCTTATTCTCTTTATTCCAGATCTCCAGAGGAGATATCCAATCAAAACTGGTAGATATAAGCCTGGGAAGACGGCTCAATAGGTAAAGCATTTGGTGCACAAGCAAGAGTAACTGACTTCCGGTTTCAAAACCTATGCTCTGTATGGTGGCTCAGCATCTGTATATCCAACACTGGGAAAGCAGGGACAGGAAGATCTCTGGGTCTAGCCAAATCAGCAAGCTCCAGATTCAGTGAGAGACCATCTCAAGAAATAAGGTAGATGGGGCTGGAGAGATGGCTCAGAGGTTAAGAGCACTGTTCTTCCAGAGGTCCTGAGTTCAATTCCCAGCAGCCACATGGTGGCTCACAACCATCTGTAATGAGGTCTGGCGTCCTCTTCTGGCCTACAGGCATACATGCAGACAGAACGCTGTATGCTTGATAAATTTTAAAAAAATATATGGTGGAAAGTTACTGAGAAAGACACCCAATAACAATCTCTGGCTTCACCTACATACATGCACAAATGCACTCTCGCATGTGCGCGCACACACAAATAGAAAACAAATAACACAACCCCAGGAGAGTTACTTATACAAGAGGGCTCAGGGGAGGGCGGCAAGCCACTTTGCTGGTGTTGAGCCATGTACCTTGACAAACCAAACAGGAACAAAGGCCACGTAATAGGCGCTCAGCATGGAGCTGACAAGCACTTCCTTCATGCGCCAATTGAAGTCCATTTTGAGGAACTCCACCTCATTGCGGATGAGGCTCGGTGACAAGCAGCAGGCATGGGTAGGCATGGCTTCTGGGCCATACAGCTGTCGAGTGTGCTGCTTCCACGTCTCCCGCAGTGTCAGCAGGTAGTCCCGACTCCTTGCCAGGCCACTGACCGCCTCTCGGGGCCCCATAGAAGCCACATGGCTGAAGAGGTTCGTCTTGCGAAGATCATAGTTCAGTTGCAGGAACGGAATGTACATCCCAAACCTGCTGCAGAAGACAGTGATGAGGCCAGGTCTGTCCAAGGGTCAGAATCCCGACTCTCAACCTGGGGGTAGCGGGGTGGGCACACAACTCTGCTTTTCCCTCTGGGCCTCAGATCTCCTGGATCCTCGGAGAGGAAAATCTACTCATTCTCCTATATCTCCGTCTTTCCATCCAAGTCAAGGAAAACACATCTCAGCATCAAGCACATGCTGGAACTGAGGATATGGTAGGAAGCAAGAAGGAAGGTCTTTCCTGCATGGTGATAACTAACAATCACCATAGCAACCCACATTCATTGAGCACAGTCTATGATTCAGCCTAAGTCTTTTTTTTTTTTCCTTTTACCTTTTTGTCCCCCAAGACAAGAGTTTCTCTGTGTAGTTCTAGCTGTCCTGGAACTCACTCTGAAAACTAGGCTGGCCTCAAATTCAAGAGATCTATCTGTTTCTGCCTTCTGAGTGCTGGGATTAAAGACATGCTCCTCCACCACCTGGCTCAGACTAAGTATTCTACATGCAGCCTCTTCTTATAAGAATAACAAGCCAAAGGGGCTGGAGAGATGGCTCAGCAGTTGAGAGCACTGACTGCTCTTCCAGAGGTCCTGAGTTCAATTCCCAGCAACCACATGGTGGCTCAAAACCATCTGTAATGAGAT
>NC_022016.1:54942532-54944469 GCF_000317375.1 Microtus ochrogaster | reverse complement strand
TAGAATAAAGATATTTTGGACATATAAGGACATAAAACACATATTTCCCAAACAGTCATTGCTAAGGCCATTACCCGACAATGCGCTTAGCAAAATAAGGGAGAAACCCAAGAAGACATGGGATGTAAGAAAGCATGCAATTCAGGAGGGCAGCAAGGGAAGTCCCAGGCTGAGCTACACAGCAAACCTACAAAGCAGGCCTTCATTCTAGAGCAGGAGGATGGAGACCTCTGGGAGGGAGGGAATGGGCGCCAGGAAACAGGTGGCATGCTAGAGGGGCTGGGTAAATATGAGGGTGTGGTGACAGGTCATCTTTCTTTTGTCACCAAGAAACAAGGTAGTTACAAACTCCACTGAAGGGTGCTATTATTTAAATATGAAGCACACTAAACTACAGCATGAGCTTAAGGACTGACAGAAGCGGGGAGAAACCATCTGACTCTTACACTCGCAAGTCTTCTCACGAGGCCCAAGACCACAGCCTAGGAACTACAATGAATGTTATTTTTGTACTCTTCCTAAGGAACAAACTTAGCGGTGCTTAACTTTCATAATTAGCTTCACACAAAGATGGAGAGCTTGGATGTGGTTATATAAGAGAATGAGAATACCAGCCTTGACACATAAATGCCTACAGTCGCCAGGAAGTGAGAGGAGGAAAGAGAAAAGAACGGTGTGTGTGTGTGTGTAGCTAGAGTCCTAATATTTTTTTTCTAAAATAAAAGAAAATCTAATCATATGCATACGGTAGTGTGTACATGTGAATATGTGCATTGTGACTGCAGGCACTCCCAGAGTCCAGAAACGGGATTGTGTCCCCTGGAGCTAGAGTTACAGACAGTTGTCAGCTACAAACATGGGTACTCAGAACTGAACTCCTGTCCCCAGGTAGAATATGTGCTCTTAACCACTGAGCTGAGCTCCAATGGTAGGGAGTCAGCGTGCATGTGCTTGCTCGCTGTGTGTGGTATGCTTGCGGATGCGCTCATCTCCTATCCAGGGTATATAAGAAACCAGAAGCAGAGCTGATTACTCCTTAGAAGGGAAATGAGATGACTGGGAGGTAGCAGCAGTCAAGGCAGGCTTTTAAAATTTACACTATTATATCTTTTTTTTGTTTGGTTGGTTTTTGTTTTGTTTTTCGAGACAGGGTTTCTTTGTAACTTTGTTTCCTGTCCTGGAACTAGCTCCTGTAGACCAGGCTGGCCTCAAACTCACAAAGATCCACCTGCCTCTGCCTCCCGAGTGCTGGGATTAAAGGTGTGTACCACCACCGCCCAGCTTACACTATTATATTTTGATTTAAAAAATTATTTACTTTTAGGGCAGGGCAGTGATGCTCAAGGATGCCAGAAGAGTGTGTCTGGATCTTTTGCAACTGAAGCTGCAGTTGTCAGTACCATGTGAGTGCTGGGAATGGAACCCAGAGCCTCTGAATGAGCAGCCAGAGCATCTAACTGGCTACAGAGGAAAATCCTATCTCAACACACGGCCCCCACAAAACCCCAAACATTAAATAAACAAGACAAACAAACAAAAAAAATAAGCCAGGCTGTGGTGGTGTATACCTTTAATCCCAGCACTTGAGAGGCAGAGGCAAGTAATCTCTCTGAGTTCCAGGCCAGCCTGGTCTACAGAGTGAGTTCAAGGACAGCCAGTGCTACAGAGGGAAACTCTGTCTCAAAAAACCAAAAAAAAAAAAAGAAAAAAGAAAAAAAAAATCAACCAAAAAAACCCCAAACAAACAAATATAAATCCCACAAGACAATTTAAATTATATGAATATATTAGCTAATTATAAAATTAATAAGAGTTTTAAGTGACAAACAAAGGTATAGATATAATAATTTAAGTAGTAAGACATGGAGGAACATGCCTTTAGTCCCATTAGAGAATCAGAGACAGGCAGAGCACTGTAAGTTTGATGCCAGCTTGGG
>NC_022016.1:54939281-54941565 GCF_000317375.1 Microtus ochrogaster | reverse complement strand
CATAGATACGGCTGGCCTCAAACTCTGCCTGCCAGCCAAGTGCTGTGATTAAAGGCCTACACCACTATACCCAGCTTTTGGGGGTGGGGTGGAAGGTCTCATGTAGCACAGGCTCACTTCAACTTTGCTATGCAGCTGGTAAAAACTTCCCTAATTCCTGAGTGCAGGGATTATACGACTGTACCATGACTCCCAGCTAAGAGACTTATTTTACCAGGCAGTGGTGGCCCACGCCTTTAGCCCCAACACTCCGGGAGGCAGAGGCAAGCTGATCTCTGAGTTCAAGGCCAGCCTAGTTTACAGAGCAAGAGCCAGGGCTACTTAGTGAACTAGTGAAATCCTATAGCAGGGAACTAGAAACCTGGATAGTGGGATTGGAGGTTGTTTTATCGTTTTAACTATATAAATTTACTTTTTATATTGATTTAACTTTTTAACTATGTTAATTTATTTACTGTTTCGTTTTGTTTTCTTTCGTTCGAGACAGGATTTCACTGTTTAGCTCCGGCTGTCCTGGAACTTGTTCTGTAGAGCAGACTTGCCTCTGCCTCTGGAGTGCCGGGACTGAAGGTGTGTGCCTCCACCGCCCGAATTAATTTAGTTACTGGAAGCAAGGGGTGAGCAAGGAAGGGAGACGCGCCACAGCACACCTGCCTATGTCAGAGGACAACCTGAAGGAGCTGGTTCTCTCCTTAGCCATGTGGGACCCAGGGTGTCAGGGGAGCACCCTTCCTCACGGAGCCATCTCATTGGCCCAGTGTGTTAAAATTCATAAAAAATGTAGGGGAAATACTCTGTGTAGTGGTTCTAATCGCATTGATATTGAAGGGGTACAAAAATGTGTGTACTTGTTACAAGGAAAAGACAGAATCTCACAAATGCAGACAAATCCAAGTGTGGAAACGCGAGGGCCAGTAAGACGGCTCAGCAGGCAAGGGGCTTGCGGCCAAGCCTGACATCCTGAGTTTGGTCGGGAAGCCCCAGGGTGGAAGGAGAACCGACTCTTGCAACTTCACCTCTAGCACTGCAGCGCACACACCACTCCCCACGCAAAGAGATAAAATCCTCCATTTCTTTTTTTACAAACAGGGTTTCTCCTGCCAAGTGGTGGTGGTGCACACCTTTAGTCCCAGCACTTGGGAGGCAGAGCCTGGAAGATCTGAGTTCAAGGCCAGTCTGGTTTACAGAGCCTAGGACACCCAGGGCTACAGAGAAACCCCATTTCGCAAAACCTTATAAATAAAATGAAATAAATATAAAGGAAGGAAAGAAGGAAGGAAGGAAGGAAGGAAGGAAGGAAGGAAGGAAGGAAGGAAGGAAGGAAGGAAGGAAATAGGGTGTAAACTGTATAGTTGTGACTAGCCTGGTCCTCAATATACAGACCAGGCTAGTCTCAAATTCAAAGAATTCCACCTTCCTCTACCTCCAGCATGCTGGGATTAAAGGCATGAACCTCCACATTCAACAAATAAAGTAAGAATTAAAAAAAAAAAAGCGGCAGTGGTAGAACGGTGGAACACGCCTTTAATCCCAGCACTTGGGAGGCAGAGGCAGGTGGATCTCAATGAGTTTGAGGCCAGCCTGGTCTACAGAGCGAGTTCCAGGACAGGTTCCACAGAAAAACCCTGTCTGGGGGGAAAAAAATTCCAATAAGCACAGTGTGTATCCATTACAGGTATTTTCTTCCATAAATTCACCTACCCATAAAATGTTAGCCCAACACAGAAGTGCTTCAAGGAAAGACTGGAAGAAACAAACGGAACTAGACGAGGCGAACCCTGCCTGCTTACCAAAATATCAGCCATCTACCATCACATGTAGTATGATATGATGATTAAAAAAGTCCAGTGATGGCGTGGTTGCATACACTGGTCACCTCAGCACCCCAGAGACACAAGTAAGAGCATCAAGAGTTCAGAGTCACAGCTTGAACTCAGCTACACAGCAAGCTGGAGCCAGCAAGGACTACACAAAATCCTGTCCAAAAAAGACCCAAAACCAAACCAAATCAATACAGCTTCTGTAGAGGGCCAGGGATGTAGCTCAGCTGCAGGGTGCTTGTTTGAAATGCACGAGCTCGTGGGGTTCATTTCTAGTACCACAAAACTAAGAAACAAAACAAGTTTGGTTTTTCAAGACAGGGTTTCTCTATGTAACAGTCTCGGCTGTCCTGAAACTCACTTTGTAGACCAGGCTGGCCTCAAACTCTGCCTCTCAAGTGCTGGGATTAAAGGTGTACATCACCACCACCTGGTACAAAAAAGGCTTTTAAAAGACAGATGTC
>NC_022016.1:54912616-54938396 GCF_000317375.1 Microtus ochrogaster | reverse complement strand
AAAAAAGACAGATGTCAGTCACATAATTAAAATCTAAAAGTGATGGAGAAGAGTGCTTGCCTAGCATACAGGAAGTTCCGGGCTGGGATCCCCAGCACCACGGATACTGAGCAGGATGGCAAAAACCTCCTGAGGTGGAGGCTGGAGGGTCAGCTTCAAGGTTAGCCCTCAAATTCAAGGTCAGGCTAGTATATAAAAACCTCTCTCTTGGGGGTGATAGCTCAGTGGTTAAGACACTTGTTACTCTTTGCAGAAGACTTGGGTTCAGCTTCTAGCACCCACATGGCAGTTTATAACTGTCCTAACTCCAAACCCGAGGGATCTGACACCACCTTCCTGCCTGCCTCCAAAGGCACTTCACACAGACACGCAGCCAAAATACTCATATACTTAAAGACTGGTGTGTGCGTGTGTATTTTTGTTTTGTCTTTCTGAGACAGGGTTTCTCTGTAGAGCCCTGGCGGTTGTGGACTATTCCTTTATAATGTGTGAAGATGTGACACTGTAATTGTTCAATAAAAAGCTAAACGGCTAATAGCTAGGCAGGAGGCATAAGCAGGACTTCTGGACAGCGCTGGGAAGAAGAAAGACAGAGTCACCAGCTGTATGCAGAGAGGTAAAAGCCATGACTTATGTGGCAGCACACAGATGAATAGAAACGGGTTGATTTAAGTTCTAAGAGCTAGGGGGACAAGCCCAGGCTATAGGCTGAGCTTTCATAATAAGTCTCTGTCTCATTTTTGTGAGCTGGCAGCCCAAAGAAAAATCCCTCTAAATCTAGCTATTCTGGAACTCACTGTGTAGACCAGGTTGCCCTTGAACTCAGAGATCCAGCCGTCTTTATCTCCTGAAAGCTGGGATTAAAGGTGTGTGCCCCCACCACCTGACTGATAAATACCTTTTAAACTCACAAAAAAAAAAAAAACCCTGCTTACAATAAAGCGGGTGTGACAGGCACCTAAACCAGCGTAGGGAACCGGAGGACCCAGCTCTGAGGCTTTCCAAGACCCAGAAAGGACAAGGTCAGGAAGTAACTGTTAATGCCCTGGTAGCCAGAAGACTGTTGGAGTCTGGATCGGAAAAGGGCATTTCTGGGCCCTTCCCAGATACCATCTCTCCATCTTGAACAATTGAATTTCCGGTGGGGCAAGCAATGAGCTAAGCAGACACCGAGACAAACATACATGTGCGTATGCAGACAATATACACACAGGTCTATTTCATACACAGACATGCATAGAGACATGTAAACAAAGACATGAGAAGCATCAGGAGATTTCATAAACACTGAGCGGGGAGGGAGAGAGGTGAAAGGGGAGGAGGATGTGAGGGATACGGTGAGAACAGAACCCTGCCCCCACAGAAAAAAAAGAGAGAGAGAGAAAGGAAAGGAAGACAGAGAGACAAAGAAAGCCCAGTCATTTCCATCTGCACATGTTCCCCTGGGTATTCATTAGACTGAATCCTATTCCAACCTCCCATCAGTAGAGATGGCATAGCTTATACCACTTCAATTTCTTCTGCAAAAGAAAAAAACCTAATCACCCTGATCTCAGGAGATGTCACTAGACGTAGTGAGAGGTCACTGCTGCCTGCCTGCGAGTCCGCCAGATATGGAGGGAGGCCTGATTACCCAGCCATACGAAGGACAGAGTCAAGCGTCTGGTGCTAGGCAGTGAGGGCTGAGGTGAGGGTACTCACGGATAGCAGAGGAACAGGAGGTTCAGGAAGGAGTAGGTCCTGAAGAGGTGGATGAGGGACCGGCACAGACTCCAGCCTGTTGCCGTGAGAACGGTGAAGCGGGTGAGGAACAGCAGGATGGAGCGAAAGAGGGAGACCTTCCCCCTCTGAGAAGCCTGGGTCGGGGTGAGATATGACAGGATGGGGCCTTGGATGGAGGCCACAGGAGTCATGCCCAAACCCCACTGGACATGGCCTATAATCCCACCCAGGGAAAGGTGCACAGCAGGCTGGGAGGAGCCTGGTACAGTCAGTCTTCCTGATGCCCAGTGGGTTGGGAGAGCCAATGGACACCATTAACATTCTTCAAATAAGTCCACGAGGACCTCAAAGAAATGCCTTAGGGTTAAGGGTTAGGTGTCTTCTTGGCATCCCAGGGGAAAAGGGGAGTCCCAAAGTCCCTGGAAAGCCTCTAGGACCCAATCACCTCCTTCACGATGGACCCAATGAAGCGGCGGCCCAGCACAATGGTGGTCACCATCAGCAAGTTGAAGTCGATCAGGTGAAAGTTCTGTCGGGGCAGAGGCCTGGGGGTCACATGGGCTGCTTCTCCACACACAGGTTTTTCTCATACCCATTACCTCCCACTGCCCAGTCCTTTCCACAGAGACTGTCCCCATTCTCTGACCTTCATTGGCCTCCAGCTGACTCAGGCCAGGAAATTACCTAGAGGAGTAGAACAGAACCCAGAGAAGGGAAGTGGGACAGTCCCTGGGGATAAGAGAGTGGCGCGTGAGCACTCTTGCTCTAACACCACGTCCCTGAACCTCCTGTTCTGTCCAGAGTTCTTTCCACCCCTGGAACATTCATACAGTCCCAGGACTCATCTCTCAGACAGGCCTTAAGACCCAGTCTGTGTCAGATTCAAATCTGCTAGCCTCACAGTGCCCAGCATAGTCCTAAGCACACCAGAAATAGTTAAGAACCATCAGTTCTGTTCCCTCTACCTTCATCAGGCCCAGTATGGAGCCAGGTATATAGTGGTGCTTGGTAAGCTATGCTAAATTTAAACCAAGCAACACACACACAGGCATGAGTGCACATGTACGCGCGCACGCACACACACACACACACACACACACACACACACACACACACACACACACACACACACACACACGGGACCATGATTGAGCACATACCAGGGAGGTGTGGGAGGGTGGGTGGGAGGGTGGGTACCACCAGACTGTCTTATAGATGTTGATGTAGTGCACGAACAAGGCTATGAGCTGGCAGAAGAAGAGCTGGAGCTCAAACAGAATGCTGGCCTGGACTGGCAGCTCGGGAATCTTGCAGTGCTGCAGAGGCACAACTGTCTGGGCGGCCAATGGAGGGCTGGAGAGGCCCGTCCCAGAACTGGTCCTGGAGAGAGAAAATAGTAACATTAGGAGTGAACCTGAGGACCTGATGGGAAAAGCTTCTGGAGCACAGGCCTGTGGATTCCATCAGCTCACGGGGATGGAGTCCTCCTTAGCTTGCCTGGGAGACAAAGGACATGAGAAAAGAGCCTTTCCTCCCGATTTGACTCCAGTCCCCCCCACTTCCCAGGAGGGAGTTATTAGGCTTGCTTTACAGATAGGAAAAGGCGGTCCAGAGGCAGATGGCAACCCGTGCAAGCCAGCAGTAAATCAGGACTAGAACTCAACTGGAACCAAGGGCTGAGGTCTGTCTGCTTTACCCAGTCTCATGGCATCTTTCCAAGTGAACACCCTCGAAGCTTGCTCTGGTTTTTGCGGCTGCTCAGACCCCTCTAACTCTACCTGATATGTAGGACACAGTGCATCCTAACATCCAGTAAGGGACCCTGGCCTCCACACTGCCACAGGAAGGAATGAGATACAGAGGGGGCTTACCTGGCTCGAGAACGGACGCTGGTCACGGATGCACTGGAAGTATGGCCTCCACCAGAGGCCCCTGAAGATCCTGGCTCACAGAGTGGATTTCGACAGTAAGATGTCCTGTTGGGACCTCTTCGTCCTCCTGTAGGGCGTATGTCAACGATGACAACAATACTATCTTGGTTAACTGGAATTTCATTGCCTTCCTTTCTTCTGTTTGATTTTTGAAACAGTGTCTCTTTATATAAGCCTGGCTTTTCTGGAACTTGCTACGTTGGGGAGGCCAGCCTTGAGTTCATGTACTTCACTTTCTTACTCAAACCTCAAACCTCACAGGGGCCTATAAAGCACACCTCACCTGTTGTTCTCTGCAGTGCGCCCCATCCCACCCTGTGCTCTAGCTAGCGCACTTCTCTCCCCTCTAAGTCATCCTTTTTTTTTTTTGGTTTTCGAGACAGGGTTTCTCTGTGGTTTTGGAGCCTGTCCCTGTCCTGGAACTAGCTCTTGTAGACCAGGCTGGTCTCGAACTCACAGAGATCCCCTAAGTCATCCTTGTATGTCCTGTACCTTTGGTCAGGAGAGCTCTTTCTGGAGGCCCTTTTTTATTTATTTTTCTTCTTCTACTGGAAATTTTCCATTTGTATTTTACTTGATATTACCCCGTGTGAGAGTGCCCACCACATGATGCACAGAGAGGTCAGAAGTAACTTTTGGGAGCTGGGTTCCAGGGACCAAACTCAGGTCCGCAGGTCTGCACAGGTCTCTACATTGTTCTTGTTACTTTTAAAATCAGGACCATTGATTGGTCTGGGACCTGCCAATTAGGTTAGGCCAGCTGGCCAGGGCACACTGGTATCAGTCTCCACAGTACATGGGTTCTGGGGATCAAACTCAGGTCGTCATGCTAGAATGGCAACTACATTACACACTAAGCTATCTTTTTTTTAAAAATTCATTTCCTTCTTAAACATGCTAAGCACATGCTCTACCACTAATCACCACCAGCAAATGTCACCTTACTGACATTTGTTTGCGCTCATGCATGTGTACCTGTGTGTGTGTGTGTGTGTGTGTGTGTGTGTGTGTGTGTGTGTGTGTGGCTGAAGGCCAGAAATTTATGGCCAGGGGGGCTGGAGAGATGGCTCAGTGGCTAAGAGCAGTGTCTGCTGTTCCAGAGGTCCTGAGTTCAATTCCCGGCAACCACATGGTGGCTCACAACCATCTGTAATGAGGTCTGGTGCCCTCTTCTGGCCTGCAGACGTACACACAGACAGAATATTGTATGCATAATAAATAAATAAATATTAAAAAAGAAAATTTATGGCCAGTATCTTTTTCATTGTTTTGTTTGTAGTGATTTTTGGTTGTTGTTGTTGTTGTTTTTTAGGGTTTTTGTTGTTGTTGTTTGGGTTTTAAAGGAAAGGTCTCTCTGTGTAGCCCTGGTTATCCTGGAACTCACTCTGTAGACCAGGCTGGCCTCAAACTCGAGGATTTACCTGTCTCTGCCCTGGGATCAAAGGTGCTTGCCAGCACTGCCCAGCCAGTGACTTTTTGACTGTGCTCCACTTTGTTTACTGAGATGGGGTCTCTTGTTGAGCTCAGAGCTCATCGTTTCACTAACCAGTCTGCCCCAGGGATCCATTTCTGCCTCCCAAGTGCAGGGATTGATTACAGGTGGGTTGCCACACCCGCCCAGGCAACTTCAGATAGGCACTGGGGAACCCAACTCTGCTCCTCAAGCTTGCACAGCAAGTACTTCATCCACTAGCCCCTCAACCCCATTTTTGAGGGGTTGCCCCCATTACTCTCTTTTACTTCTATTTTTTCCTACAATTCAATCCCTGAAATTGTCTTTTTTGTTGTTGTTTGTTTTTCGAGATAGAGTTTCTCTGTAGCTTTGGAGCCTGTCCTGGAACTCACTCTGCAGACCAGACTGGCCTCAAACTCAAATGTGTGTGCCACCACTGCCTGGCTGAAATTGTCTCTATCTCTTTTTTAAGTTTTTTAAAAATTTATTTTATGTGTATCAATGTTTTGCCTGCATGTATGCATGCGCACCACATGTGTACCCGGTGGGAGCAGAAATCAGAAGAGGGTTTCAGATCCCTGGAGCCGGAACTCGAGATGGCTGTGAGTCATAATAATGTGGGTGCCAGGAAATTGAACCTAGGCTCTCTGCAAAGAGTAACAAACACTCTTCACTGCCGAGCAATCTCTCTAGGACTTCTGAAATTATCTTATTTGTTAACATGTTTACTGTCTCGGCTGGGCAGTGGTGGCGCACGCCTTTAATCCCAGCACTCAAGAGGCAGAGGCAGGCGGATCTCTGTGAGTTTGAAGACAGCCTGGTCTACAAGAGTTAGTTCCAAGACAGGCTCCAAAGCTACAGAGAAACCCTGTCTTGAAAAACAAACAAACAAACAAAAAAACATGTTTACTGTCTCTTCCACTAAAATGGAAGGTCAGTAAATTAATTTTTATTATATGTGCTGCCGAAGCGAGCACTAGTAAATTAATTTTTAAAAACAACTCACTATGTAGCACAGGGTAGCCTAAAACTCACAATCCACCTGCCTCAGCCTCCCAAGTGCTAGGATTTCAGGTATGTGCTACCAGACCGTGTATGTCTTTGTCACTGCTGTTTCTTTATTCCAGTTTACTGGGGAATATATCGATAAGTGGATAGGAGCAGTGAGGTAGTATTTTCAGATTAGTAAATTGAGTTTCCAGGATGCAAGAGGCAGTAAGTAGGAGGCTCTGAGTCATGAGCTTCTCAGCTCTGGTATCTGCCGCACTTCATCTGGATATGAGTCTCCAGTAATTTTCGATCTAGTCGTTTTTCCTCCAGGGCTTTGAGATCTAACTCAATGATCCAAGGCCTGAGCTTAAGGTCGGCAAGGCCTCTGAGGCAGCGCCGTGGTAGTGAATCCAAAACTTAAGATTTTACAAAGCTATATCCTTAAGCTTAGTGGTCTAGCCTAAGATGCCGGGCAGCAACCAGCACACAGCTCCCACACCCTTAATCGAAGTTATAACTTGTTCATCTTCCTCATGGCAACACGGTAGCCTCCATTCATACATAGTGTGCCCATGCTTTCTCGGCTCTGAGGGTTCTCTGACAGGTCTTCAAAATGTGCATGTCCAAAGCTCTGACCTCACCAAGCCCCCACGCCGGAAGCTTTGTTCATACACTGTTATATTTGGCTTGGAAAAACCCCACACAGCCCAAGAACTCTGCCCACGCCCACTCTTTTAGAAGCTTAGCACCCACATAAAGTCCTCAGCCCAGGAACCCCCATCACACACAACTGTCACCCCAAAGACCGCGCCCACATGCCAGTCAAAGCTCTCTAGGACTGGAAGCTTAGCTCAGAATAGGCTATCTCCCTAAGGTCTCATCGCACGCAGCATAAGCCCCTTTAGTCCAGAAGGTTCTCTGTCACACCGGCGCCCACCCGTATCCTTAGCTCGCAGCCCGTCCCCATTTCCAGCCCGGAGAAGTGTGTCTCACCCCCGTCAACCCCCGTGGAAGCCCAAGTGTGTCCCGTCCCCCCCCACCCCCCCACCCCCCGGGCCTCCTCGTTTTGGAAGCTCCACCCACCACGCAGTGGCCCGCCCCCTCAGGACCGGAGGGGCGGGGTCCCGTGTGCGCCGCGTTCCTTCCCCTCCCCCTCCCCGCGGCTCCGGTCCGCGTGGGGCGACGGCTAGCAGCCGAGCCGCCCCTATCCCGCGGCCCCGGCGAGCCCAGCCAGCTCTGCTCACCCATCTCCTTCCCCCGGCGCTCTCCGTTCGCCGCCGCAGCTCCAGCGGGCAATATGTCGGAGGCGACGGCGGCCGGGAGAGGACTAACCGCCGCAGCCTAGGCCGGGTATCAGCCGCGCGCTCCCGCCAGCTGCTCAATTTGCATACTAGGCGGGTTGGGACCGGGAGCGCGCTTCTTAAAGGGGCCGTCTGATCAAAGTGCTTGCGCTCTTTGTCTAGCCTTCCCCACGCCTTTCCTGCAACATCTGCTGAAGAGATTCTGAGAGCCACGGACCCGCCTCCTGGTGTTTCTCCCCATTTCTTTTCAGGCGGTCTTCCGCCGCTCCTGAAATCCTATCCTTGAGCATCACAGTCACCTCAAATTCAGCGCGTCCCAAACTGGGTTCCCCTTACTCTCTCCTTTTATTGTACTTAGGTCAACCCCAGTGAAAACCTAGAAGTCAATTCCCTTTTCCTCCAAAATTCTATCTCCATCTAGTCTTTGACCTCGTCTTGCTGACCCTAACTAAGCTCTAAGCATCACGTTTATTCCATTGTTTATTTCACTGCCACTACCTTAGCTTATGGCCTGTGCCATCCATTTTCAAGCTTTGAACTTATATTCTTGGTTACCAATAATAATCACCTGTTAGGGTTCGGGCTTGCTTTTTCAACAGTTTAAAATTTGGCGTGCGGGGGCGGCATGTAGCAGTAGAGGTTGGAGGACAACTTGCAGGAGTTTCTTTTGGCTTGGTGGTACAAATCTTTACTTGCTGAGCCATCTCAATAGCCCTTTGATTTTGGGTTTTGAGACAGGGACTCTAGTCCAGGCTGACCTTCAACTTGCTAAGGATTGGAGGATGACCCTGAATCTCTGACCTGCCGCCTCCTCCTCCAGAGTGTCGGGATTATTACACTACGATAGGCTTATGCAGAGTTGGAAATCAAACCCAATGTAAGCACTCTCTATCTGACAGGCATTGGAGAGTAAATGAGGTAATCCACATAGTACCTGTTTTAATCAGTGTTAGCAATCGTTTTGCTTGGCAAACATTTAACCGGGGAAGGAAGTCTATAAGTAGTGACAGCTACCGTTACTGTGATTTCTTCCCTTGCAAGACTGATAGGCAATCTATGGGGTGGGGGTGAAGGGGATTGAAACTTGGGCCTCACACATCCTAGACAAGTGTTCTACCACTGAGCTACCTTCCCAGCCTCATAAGCAATTTTAATCATCTTGTGACATCATTGCTTAGCACAGATTAATCAAACAATTGGAAGATATTAATAGATTTCTACATTTTAGATTATGGAGGCAGGTAGACATAAAGTTAGTAGATTCTGTAGTATGTTTGAAGGGAACGTTGGAAGAAAGGAAAAACAGGAAAGAGCTTTGGGGTGCCAGTTCAAATAGGATGGGCAAAGCAGGCTTCCCTGAAATGTGAGCCATCATTATGTTTGGGGAAGCACTTAACAGGGGAAGGAAGTCTATAAAACAAAGTTCTGCGGAGAGGGGAAGATTCTAGACAGACTGCAAGGGCACTCTGTTATGATTAAGAAGTAACAACCGGCTAGGCAGTGGTGACACATGCCTTTAATCCCAGCACTCGGGAAGCAGAGGCAGGCAGATCTCTGTGAGTTTGAGGTCAGCCTGGTCTATAGAATTAGTTCCAGGACAGCTAGGGTTGTTACACCCTGTGTCAGGATAAAAGCAAGACAACAACAAAAAATAACAAGAGGGCTTGAGAGATGGCTCAGGGACTAAGAGCACTGGCTGCCCTTCCAGAGGTTCTTAAAAAAAAAAAAAAGTAGGGGCTGAAGAGATGGCTCAGTGGTTAGGAGCATTGCCTGCTTTTCCAGAGGTCCTGAGTTCAATTCCCGGCAACCACATGGTGGCTCACAACCATCTGTGATGAGGTCTGGTGCCCTCTTCTGGCCTGCAGACATATACACACAGACAGAATATTGTATACATAATAAATATTTTTTTAAAAAAAAGTAGTAAGAAGGGGGATGGAGAAATGGCTCAGTGGGTTAAGAGTATATATTGTTTTTACAGAAGACCCTAACTCCAGCATCTCAGTGTACACTTGTCAACTTGACACAAGCCAGGGACATCTATGAGAGTCCTATTATGGGTGATAATTGCACCCATCAAATTGGCCAATAGGCAAGTATATGGGGTGTTTTCTTGATTAATGATTGATGTGGGAGGGTCCAGCCCACTGTGGGTGATACCACAGGTGGTCCTGGGATGTATAAGAATGCAAACTGATCAAACCATCAGGGATACACCAGTAACTATTCCTTCATGACCTCTGCTTCAGTTCCTGTCTCCAAGTTCCTGCTCTGACTTCCCTTCATGGACTACAGCTCTAAGCTGAAATACACCCTTTCCTCTCCACACCCCTTTTGCTCATGGTGCTTATCATAGCAACAGAAACCCAACTACGATACAGGAGAGCCTGTCTCTGAGGGTACCAGCACTCATGCTCACACACACCCCACAGTCTCCAAGTTAACCTTTAATAAAAGAGGAGCCAGAGAGATGGCTCACTGGCTAGCACAACTTGCTTTTCTGGAGGACCCAGACTCAATTCCCAGCACCTACATGGCAGCTCTCAACTGCCTGTACTCCAGCTCTAAAGGCTCTGATCCTATCCTCATGCATGCATACACTGAAGCCAGGCCATATCTGGAAACATAGGTGAAGCACCTGGCAACATTTTTAGTAGATGACAATTTGCTACTCCCTAATGGGGAAAACAAGCTCTTGTAGACCAGACTGGCCTCAGAGATCCACCAGCCTCTGCCTCCCAAGTGCTGGGATTAAAGGCATGTGCCGCCATCACCTGGCTGAGGAACACATTTGCTACTTCTCAAGGGTTTTTTGTTCAATGGTCTAGTGTCTGCCTGTTGTACATAAGGCCCTGAAATTCATCTCTAGCACTACCATTTTTGTTTTAAAGTGTGCCTCATCCCATGGGGGATGAAACAATTGCTTGAATTTGGTAACTGCCTGTGGAGTTGGTAGGAAAATGTCTATGAATGTGTAATATAGATGCCCCTGCAGAAGTGAATTCTCAGGAACTATTTACTGAATTGACTTGGCATACATACAACTCAGTTCCAACCCACTTTGTATGACTGCCTTCTCCACATCCATCCTATCTCCCAATAAAACCAATTCTCCTTGGGGAGTTAGCCTTCCTCACTCCTTCCATTTGTGAGTCAATATGCTTGCAGTTCCAGTGGGCAAGTGCCTGGCAACCAAAGCATCCCAGCATCCCTCCTTGAGAATTGTGATTTGTCAACTTGACACACCATCTGGAATAACTGGGGAAGAGTCTCAATGAGGCATTTTCTAGATTAGGTTGGCCTGCAGTGATTGTATTATGCTATCCAAAGTGGGAGGACTCATTCCCTGGATTTGGGGTCCTGAACTGAAGAGAAAATGAATGTGAGCACCCATGTTCTCTGTTCTTGACTGGATAAAATCAGCTGCTTTAGCTTCCTGATGCCTTGACTTCCGAGTAGCCTACAATCTGGAACTGAGAGAAAATTGACCCGTTCCCTCCCAAGTTGCTTTTGTCAGGATATGTTTACAGCAACGGAAAACAAAGAAATTGAAGCTAGGAAAACATTGATAGAAGATGGCTAAATGCTGTAAGGAATTTCAGTTTAAGTCCATGTCTTTGAACCTGTCTTAATTGGAAAGTCAGGATTAATTCCTAGTCACTCTTGTGAGATTTAAAGGAGAGCAGATAGTTGAGACACAGTATATGAGGAATGCAGTGGCTGTCATCAAGCTCAGATTTTCCCCCCTAGCTTGGTCCCTTCAGAACGGTCTGAATGTCAGTCTCATAGCTGACCTTACTTCCCCACCAAGAACATCCCACCAGAGGGAGCCAAGTACAAAGAAATAGTTTGCAAAGCAACAGGGAAGAAAAGCAGTTCTGACCCAAGTGCTGTCTTGCTTCCTTCTGGGACACATGCTGAGGGGTTGGGAAATGTTACAGTGTGACAACCAGGAAGATGTAAGGCGTAAAAGCTGTCTGTGGGAGGTATGTGGGGGAGGGGGTGTAGATTTTTTGTATCATAAGCCCCAACGCCCATGAGCTCTGCTTCTAAATTACTAGGCACAAGGATACCCTGTGCCTTCCAAACAGTCTACATATCCAGAGGATAAGGCTCAGAATTTCAAACAATTTGCCCAAAGTAAATGATTCTTGACTTTCCTTAGCATGTTACACAGGTAGGGACTATCTTTCCTGGGAGTCCTCTGGAAATGTCTAAGGACTCCCAGGCTGAAGGTTCCAACCTGAGAACCTTCGAAAAAGGAGTTTTGTTTTTTTTTTTAATGATCCCAGCAATTGAGAGGCAGATGCAGACCAATCTCTTGCGTTTAAGATCTAGGGTAGAGCCGGGCGGTGGTGGCGCACGCCTTTAATCCCAGCACTCGGGAGGCAGAGGCAGGTGGATCTCTGTGAGTTCGAGGCCAGCCTGGTCTACAAGAGCTAGGACAGGAACCAAAAGCTACGGAGAAACCCTGTCTCGAAAAATCAAAAAAGATCTAGGGTAGGCCAGGCCTGCTTAAGGAGACCCTGTCTCAAAATCCTAAAGATTATTAGTAAGTAAAAAGCTGGAGCCAGAGACAGGATTCAAGGCCAGCCTGAACCGTGTTTTCAATATAAAACACAGAGAGCTGAGATTACTGTGTGAAGGGGAGAGAAAAAATACCACCTTGGGGGAACAGTGTCCACGAGGCATTAGGGTTCCAGCCTCTAGATCAGAAAGGGCAATGGGAGACAGATGTGGTAATGTATGCCAGAAATTCCATGGCTATGGCAAGTCTGAAGCCAGACTGGACTAGTTAGACGTCTTCCCTTCCTCACCACACAAATCAAAAAGCAGCAATGTGGTTTAGTTTCTCCACATGACTTACTAGCAAAGCACAGCATTAGACTTAGAATATTTCTAATTTGTTTTTAACTTACCTGCACTAAGACAGAGATCTCCTATCCCCAGAAATGTCAAAACAAAGGCCCAAGAAAATTCAACTTACCAAAGCTTAAACAGCATCCAAGACCAGGAAGGGCCTGGAAGATACACCACGACTAAAGCACTCAAGAAAGAGGCGCTTGCAGGCAGAGCAGGGGCCTTTGGAGCCCAGTCCTGGCTCTTGGCCAGGCCTCGTACCCACCCTTCCAGAGTCAGTCCAAACCCAACACTCCCACCCCAGATCCTGGAGAGTCCATCACCCTGACAACAGCTAGAGAAAGGCCCTTCTAAAATATTTATGGCTCAGAGCATCCAGAGGATTGGGGAAAGCTGATGTCATCCTTCTCAGCTTGCAGGTGCCTGAAGAGCATGGCAGCTGGGTGGGTGGGCCCAACTCCCTAAGTCAGAGCTCTCAAAAAAGATCCCTAGGGCACTAAGTGGTAATGGGAGAAAGGTGGAAGCTGTGTGACTGGACTTCTAAGAATAAACCTGGAAGAAAGGAAGACAGAATCTTAAGTACGAGCAGTGTTCTGTACAGACCCAGTACTGGGCATTATAAATGTTTCTCAGATTCTATGAAGTGGGGAAGAATTACTGATGGAATTAACAGGCCCTGAATAATACACAAGTGATGAGCTGAAATCTGAATCCAGATGTTTGACTTCAGTTCTGAACTTTGCTGTAAAATTCTGTGACTTCCAAGTGGCTATCTTGGTACCTGGAGATTGTGGATGACCTGCCAATCTCTCAAGAGAAAACAATAGGACAAAACGCTTGCCCAGGAGAAGGGGCCTTGGCTCTCTCCCAAAGCTGATCAGAACCATTCACCAATCATCACTTGACCAAACCTTTATTGAACTCCTCATGCAGGGACAGATACTTGAGAAATGTCATACAAAGGTGAAGCAGAACAGCCCCATCCTTCAAGAACTTCTTGGATAAGTTCTAACAGCAAAGGATAGATAAGGCTCAGAATTTGAACAATTTGCCCAAAGTAAATGATTCTTGACTTTCCTTAGAATGTTTCAGAGGCAGCGACTATCTTTCCTGGGAGTCCTCTGGAAATGTCTAAGGGCTCCCAGGCTGAAGGTTCCAACAAACCTGTGTGGTGTGTGTGTGTGTGTATGAGGGGGGGTGGGGGGGAGACACACACGACACGGGACAGGACAGGGACACACGAAGCAGTAAGGTGCATAGGGGGCATAAGGAGCCGAGTGTGTTTTGACCTGGAGGGACATGTCAGAGATTCAGTCCTTTTTTGTTGTTTCCCACCCTATGTGTTTTTCTATGTAGTCCTGGCTATCTTATAACTTGCTCTGCAGACCAGGCTGGCTTCAGGGATGTGCCTGCCTTTGCCTCCTGAGTTTGGGAATTAAAGGTGTACGCCACCATGCCTGGCTTCATCTCAATTCTTTAAAAGCCTTTTAAAAATGTTTTTGAGCCGGGCGGTGGTGGCGCACGCCTTTAATCCCAGCACTCAGGAGGCAGAGGCAGGTGGATCTCTGTGAGTTCGAGACCAGCCTGGTCTACAGAGCTAGTTCCAGGACAGGCTCCAAAAAGCACAGAGAAACCCTGTCTCGAAAAACCAAAAAAAAAAAAAAAAAAAAAAAAAAAAAATGTTTTTGAGGTGATGAAAAATGAATCCAGGTCTTCCATACATGCTAGTGAAATGTTCAACTACTGAGTGCAGCCCCAGCCCCTCTTACTAAAATGTTTTGAGTAGGAGGAATTGTTAGCAATGAGTCTTCAGAAGCCCTGAGGACTCCATTCTGGGCCTAAAGACACCTAAGATCCTGGCTCGTTTTCTGTGAGTAAATCAGATCAAGAGGTAGGGTGAAACAATTGTTGATCTCCTCTCTTGAGTGTCTATGTTTCAGCAAATGCCCAGGCCAGCCTTGATACAGCGGGTAGCTCCTGGTATTCAGGGTCCTCTGACACTGCAAAGACAAAAAGTGAAGAATTAAGAAACTTGAGGCGATGGGTTTTTTTCTCAGCCTTCATCTGGTCTGGCTTTGTCCCTTACAATCATCCATTTCCGTAGCTCAACTCCAGTTGTTGCATTCAGCAGGCAGGTTCCTAGGTGCACACAGATGGGCAGAAGACAAAAATACACAGTCCCTGTGAGCTCTCTTTTTTAAGATTTATCTATTTATGTATATGAGTGATTTGTCTAAATACACATTTGCACATCAGATGAGGGCATCGGATCCCATGGGACTACAGTTATAGATGATTGTGAGCTGCCATGTGGGTGCTGGAAATTGAACTCACGATCTCTGGAAGTGCTCTTAACAGGTGAGCATCCCTCCAGCCAGTCAGGTAATGTCTTAAGCCTTGAATATGAGTAAGCAGAGTGGTCTGGAGAAAAATGAACTAAACCTCTGAGGCCTTAACTTTGCTTTCATGTTTATTTTTGACAGAGTCCCCAACTGGGACCTCACTATGTAGAACAACAGGATTGGCCTTGATCTCAGAGATATTTATGTTTCTATCTCCATAGTGCTGAGATTTAGGCTATACATGCTCTACCACACTCCAACATTTCCAGCTTTCTAAATAGGAAAATGCTTTGGTTCCCCTGACATGAAAAAGCTTGAATTTGGATGGTGGTGGTGCACACCTTTAATCTCAGCACTTGGGAAGCACAGGCAGGCGGATCTCTGCGTTTGAAGCCAGCCTGGTCTATAGAGCAAGTTCCAAGATAAGTCCAAAGCAAAAGAGAAACCCTGTCTTAACTCACCCCCACACCCCTCAAAAAAAAAAAAGCTGAGTTTAAAAACTCTTGGAAGAAAAAGAGAAAGTTCAATTTTAGGTCCAAGAGTCCATCTCATCTGCCTCATGGATGAGTTCATCCCTGTCCCTGAAACCCAGGATCAGCCACAGAGGATACAGGGCAGGGACCTGATGTTATGAAAAAGTCCTCAATATTTTTAAAATTATATGTATATGTGAGGGTGCACGTGCTCCTGAGAGCAGATGTTTTTGGAGGTCAGAGACATGGAATTCCCCAGTGTCAGAGCTGTAAGTGGCTGTGAGCTGGTGCACACGACTGCTGGAAACCAAACCTGAGCTACCTCTCCAGCCCAGTTACTGCTTTTTCCTTTTTCTTGTTTTTCTTGTGACAGGGTTTCTTTGTTTAACAGTCCTGGCTGTCCTGGAACTTGCTTTTCAGACTAGAAGCTAAGACTATGGATTTTTCCAGGAGAAAATTTGTTTAAAACAAGGTCTCATTCTGCAGCCTAGGCTGAACTTAAATTAGCTACATAATGAAGGCAACCCTTAACTGTTTGATCTACTGCCTCTACCTCTTGAGTGCTTGGATCACAGGCATGCACTACCATGCCTGGCTATTTATTTACACTCTTCCTACCTATGAAATTCAAGTCTGTTAGTGTATCTGTCTATATATAGACAGGGTCCTGCTAAGTAGTAAATGTTGGCCTTTCATCTCTTGCTCTGCCTGCTGAGTGCTAGGGATTACAGCTGTTAAAATAGCACAAAAGCCTTTCTCCTGTAGGAGAGATGCAGCTGGCAAAGTGCTGGATGAGAAGGTATACTTGACCCTAAATATTAAAGACATCATCAGTCCAGGGTATGGAAAATTGTTAATTGGGCCCAACTGGGTCCAGAATGCAGTGTTAACCACCACAACACCTTGCTGCTGAACGGCCTAGGAAAGACAGGTTTCTCTATGAGCCTGGAAACAAAAGAATGGGTAATTAGGCAGTACAATGCACGTCCTCCCCTCCCCCCCAACAGCTGCTGTCTCATACAGCTGCTTCTAGCCTGTCTGTCAGACGCTATTAAACATTCATCAGATGTGGGCTAGCGTTAGCATGCAATGACTATTAATCTGGCCATGCAAGAGTATTTTTGAGTCTACAGAGGCTGTAAATTTCTAAGAATTCAAATCTTTTAACTTCGGGAATCTAGAAGCAAAGTCAGAAGCATGAATTCTAAACCCCCAAGGTTGGGAGCACCTTTCAGGAAACTGATCGATTTTGTTACTACTCAAATTACAAAAGTCCAGCACACTACAGTGAAGCAGGGGTCTTTCAACTTGGGCTTGGCTTTTAGCTCTTCAATGTTATCATCCTCTAAACCACTACACCTGGAAGAAGGCTCGACTAGCATCATATAATGTGGCATGCTATCTATTAGTAATAATCCTAGCCTCACACTGTCAATTGTGAAAACTATATGGGATGTTGATATATACTCCCAGCAATTAGCAGAATTGAAAATTTCAAATGGAGGCAGAGGGCAGGCCTAATGGCATATGATTTTAGATCTGTCAGAAGGCAGGGGCAGGTCTACATGAGTTCCAGAACAGCTTGGGATGACGATGATGATGAGGCAGAAAACTCTTCTACTCAGTAGCTGAACAAAGCTTTAATAATCTATAGTTTATATCAGAAGATACTCAAGAACTCTGACATTGCCGGGCGGTGGTGGCGCACACCTGTAATCCCAGCACTCGGGAGGCAGAGGTAGGCGGATCTCTGTGAGTTCGAGGCCATCCTGGTCTACCAAGGGAGTTCCAGGACAGGCTCCAAAGCTACAGAGAAACCCTGTCTCGAAAAACCAAAAAAATAAAAAAAGAACTCTGACATTGAAATAAGTGACAGATGTGGTAGCACATGCCTATAAGCCCAGCAACTGGGAGACAGAGGCAGGCAAATCGCTATGAATGAGGCCAGACTGGTTTATTTAGTGAGTTCCAGGTCAAGGCTAAATAGTAAAACCCTGGCTCAAAAAAAAAAAAAAAAAAAAAAAAAAAAAAAAAAAAAAAAAAAGATTATCCCAACCTCAGGTCCTTAAAGAGTTTTAGACAGGAGGTGAGGCTGTAGCTTGGTTGGCAGAGTACCTGCCTAGCATGCATGAGGCTCTGAGTTCAAACACCAGCACCAAATACCTGGCACTTGGGAGGTTGAAATAGGAGGATCAGAAGTTCAAGGTTAGCCTGGGATACATGAAAATAAAGTTTGGGGAGCTGGAGAGATGGCTCAGATGTTAAGAGCACTGCCTGCTCGTCCAAAGGTCCTGAGTTCAATTCCCAGCAACCACATGGTGGCTCACAACCATCTGTAATGAGGTCTGGTGCCCTCTTCTGGCCTGCAGGCATACAGACAGACAGAATATTGCATACATAATAAATAAATAAATATTTAAAAAAAAAAAGAAAATAAAGTTTGGCTTCTCACTCACAAGTAAACAAAAAGCACAAAACACTAGGAGACTACAGACATATGACCAAGTGCAAAGATCCCACCCTTACTCAACACAAATACCTTGTGGGAGAGAAAAGATTCTCCTTGTAAACTGGGAGCAAAAATGACTTCAGGCAAGATGAGGGGGAGAGGATCCATCCCTTGTAGTCTCCACTTTTTTTTTTGAGACAGGATTTCTCTAGCTTTGAAGCCTGTCCTGAAACTAGCTCTTGTAGACCAGGCTGACCTCAAACTCACAGAGATCCACCTGCCTCTGCCTCCTGAGTGCTGGAATTAAAGGCGTGCGGCACCATCGCCAGACTAACGTGGTAGCACTTTAAAGGCTTCTCCTTCTCTCTACCTTTCTAGCATAACTGTCAAACAGGTGTGGCTCTAAATATTCAGTCCTAAAGAAATTAGGGAGCCAGTGAGATGGCTCAGTGGGTAAAGGTGTCTGCAGTGCAAGGCTGGTGACTTGAGTTCAATCCCATGAACCCATGTATAGGTAGGAGAACGAGCCAACTCTACCAAGTTGTCCTAAAACCTCCATAGACATACATTAGTGAGACGGTGTCTGCTTCACTGGAAAAACCAGGGCAGACAGTGGTGACCAAGGCCTGGCTTCAGAAATGTTACACATCACGTAAAGGGACGATTCTGTCACTTACAAAGCAGTTGCTTCTTTGCAGCCCTCCCCTTGCCCCACCAGAGTTTCTCTGTGTAGCCTGGCTGACCTTGGACTCACCTGCCTTTGCCTCCCAAGCAGTGATATTAAAGGTATGTGCCACCACTGCTTGGCTGTTTGCAGTTTTGAGTTTTTTGGCTGTCCTGGCCCTGGCTCTGAAGCCCAGGCTGGTCTCAAAGAACCACCTGCATTTAAATTTGAATTTTCCACAGAGCACATCTTTAACCCCAGCACTCTGGAGGCAGAGGCAGGAAGATCTCTGTGAATTCAAAACCAACCTGGTCTACACACTGAGTTCTAAGACAAGCCAGGGAACACACAGAAACCCTGTCTCCAGGAAAAAAAAATATAGAACTTCTAGAGAGCTACTGCAACAGAAGTTATCTTCTCCCTTAGCCACACTCACTCACTCTGCTCTTTTCACTTTCCCCTTCTAACTCAGAAAAATATTACACCTAACTAGTTATTGTGTTATGTGGATGCTTACAGACTATCACACATATGGAGGTTAAAGGACATCTTGCAAGAGTTTGTTCTCTACTACTATGTGGGTCCTGGGGACTAAATTACTCAGCAGGTTTGGCTGCATCTACCCATCTTGACATTCACCTTTCCTTAATAATTCAGGCTGGCCTGGAATTCGTGATTCTTCTGACGCAGCCTCCCAAGTGTGTGTGCCATCATGTCCAGCTCTAATTCCTACTGATGGTACCAGGAGTCAAATCTAGGGCACTCAACTGCTGACTATACCCCAGTTCAAATACAAAGTGTGGGTGTGCACACGGAGTACATGATAACATCAAGGTGTTCTGGAAGTCTACCCACTATCACCATCATAATCAGAAGCAACTGCAAACACTTGTGAGCACCCTAACTTCAGACTTATTAACAGTCATCCTAAAAGGAGGAGGGGGTGGGAGGTCAGGAGATGCACACCTGAGACCTCAGTCATTCCTTCCAGTGCATTCCTGCCAGCTGTAATTCTTTCCCAGATAAACCAATTTAAAGAGTATGAAAAGGAGAATCTTATGCAGCTTTGAGAAAGCCATTATCTATTCTGGGTTCAGCTTTGGTAATGAGGACAATTTGGGGTCAACCACTACTGTAAGTAACTCTTCAAACATGTGCTGTAAACGAGGTGTTTTTTTGCAAGTTGGCTTTGGTAGAACCATTACCGTCACCGGTGCCCTGTCTGGGTAGACATTTGTTCACATCTGCTCAGAAAGTTTGTGCAACCCAAGTGAAGAAGCACATTCCCACTGTATGCACACTTATCCACAAGTGTTCTTTGGACCAACTTGTGGACCACAGAGCTTCAAAACCTGTAAGCCAAACATTTAATACCACATATGTATCTCCCATCAAACCCACTTGCTTGGCTAAGATACATTCTCCATTTCTATAAGAAAGCTGAATTTTATCAGGCTGCTGCTGCTCTTTTTTAATCAGAAAATAGTCTGACTTGACTTTATTGTTGGCAACCACAATGGGTTAATGGGGCATCCTTAAATTCATTCTTACCTAGAGCAGTGGGTAGCAACTGAGGGCCAGAGTGCAAAACTCAATAAACTCTGACTCTGGATAATTGCTGCATGTTTATACTAGAAAAGGTGTGTTCTTAGTATTACTGGTAATCAGGTATGTAAACGGTAAACGGGCGTGTTTTTGTTTAGCTTTTGAACTTCAGGAGAGCTACAACAGCGTTCTTAGTAGAATGCAGTGTAGTTCACAGGACATTACAATCACCTACCTAGCACCTCACAGCTGTGTTATGCAGATGTACTCAGTGACACTAAAATAACCCAACCAATCGTAACCAACTCATACTTTAACACACACACACACACACACACACACACACACACACACCCCTTTGTTTTGTTGAGACAGGATTTCTCTGTCCTGGAACTCACTAGGTAAACAAGGTTTACCACTGCGTCCCAAGTAGCTTTTAGTACATATTTTTAAAAAAGATTTTACCGTGTTTGAGTGATTTACCTACATATACACATGTATACCATGGATATGCCTAGTGCCTGTGGGGGTCAGAAGACTATACCCTAGAGAGTAAAGTCTTAAAATTTTTAAATTTTATATGCATTTTGGCTACATGTATATATGCACTGCTTGTGCTTCTGGTGTCCATGGTAGTAAAGAGAGACTCAGATCCCTTCAAAGTGGAGTTTCAGATGGCTGTGAACGACCATGGGAACCAGAACCAGACCCTTTCTGAGCCACCCCTCTAGCCCTTGAACTCTTTGAATTAGGGATTCCTCATCTAAATTTCAGGCCAGTCACATGACGAACTTCAAACTTCAGGGTGTTCAGAACAACATTTTGTATTTGTTGCCCTTCGTAAGTATCCAGATATCAGAAAATACCAGCACGGAGATAGAGTTTGGAGGAAACAGCGCCAAGAAGCCAAGCTTCACTCTCAAGGATCCAGACATACCTTTGGTTTGCCTAGCTAGAAGCTTTCTTCTCAATAACACTCTAAGAAATGATTCAGAAGCAAAGGGAAAACTATGGTCGCTAGCGCCTCAATGACTTCAAGCAACAGGAAGGCTAAAAGTCCTCAACTCTGCCAATCAGAGTTAAAGCAGAATTAAAAAGGATTCTAAAGAAAAGAACACTAATATTTATTATGTGTAACACTGAATAGGTTGCCACAAATTTTAGTTTCTTTTTTTGCATGTGGAGTTGATTGATACAAGGACTTAGTTATACAAATGCCAGGCATGGTGGTGCATGCCTTTGATCCCCACACTCGGGTGGTTCTGTAGACCAGGCTGGCCTCAAACTCAAGAGATCTGCCTGCCTCTGCCTCCAGAAGGCTGGGATTAAAGGTGTGCACCACCGCCTGGACACGGGCTGGTCTTAACTATTACACATACCCATTAAGTTCGGTGAGCTGACACAGAAGTGTGATTAGTATGGTAGAAGCGAGTTTAGGAAAGACCGACCTGTTAACCTCCTAGCACTACTGCTTTGCCATCATGACACATCTACCATCCTCAACGAAAACCACCTTAACATACCTGACATGGGTCTTCGATACCCATTCTATTCCAGGAAAAGCCTCAGGAATTTTCAGTCACCTGAAAATTGAGAAATCAGGTATGAGTCTTTAGAAGCTGTAAAGACATACAAAATCAGAGAGAGATCCTGCATGCAGTTTACACATTACAGGAAAGAAACATGCAACTTTTCAGAAAATTCAAATAACATTGCACTGTAAATAGATACGGTGTCTTAGGGGGCTCATCCTTATATATTTTAAAACAGCTGAGCAGAAAACTTTACTCTGGGGTGCAGCAGGTCTTCTCATCTACAGTCATTGAAATTTTACACTGTGTCATTTAAGATGTCAGAATTTGTGCCCAGGTTACATTACAGTTCACTTGTGATGGGCAGGATTATTAAGAGTTATGGAGAATTTATGTGGCAGCATATGGTTTTTCTTTTTACAGCTATTTTTAAACAATTTTTGCAAAGTTTTAACATTAAAATTAACAACTAAAGAATTGTTTATGCAAGTTGCTGTCACAGTTTATATAAAAGAGAAATATGTGCTATTAAAATCAGACATTTAGGTTACCTTTGGTTTTTTGCGATGCATGTTAGCTTTACACATCCTGATTCTCTTGCGATAATTTTCCTTTAAAAAGGGGGGTATAGAGTGATCTCTTTTCATCAAAACAAGACATAATGCCCTGAAAGCTGACTTCAAACCATGGTTGAAAATTCAGTTATTTACACTTTATCACAATCTATAAATACATTTTTTGTTGGTGTGTTTTAAAGAAACAAAAATGCCCATCATGCACTGCTACAGGCAGCTTGGCACTTGACACAGGATTTTTCACCCCCGAGCAGTTTATGTGGCTCCTAGGGAAGGAATGAGGTCCCTGGGAATTAAGAGTGAAACAGAGCCAACCAATTCCATTTTCTTACATGCAGTCTTGTGGGAAGGAGTTTAGGACCAACCTACCCTACCAGCGCCTGCCCCGAGCCAGCTGAATTGTTAACAGCATCTCTAGAATTGGAAGGGAAACCCTCAAGGGCACCCAGGTTTTACTGAATTGTGGTATCTGAATGCAAGTGAAATCAATATCTGCGCCCAGAGATTTGGTCTCATTTTTTAAGGCCACCTAAGGGTTCTACAGAAGGTGCAAGCTAGGGTGGCTGGCACTTAAAGTACCTATTATACCTTTACATGAAAACCAATCTGTGATTTAGTCAGTTGGGTTTTTCTAGAAATTAATTTTGTGATAGGATTGGATAAAACTGCTTTCAACAACTTCCAGGGGGTGAAAAAGCTTTGGTTCTTTTTAAACTAAAACTTAACAACTCATAAACTTTTTTTTGGTAAACTTAAAAAACAAAATCCCCACCACCACTTTTAAGAATGTTTCCAACTTTTAACAAGCCCATTAACTTTAGAGTTAATTTAAGTTTATGTGAAAGAGAAAACTATTTTATTGTCCACCCCCAAAAATGACAATTCATCACATTTACTTTGATTAAAAAAGGACTAAACTTTATTGACAAACTGCTGCAGACATTTTGACATAAGTTTAAGCTACCTATTTAGGCAGACTTAACACATGTATCATTTAATCTTCCGAGAACAAAATGGGAGGACGGTACAAATCCATTAGGACTTTAACTTATGTACAAAGTGGATTTTGATTCCTTTTTCATTCAGCTGCAGTGTCCCTTTTTATATCATGCTAGTGTTGAGACATACTTGACTACCTTGGGAACAGCTCAAAATTGACAATGGTCAATAAATGAACATCATCAGCTTTTGGCCCCAGTGTCCAAGTGAGTTTTTCATGGAGTGCAGACTCTCAAATGGACAAAATACTCTGACATCTTAAATACTGAAAATTTGATTATCAGTACTATTACTGAAAAGATTGTGGCTAAAAAGTATTCCATCAAATTCCATTTAGGTGGCCAGCTCCTCTCCCCCATCATTCTTAGTCAATCTCTACCCCTCCCCCCACTAAGTATCTCTCAACACTGTATGTCTGGGGCTAGATTTCAAAACCCACGTAAAGAAAAAGTCAGTTTTACAAACCTAATTTTGTTGTTGTTTTAAGTCAATTAACGTTAAAAATTGCATCAACTATTTATTTCATGAGGATCTTTCATATTAAAATTTAACCTTAAGATTCAACCGCCATGTGCTTTTAAAGGAAATGTTTTAGAGACGTCTGAGCTCACTTTTACATGGTGGTGCCTACTGCCGTTAACATTGTGATTTTACATCTTAAGCAGCCCTGAATTTTGAAATGTAGCCTAGTTTGGGATTCTGCAACTATGACTTTACGGGGTGCCTCAAATCAAAACTAAGAAAAAGTTAACAAGCCTTTACTTCAGAACCTTTAAGCAAGCAATGTCACTTTTGAAACTAACATGTTTGTGTTTTTTTTTTTACTCAACTTCTTTTTTTATTATAAAAGGTACACTGTTTATATTTAAACAACAAAGAAAAAAGCATCTACACACTTAAAAAAATTAATTCAATATCCTAAATCTATTTTAACTCATTTTAAAATACTACATACAGAAGCCAGAATGCAGAGTTAAGAATGGAGGAAGGTGGGGAAAAGAAAGGGACCACAAAGAAAAACACTTAGACAGTTACTTGTCTATTGTGGGCAAAGCAACAGGAATCCTGGGATACAAGAAATCAGTAACAACTTTGCTCATAACTGATATTTTCCCCTCCTGTTTGTTTTTAATAACGTCCATATGGGTGCTCTCTGTATGATCCCTTCACTGGCCTAGCTGGGGGGGCCTTCAGTGATGGCCTGGTCCCATTCCAGTCATCTTGTCCTGTGGAAAAACAAAAACAGTTTATAAACCATGGGCCCATTTTTTGGGGGGCATAACCAGGGTAGGTTAACATCAGGTATGTATCACCAACAATACTGTTTGTCTTCTACTATCTTGATACATTCCTGGTGTTCCTTGCTCTCCTCTTTACTTGGCCTTCCTTGATAAGTATGGGTAATTTCCTACCATTTTGAGTAGAAAACAAAAGGGAGTAATTCAGAAAATGCTAACTTTTAACTATACAGTTCTCTTGAACAGCAACATGAATGATACCCAGTCTCAAACCTGGATAAATGCAACACAGTTTGAAGCAGTAAAGAAGTCATTAATTTCAGGGAGTCTGCAATGACCATTCCTGTTCCCAAACCCATCTGGCACTCATTCCTCAGTTAACATGGCAAAACATCTGACCAAGTTTTTCACTTTGCAGGTAGCTCCTTTCAATGCAAGAGCAAGACAGGTTTAACTGTGGAAAAACGTACTCTGGTTCTACAGAAGCAAAAGAGGCCACATTAAATGAAACCCTCTACCATGACATGGAACTCAAACACTAGGGGATAATTCTCTGCTAAGAATTTTTAGTTCTTTTCTCATGCCAACAGCCCTGACAAGCGCTAACAATCTCAAAAGGCTTTGTTTATTGTTTTTTGTGTGACAGCGAAGCCTGAGACGATCACTTACTTCTACAGATGACCTCTTATTCTTCCCACTAATTTCCTCACCTGTGCCGTACCAATTCATGCCTACATGTAAACACTAGGTACATAACTTACAGGTCTTACTTTTCTGTATGGATCAAAAATTACATAGAATTCTACCTATGCTCCTAGTACAATATGCAAGGCCCATCTATTTGCAAGATGCTCCTAGGTACAAACAGAAAAGTTTATGCTTCTAATTCTCTTTAGAAAGGCACATACCAGAACACACTGATCATGGCAACAGCATACCAGGAACACAAGAATAATAGCCTGTCTATTTTTAGAGACACCATCTCAATATGTATCTCATCTTAGAACACATTTGAAGTCAGTATGTAGCTTAAACTGATTTCAAACTCATACTTCTCCTGCCTTAATCTTAAGTGCCTGGGATGCAGTATGCACCTCTCTCTCTTTCTTTGAACTAGGATCTCATGTAGGTCACACTGCTTTCAAATTTGGTATATCGGGGACAATGACCTTGAGTTTCTGATCTTCCTCTTTCTACTTCCTTCCCAGCTGCTAAGAGCCACCAGGCTGGGTTTCAGCCTCTTTAGTTCAGTCTTTTCTCCAGCAGAATAGAAATACAGTTTTGCCAGACACATACAGAAACTCCTTATTGCCTGATAGAGGGAAATAGTGAGCCACAATGACCAATCCATCTAAACAATGACACAGGAGTGGAGTGCTACAATGTTACTATGGCAATAGTGCAGTACTAAATTAGCCAAAACTGGTAAAAATTGTTTTTTGGGGATCAGGATCTAATTGGCTATGTCATATCATGCCAATAGGTTAAGCTTAGTGTCTTATGAGAGGACCCACTAGATTCCTTTTTCTAACTCTCTGTAGAGTATCTTTTTTTGTTGTTGATTTGTTATGTTTTATTTTTTTTCGGAATGTTTTCTCTCCCCTGATTCCCCTAGAACTCCCTCTGTAGACCAACCTGGCATTGAACTCACAGAGATATACCTGTCTCTGCCTCCTAGGTGCTGGGGTTAAAGGTGTGTGCCACCA
>NC_022016.1:54904972-54912418 GCF_000317375.1 Microtus ochrogaster | reverse complement strand
AGTTAGCAGCTAAAACCCCTCAGAATTCTTCAGGGATGCAGAAGCCCTATGTTTATGAAGGCTGCTCTCACTGCATACAAATATCCTCAGAGACCCATTAGCACAAAGCCATAATTAGCTCTTAAAGACACAACTGAGCAATGTGGTTTCAACCAAGCTGGGAAGTCAGCTTGAGTTTTGCTATCTTCCCAGCCTGAACTGCTTTATGCGATCAGTAACTGAACTGAGGTCTGGGGATGAAGCTCAGGTGATAGGAATATTTGTCTAGCAGACAAGAAGTATTGAGTTCCATCCCTAGATATCCCATAAAACCAGACATGGTAGAACAAAAACTGTAATCCCAGCAGAGGAAGAAATTTGACTTAAGACATCTTCCAACTAGGAAGGAGTTTGGTGCTACTACTGATGTGACTTAGCTCCTCTGAAGTCTCTAATTTGATTCTAACCAGTACTACTTTGCCTTCTAATCTGCTTTAACAAGCTGCTTTCAGCTGGTATTTTCTTCTACGCTTAGTATTTTCAGTAAATTTATTTTTTTTAAGATGAGGGAGGGGCAGGAGAGTAGAGTTAGACAAGTAAGTTCTTCTATCTCTCAACATGACCACGGCTTTAGTAGCAAAAGGTCCAAAACCAGCTCTGGGTTAGGCATGTCCTACCTAACAGAAACCAGCATCCCCTGAGAAGTATACCAATCCAGCTAAGATAGAGCTGAGTCCAAGACACGTAGCACCATAAAACTTAAGAACTCTTTAAAGTTCCATTTACCAATGCGGCAAGCTTCTACTGTTCCTTAGGTGTGACTGCCTGCCTGACTTCCAAGAACCCATCAGCCAGTATTTTTCTAGACACTTACTTGTACATTTTACCCCAGCACAGAAATAAAAACATACCATAAGCTTCATAAGAATCTTGAACCTCCCCATGTCCATAGTCATAATATTCTGACTCCCTGGAAAGCCAAAAAAAAAACCAGAACATTAAAAACTTTGGTTTTAGCATTCTTTCAAATATTCCATATCTGGTGAGTTTATAATCTATAAAATAGGGGGAAATATATGTTCTGTCCCACCCCTAACCACCCCAATATTTAAAAAACATGCATAAACCATGTATTTACCAAAAAGTCTGGTTAAGTATAGCAAGAAGAAAACCAAACTCTAAATCAGATTCTTGTAATATAATGATTATATATGTATTCATATAGCTCACCGGAAGAGTATTAGAAAAGGTCTGTTTTGTGCCTACAATAGATGCCTGAGGCAAGCAGGATGCATGTATGTACGTATATATACATATGTGTATATATATATGTGTGTGTATATATATATATACTGAAAGCTGTGTTTTAAAGGAATTAAAAACAAAAACAAAACACCTAGGATAAGTTTCTAGCTTGCTCTTAAGACTAAATGTATCTCCAATGTGGGTGGGGTGAGTTGATTTGTCTGTAATGAGACAAAGCCTCCTGCATCCCAGGCTGTTCTTGAACTCATGGTCCCATGCTGAAAGAAAACTAAGGACTTCACACATGCAAGGCAGACACAGCCTACCAACCAACTGAGCTACTTCCTCCCATAATTAAGAAATTATTTCTTTAAAAAAAATATTTATTTATTTATTTATTTATTTATTTATTTATTTACTATGTGTACAATATTCTTTCTGCATGTATGCCTGAAGGCCAGAAGAGGGCACCAGACCTCATTACAGATGGTTGTGAGCCACCATGTGGTTGCTGGGAATTGAACTCAGGACCTTTGGAAGAGCAGGCAATGCTCTTAACCGCTGAGCCATCTCTCCAGCCCCGAAATTATTATTTCTTAATGAAAGAATTATTTAATGGCATTTTCTCAATGCTTCTATATAGCCATAGCTCAGGAATTTTTCATTAGCCCCAAATCCTAAACTATTTTATAAAATGCAGTTATTCAAATTTGCAGGCCCACCTATATGCCTTCAAGTTGTCAAAAGCAGAGACAATACAATACCTTCAAAATGTTAAGTCAGACTACTCTAGAGCTCGGTATTTGCCCAAATCTTTAGTTCCTCCAACTCCACCCACCATCTATATAGTATACTACCGACTCACCCTTGGCTCTGGCTGTAATAGCCTTCATATCCTTCATAACTCTGTTCTGCATATGTATCATCATATCCCTGTAACAAATAAATTAGGTCAGAATTACATGTAATAGAGAAGATAATTACAACCCATTGGGAGGGGGGATCATGAGCTTCTGAATGAAAAGGCCATAAAAATTTTCTCAAAAATATTAAGATCCACTGCAGAAGAGTGAAAAAAGACAAAACAAAAATCAAATGTAATTTAGCATTACAAACAACAATCTTAGTAAAAATCTGTATGTCAAACCACAACTTCTCATTTACCTTATATAGAGATAGCAATAATGAGAGCAAAATAGAAGAAAAATCATCTCATAGTTCAAAATCAATGTAACAAGAATGCAGGTACTGTTTTCTACCTACACACCTGGATAAGACACTCAACTTTCCCTGGCAACCTAGGTATAGAGGAAATGATACATTGTTCAAAACATTCTTACATAGTCTTCGTAAGTTTCTGGTGCAGGTGGTGGAGGTAAAGGTATTCTCTGGATGCCTGCGGTCCTAGCTCTTGGTGTTGGGGCACCTCTCACAGTGGGTGGGGGTGGTACTCCTCGAGTCACAGTGGCACCTCTGGTAATGGAACCTCTCACTGGGGTTCCACGAACCAAAGCCCCTCGAGGTGGTCCAACACCACGACCTCTACAAAAAGAAAATTTGTATTAATTTGATCTTTTAATAATCAAGTCATATTCATGTTCAGGGTTGTTCACAAATTCTGGAGCTAAAAAGATTTCATACTTTACACATACTTGCTCACTTATTTGAGATAAGGTATCCCTTGCTAGCCGGGCGGTGGTGGCGCACGCCTTTAATCCCAGCACTTGGGAGGCAGAGGCAGGCGGATCTCTGTGAGTTCGAGACCAGCCTGGTCTACAAGAGCTAGTTCCGGGACAAGCTCCAAAACCACAGGGAAACCCTGTCTCCAAAAAAAAAAAAAAAAAAAAAAAAAAGGTATCTCTTGCTGCTCTGGCTAGCCTAGAACTCATACAAATCCACCTGGCAATGCCTCTAGAGTGCTGGGATTAAAGGTATATGCCAGCTAATTTATATTTCTTAAAGGGAGGCTCTGTGGCCACACTTGATAAGACAAAGACTGTATCTCTTGCTTTGACCTTTTTACTTTTCCTTTCCTTTTTGGGGGATAGGGTTTCATATAACCCAGTATGGTGTTGAACAAACTATGTAGCTGAATATGACTTTCTTGCACTTCTAACTTTTAGCATTTACTGCCCAGGTACTGGAAATACAACGGTGTTTCACCACAGCCTATTTGTGAAGTACAAGGGATCAAACCCAGAGATTTGTGTATGCTAGGCAGTCTACAAACGAGGCACATCTCCAACCCTCAACTAGACTTTAAAGCACAGAATAATATACATGAAAGAGAACCTAAACTAGCAGATTCTCTGGGTGCAATAGTAGATCACAGTACCTCAGGCAAGTCTAGACTATTCTGAAGTCATACCAGATAGCAAGGTTTGGTGGCTTATGACTTTAGTCACAGCACATGGGAGGCAGAAATAGGAGATCTCTCTTAAGTTTCAGACTGGCATGGTCTACATAGCAAGTTCCATGTTAGTGAGGGCTACATAGGACTACATAGTGAAAAAAACAACTAGGGGGCCAGTGAGATGGCTTCGTGGGTAAGCACACAGCTGATTAAGACTGACAACCTGAGTTCAATCCCTAAGACCCACATGATAGGACTCCTATTCCTTGTCCTCTAACTTCCACACCTACATATGAATCCCCAAAGCTCACAAATAAATACATACATTTTTTTTTAATGCTAGCACTGTTCAAAATTAGAAGCTCCAACGTTTCAGTAGCACTGTAACACTTATCTATGGTCAAACTGCTAAGATCCAGAATTCTATACTTGATATACCATACAAACCCTGACGCCTCCTGATCTAGATAGAGCTAAGAAGACTACCAGCAGTCACAATTATATTTCCTTTTCAACTATTTTTTTTTTTACCTGGGAACAGGTGGAGGAGGCGGGGCAGCTCCTCGTCCTCTCACTGGTACCCCACGACCACGAGAGGGTTCAGGAACTCCATTCAAGTAGGACAATTCTAGAAACTGCTCCTGGCAGATATCATCCATCATATCCTGGGAATTAAAGACAGCAAAGAATGTGTAACATCTTCTAAAACTCATGTGGTCCACATGAGCCTTAGATCTTAAGAACACCCTTGACTCCCAACACTCTCAGAGGCAGACTGTGGATCTCTGTGAGAACCATATAGTTTTTAGTTCTGGGACAGCATGAGTTATATATTGAGTCTCTGTCTCAAAATACCACCAGAAAAAGAACAGTATTAAAAGCCTAGGTGATGTCTCAAGTCAAGTAATTAGTTCTCTGAAGTCAAATTATACTGTTACTTCTTTGAGGAAGATGTGGACAACAGATCCTTACTGACAGACGAGGCTCTTCAGAAAGTAGTTCCCTTGATCACTTCTTTTCTCTATATATACAAAAACTTTCTCTTAAGTCAAAAAAACAACCTATTGCTTGGAATATTCTCACACATACATTCTTTGTAAGCAGTTACTTTTCCTAGAATAACAGAAGCCACCATTAATGAGGATCTAGGTACGGGGTGCTATATAATAAGTTTTGAATTTTTTATTTAACTGTCAAGATGATCCTGCCAACATTGTCTCACGGTATAATTTGGAACTCTGATTCTTACAAGACACAAAGGAGAGGGGTACAACTAGGTGGTAGAAGGGATGCCTAGTGTCCACACAAAGCCCTGAGTAAAATTCCTAATGCTGCCACAAAAGGGAGGAAGGGGAGGACCTTCTTTTTCTAATGTTGCCTAACCACACCTTTTCCTCTAAAATGTAGCTTTCCACTTAAGATTGAGATTTTCAAGAGCCATTGCGTGTACATGAATGTGGAATCAGAGGTTCATTTTCTCAATTGCTTCTCCACTTTATTCAGACAAGGTCTCTCACTGAATCTGGAGCTCATTCACTCACTGGGCTAGACTGACTAAGCTCCACAGATATTCCTGTCTCCCCAGCAATGTGATGTATGCTCTACCATGACAAGCTCTCATATTGGTGCTTGGGGATCCAACCCAGATTCATAAGCTTGATCACAAGTGTTTTATGAACTGAGTTTATCTCCCCAACCTCAAGAGCCATTTTTCTATCTTTAGACCCAAGCGCAATTTATTACTCATCTACTACTTAACATTTGGGGTAAACAAGCAGCCCATATCTTAGAAAAGTGAAATTAGCTGGGTGGTGGTGGCGCACGTCTTTAATCCCAGCACTTGGGAAACAGAAAAAATCTGATATCAATGAATTCAAGGCCAGCCTGGTCTACAAAGCGAGTTCCAGGACTGTTACCCAGAAAAAAATCTGTCTCAACAACTCTCCCACACACACCTCCAAAGAAAAGAAAAAAGAAAAGTGAAATAAAAAGTTATTCAAGAAAAGCCAGGCATGGTGGCACATGCCTTTAATCCCAGTACTTGGGAGGTAGAGACTAGCATTATCTGCGAGTCTGAGACTAGCTTGGTCTACAGAGTGAGCTCCAGGACAGTCAGGGCTACAGAGAAACCCTGTGTTGGAAACCAAAACAAATAAAGCAAAAGTGACATAGTTAGTAGAGCAATGTCTCCTACAACTCTCTACTTTCCTCAGCCTTATACATTTTTGCCACTTAAGACTGGATAGACTCAATGCTCAGGTATCTCCAACTGTCACATTTGTTAAATAATAAGATAAATTTCAGTCTACTATAAAGTATTTAGTAAATATAAATGAGTTGGGGGGAGGCTGGAGAATTAGCTCAGTTGATAGAGTGCTTGCCTACAACATACATGAACAAGCCCTGGGTTAGATCCCTAACACACCAAATCAGGTGTGGCAGTGCACACCTTTAATAGCAAATCAGAGGCATGAAGATCAATGAATTCAAGGGTACCCTTGGCAACATAGCAAATTCAAGGCCAGGCTGGGCAACATTAAAGGTTCTCAACAAAACAAATAAAAAAACAAAACAAAACAGTGTTTTGTTAAGACTGGAGTCCTATTCTCAAGACACTTTCTTCTACATTTGTAAAAACTCTAAAATCAGGAGGGCAGGGAATTCCCAAACATTCTAGAACAGTTCAGACAACTGATACTTAACCTGTATTACAATCAAGTGACACTTTCACACACTATTAGCTTGTACTATAATCAGGTGACACTATTATAAACAATTTTCTAAGTATGGTGGGTCACATCTTTAATCCCACTAATTGGGAGGCAGAGGCAGATAGATTTCTGCAAGTTAGGGACCAGCCTGGTCTACACAGTGAGTTTCAGGTGAGGCAGAAATACATAGTGAGACCCTGTCTCAAATAAACAATTAAGAAAGAAAATTTCCATATCATCCAATAGTCATGCATGTAACATGGTATCTTCTAAACCGGACTCTGGGGGGGGGGGAGACCCTCCACCAAAAGAACCCTTCAGTGAGCCACATTAGAACAATGAATGCTATAAACTTTCTGTTGTCAACTCTAGATTCAAAATTCTAGCACACAAATTTGCAGATTTACCTTAAGTCATTTTCCTAATATCATGTCTCCTGGTTCCACAGTAGTACCAAAATACTAAACTGAATAAAGACCTTATTAAATCTTTGTTAAACAGACTGTAAACACCTTAGGGACCCAAAATATTGACAATAGATAACAGTACACATTAATGAAACAAGTAGGCTTTGGAAAACAGTGCTTTGAGAATGAGGTATAAGTAGTGGGAAAACCTCAGAAAAATGAACCAAACTACAGACCCTAGTCAGGAACCCTGGCTTTCTCAACAGTATGATCCTGTTTCTTCCTTGCTCAGATAATAAAGAATATGCATTTCCTTACTGGTACTAGAAATTTCTTGACTTCTTCCATGGCATGGGCCATCAGAGCATAAGCCTCACATGGGGGTCCAAAGACTTCAATGAAGACATGCAGATCCATATTTAAATGGGCATATTTGGGGTCTCCACCCTTGCGAAGCTCTTCCTCCTATGGAAAAATGCAAAGTAATATCAAATCATATACAGACTAAAAGAAAACAACACCTTTAACACTAGGTCAAAGGGACAGTCAGAAATAATATGAAAAAACAAACAAACAAAAAAACCCTGAAATCCTAAGAAGGAAGGTAAATCAAGTCCTGGAAACTGAAACTTACAGTACCAGCTAAAACTATACTTGGTTAGCTGGGTGATGGCAGCACACCTTTAATCCCAGTACTCAGGAGGCAGAGGAAGACAGATCTCTGTGAGTTCGATGCCAGTCTGGTCTACAG
>NC_022016.1:54896938-54904729 GCF_000317375.1 Microtus ochrogaster | reverse complement strand
TCCCTTAAACACTAGAGCATTCAATGCAGTGAATTTGAAGGAACAACCTATTAAAGCTTAATTTCTATTAAAGCTTAATTTCAGAATCTACTTAGATAATAGTTGTTTCGTATTTAGTGTATGTGTTTATGGCCAAGCATTAGTTTTTAAATTCATTAGAGCTCTTTATCACCATCAAACCTTCTTATGTGTTTTTATTGCCTAGGAGTTTAAGGGAGGAACAAAGTCAGGACAGTAGAAACTCTTACAAATCTCATCAACTAAAACAACATAGTGTACTATGTATCCTAGAGAGACAGAAGGGAAAACACTACCCAAAAGTTAGGCCCTTGGGCTGCAGAGATGGCTCAGTGGTTAATTCCCAGAATCTTTATGGCAGCTCACAACTGTTTGTAATTCCAAGATCTGACACCCTCACACAGAAATATATGCAGGCAAAACACCAATGCACATAAAATAAAAATAAATAAATAAATAACACACACACACACACACACACACACACACACACACACACACAGAAGTTAGGTCCTCAATAAATGAATTTCTAAATTTTAGCAGGTAAATCTTTTCTAAAAAGCTGACCCTAAGGGTTGGAGAGATGGCTCAGTGGTTAAGAGCACTGACTGTTCTTCCAGAGGACCTGAGTTCAATTCCCAGCAACCACATGGTGGCTCACAACCATCTGTAATGAGATATGGAGCCCTCTTCTGGCATGCAGGCATACATGGAGGCAGAATGTTGTATACATAATAAATAAACAAATAAATAAATGGAGGCAGAATGTTATATGCTAAATAAATAAATAAAGCAAGCAAGCAAGCAAGCTGACCCTAGAAGGGAATTATGTGTAGTAGTAAGTTTCTTCTCAGCTAAAAGTTCACTATGTAAGGAGCTATGAAATGGAACATTTTCTTTTTGGAACATTCCTGTTGTCTAGAAATCAAATGATCTAACCACAAACTCGCCAGCACTTAACACCAGTGGTCTCATTAGTTCCTATCCCTGGAAAACAGAGTGCACTGGTCACATTTTTGTGTGTTCAGTCTTCAAGTTTAGTATCCAGTCCTCATTTTAAGTTTTTAGAGATAAGCTTATCAAAGCTAACAACGCTACTTAATTGTATCATAATGCAGCCTGGGAGGGAGGGTGTGTGTTGGGGGGGGGTTATGTGTGTGATAGGTAAAGGCTGTTCTTCCAGAGGTCCTGAATTCAATTCTCAGCACCACAGAATGGCTCATATTTGTCTATAACTCTAGTTTTTAAAGGATCTGATGCCCTCTTCTGATGTGCTGATGTACATACAGACAAAACATCCATATACATAAAGTAAGCACAGCTTTAAAAAAAATAATGAGGGCATATCTAGGCTCTTCCCAACATTACCAAATGAGTGCTTATATGCAACGAAAACTTTACAATAGCCTTATTTTGTATGCTGGAGGGCACATGATTAAAGATAATGGTGAATGTCTTTAATCCCAGCACATGGGAGGCAGAAACAGGCAGATCTTAGAAACCAACCTAGTTTACATACATAGCAAGTTGCGGGCCAACCAAAGCTACATAGTGAGACATGGTGTCAAACCCTAAACAAACTCCAAAATGTTTGCTTGCACAAAGCATCCATATCAGACACTGTGCAACTAGAGAGCACTTGGTTTTATTTTGCCTCACTACATGAACTTACCTTAGCTTTGTCTCTCATTGAACCCTTTCCCAAGACAGAGATCTTTGCACCAGTCTCTTCTTGAAGTCTTTTGATTGTATTTCCTTGTGGTCCAAGAATCTTCCCCACAAAATTGAACTGACAGGAAAAAAAAAAAATTCTAAATACACATAACTCTCTATAAACATTTAAACACACAACATGTTATTTGATCTTCAACAAGCCTATAAAGTAAGAATCTTTTATATATAAGAATATGTAAAATCCTCATTATACTCAAGACACATTGCAACTGTATCATTAGTGATTAGCTTTACGTTATATAACTTTAAGTTAAGTGCAGGTACTAGACCTGAATTTGGATTTCCTTATAAAGTTTGGTACTCTTTCTACAACTTACTGCAAGTCATGATATTGTAACATAAACATTTTAACATGCATAAATGTGTTTGTTTGTTTTCCGGAGTTTCTGTGTGTAGCCTTCCTGGCTATCCTGCAACTCATTTTGTCGACCAGGCTGGCCTCATATTCAGGCATCTGCCTGCCTCCACCTCCCAAGTGTTGGGACTAAAGGTGACCACCACCACTGCCCAGTAACATACAGAAATTCTTATTAGTGATCAGACTCAAGACAATGTATATAAATAAGCAGGTATCTTGCTTCTAAGACAGAACAAAAAATGTTGTGCCCCTTGATAGCATGTATGGTAAGCGGAATATTAATTATTTCCTTTAAAAAAGGTGGAGGAAGGCTGGGCAGTGGTTGCACACACCTTTAATCCCAGCACTTGCAAGGCAGAGGCAGGCAGATCTCTGAGTTTGAGAAAAACTGGTCTACAGAGTGAGATATAGGATAGCCAGGACTGTTTCACAGAGAAACCCTGTCTGGGAGTGGGGAGAAAAGGGGGTCTAAGAGGGCAGAGAAATGACTCATGGTTAACATTACTTATTGCTCTTGCAGAAGATGATTCACAGTCACTTGTAGCCCCAGTTCCAGGGGAATCTGCTACCCTCTTCTGGCTTAAGCACAAGGCATGCATGTGGTACACATATAATATATATGGAGGACCTAAACATATACATACAATAAGATAAAGAAAGATATACAGAATAAAGAAAGGTAGGGGCTGGAGAGATGGTTCAGAGGTTAAGAGGACCAGCTGCTCTTCCAGAGGTCCTGAGTTCAATCCCCAGCAACCACATGGTGACTCACAACCATCTGTAATGAGATATGGTGTGTGCATACATAATAAATAAAAAGAAAAGAATAAAGAAAGGCAAAAAGTTCAGAGGCAAAAGCTTGGGCAAGAGAGAAATAGGATAATTTAAATTAGAAAAGCTGGTTAGAGGGTGCTGGAGAGATGGCTCAGCGGTTAAGAGCAGTGACTGCTCTTCCAGAGGTCCCCAGTTCAATTCCCAGCAACCACATGGTGGCTCACAACCATCTGTAATGAGATCTGGTGCCCTCTTCTGGTCTGCAGGCACACATGGAGGCAGATGTTGTATACATAATAAATAAATAAACAAAAATAAATAAATAAATCTTTAAAGAATAAGAAAAAGAAAAGCTGGCTAGAAAAGCTAAGCTAAGGCCAGACATTCAAAAGCAGAATAAGTCTCCATGTATTTATTTGGGAACTGGGTGGCTAGCCCCTAAAGAATAAAAACAAAAACCAACTACAGACAATCTTGTGACAAAGGGCAGCTTTAAGTATCCAGATTTTTACTTTGGGCCTAGAAACTAAACAAACATATGAAAAGGAAACTACTTTTTATTACTAAAAGTAATTGTGTTTCTTTCTTGACTATATTTAAGCTATGGGTTACCAGAAACAGATACTTCAAGTACAAAGAAGCTTTACAGGTGGCTGGATATATGACCATGCCATGTCTTCATCACAGCCAACATCACGCCAACCTACAATGTTAACTCATAGAGGAGAGCTGCCTTTATACTTACCTTTGGATACTGCTTGACAGGTATCAGTACCCGTTCTTTCAGTTTCATGTTCTTATGAGAAAACAAATCCAAGTAATTCTCCTCATCGTCTTTTTTTGACTCTCCCTTCTGAATCTTCTCAATTTCTGAATAAGAAAAACAAAACTTAATTTCTGTACTTGTAAATAAAAGCACCTGGCAAGGCTGTTTAAAGCAGTATTATGGAGTACTGTGTTATTTAAAAAAAAAAAAAGCCAACAGTTCAGTTCAGAAGTGCTAATTTTAGATAGGCTGGAGGAGGCATCCAAAGCTGTAAAAGATTGACTGTGAAACCCAAATCCTCTTTCCCACCATCACCTGAAGAGCCTACGTCATCGATTTATATGTTTCTTTATATAAGAGTACACACATTGGCCAGTCATGGTGACGCACACCTTTAATCCCAACACTTCGGAGGCAGAGGCAACTAGATCTCTGAGTTTGAAGTCTCCAGTAGAGTGAGTTCCAGGACAGGTTCCAAAGCTACACAGAGAAACCCTGTCTCAAAAAAGAAAAAAACCCAAAACAAAAAGAAAACCAAAAAGAGTATATGCATTTATCTAAATAACACAGTGAGATGGAGAAAAGAGATATGAAAGTTAAAACAAATCAAAATCTCCAGCAACAAAAAAACACAGAGGTGACTAGAGATGTCTGTTATTAGTGACCCACACTGTTCTTCCAGAAATCTTGAGTTCAGCACCCACAGCATAGTGATTCTCAACTGCCTTTAATGCTTCAAGGAACCAAAGAAGTCTTTTGGACTGCATGAGCACTGACAAATAAAAAACCTCTAAAAATAATATTTTTTTATAAAGGCGGGGCATGATGACTGTTTCTAAGTAATCACAGTAAATTATAGACTTCTTTATTCTTTCTCCAGTCCCACTGTTACTTGATCAGCTAAGAAGTATCCCAATAAAGAAAACAAAAATTACTATTTAAATATAATAACATACAGTTCATTCCACTATAGCAATAATACTTTTGTTTTCCAGGCTTAAGAGTTTGAAAGACCCTGCACTTGCTCTGCCACACATTATTTGTCAATTTAGACAAGTTATTTAACTATTCTGCACATTTGTTTGCTCATTTGTAAAACACAGGCAAAAATCAACCTACAAGGACAGAGTAACAATGAGGTGTGATGTGTCTGCCTATGGTCCCAACACTCAGAAGCCAAGCAGGAGGATCACCAGTTTGAGGACAGCCTAGGATAAATGAGGTCTTTCCTAAAATAAAAAAACAAAAGAAGCTGGATAGTGGCGGTATACACCTTTAATTCCAGCACTTGGGAGGCAGAGGAAGGTAGATTTCTGTTAGTTCGAGGCCAGTCTGGTGTACAAGAGCTAGTGCCAGGACAGCTAGGGCTGCTACACAGAGAAACCTTGTCTCGAAAAATAAAAACAAAAACAGAAAAAAAGAAAAGAAAAATCCAATCAACTAATAGACATGTACTCAAGATCAAAGTTTATTTCTTAGTATGTGGGTAATACAGTTTCTAGACCAAACTCAATATCCAAAAGAAAAAAATACAAAAAAGTAATTTAAGAACAACAGGGAGGGCTGGAGTTATGGCTCTTTATAGATAGGACACAACAGGTTCCTTTCCCAGATCCCACATGACAGTTCACAACCATCAGTAACTCAGGTTTGAGGTGATCCAATGCCCTCTTCTGGCCTCCTTGGCTAAATATACAAGTGCAAAAAAAGCACTCATATACATAAATTTAAAAGAAAAAATCCCACCTGAAGTCTAACTGAACAAAAATGTTATACACAGGATATATGACAAGAAGTCTATAGAGATAAACATACTCCCCTAAAATCATCATAACCACCAAGACCACAGACATAAGCAGAATGAAGGTACTTTGAATTTGCAGTTTCATCAAGATGGGAACTCTTGATTCTCCTGCTTACATCTCCCCTAAGTACAAGGCTCCTCTACATTTCTTTTTTTTTGTTTTGTTTTGTTTTTGAGACAGGGTTTCTCTGTAGCTTTGGTGCCTTGTCCCTGAACTAGCTCTTGTAGACCAGGCTGGCCTCGAACTCCCAGAGATCCGCCTGCCTCTGCCTCCCGAGTGCTGGGATTAAAGACATGTGCCACCACCACCCGGCTTCCTCTATATTTCTTAACTACTGAGATGTAGTTAGGCCCTTCAGTTGCAGCTTATGCCACTTTGCAGAAACCTTACTTAACCAGTACAAGAAGACTCAAAAGCTGAACTGCAAAACTGATTGATGAAAGTTTGTTTACATGCAATGTAATGTACTCTATAAATTTAGGATCTCTCTGCAACACAGAATTACTTTGATGTATTTTGAACTAGTTACTGGATCTTAGAATCATATTTTTCCATAATTTTAAAAAGAATATAAAGCATTTTAGAGAACTCAGAATAATGATCAATAAAATAAAACCTGAGGTTGAAGTAGTGCTGAGGAGATGTCTTAGTCATCTGTGCTTGCTTCACAAAGATGATGATAGGAATTCAATCACACACATACACGCACACAACTGATTAAAGGTGGCATGTGTCTGTAATCCCAGCTCTGAGGATGTGGGGCTTGCTGGCTAGCTGGCTAGGAGTCTAAATCAGTGGGGTCCAGGTTCAGTGAGAAACTATTTTAAGAAATACGTAGCAGCCAGGCGGTGGTGGCGCACGCCTTTAATCCCAGCACTAGCAGAGGCAGGCAGATCTCTGTGAGTTCGAGACCAGCCTAGTCTACAAGAGCTAGTTCCAGGACAGGCTCCAAAGCTACAGAGTAACCCTGTCTCAAAAAAGAAAAAACAAAAAACAAAAGAAATAAGTTAGCGAGTAAAATAAGTAACAAGATAAAGAAGCACTGAGGAAGACACCAGACTTTGGCCTGGTTCCACACATGCATGCAAAGGAGTCAGAATAGCCTACAAAGTGAGAGTAATAAACTGAGCCTTCAACAAGGCTTCAGCAACCATATTTACAAGTAGAAGAACTGAATATTTATTCAATACCATAATAAATATCACTTCATTTTCCCTCAAAAACAAGAGAGTTGCTGGTATATAGTCCCATTTTTTAACTGAGTTATTGAAAACTGTGCATTAATTAATTACTTCTAGGTCACAAATCTGCCCAAGTATCAGCAAACAAACTCAAACCTAGTCGTGGGTTAAAGATACAGGTCAGAAGTTAAGAGCGCTCATTGTTCTTGTATATGACACTGGTTCAGTTCCTAGTACCCACATGACAGCTCACAATCACCTCGTTCCAGAGGACCCAAATGCTCCCTTTTGGTCTCCATGAGCACCAGGCAAATATATGGTGCACAGACATGCATGTAGGCAAACCACTCATACACATAAAATAAAAATAAACAAATCTTCAAAAACAAAACAAAAATAACTAGACATCTTCTAACTTCAAATTTCACATCCCAAAGCCCGGCAGTGAACTGTAGCACACGTCTTTATTCCTAGCACTGGGGAAGGCAGAGTTGCGATGATTTCTGTGAGTTCAAGGCCAGTATGGTCTACAGAGTTAGTACTAGGACAGCCAAGGCTTCACAAAGAAACCGTCTCAAAAAAACAAAACAAACAAAAACCCTCATATCCCTCGTGTTCTTGTTTTTTCGAGACAGGGTTTCTCTGCTTTTGAGCCTGTCCTGGAAATAGCTCTTGTAGACCAGGCTGGCCTTGAATTCACAGAGATCTGCTTGCTTCTGCCTCCCGAGTGTTGTTCCCTCCTGTGTTCTTAGTGAAAGACAAAGGACACTTTAAGCAACTAAAAGCTAACTTTATAAAAATTTTATAAACTACAATTTATGCCTGGTGTGGTGGCACGAACCCTTAATCCCAGCACTTTGAAGGCAGAGGCAGGCAGTCTATATAGCAGGTTCCAGGCGAGCTATGCATACAATGAGACCCTATTTTTTGCTTCCTCAAAAGAAAAGAATTTGAAAAGGAAGCTTCTCATGGCTTACCCAAAACCAAATGTGGTAGAATATGCCTATGATCCCAGCACTCAACAGAACTGTGAGTTCAAAGCCAGTCTAAGCTATATACATCAAGAACTTGTCTTTTAAGTGTGTGTGTGTGTGTGTGTGTGTGTGAGAGAGAGAGAGAGAGAGAGAGAGAGAGAGAGAGAGAGAGAGAGAGAGA
>NC_022016.1:54894025-54896838 GCF_000317375.1 Microtus ochrogaster | reverse complement strand
GTCTTACCCTCAGGCAAAAGCACTTTCTAGACAACACTTTTAGAAGTTGAGGGAATCATTTGATTCCCTCAAATGATGTTTGTCTGGGCCACTGGAGACCTTGGATGTCCCAAGAGCCAAAGAAAGAAAAGCTAAGGGATAAACAATACAGAGATGTGACCCATACATTCGTTGGCTTGGCAATTATAATTTATCTTTTTTTTAGTTTTTCCAGCTGGGCAGTGGTGGCACATGCCTTTAATCCCAGCACTCGGGAGGCCAGCCTGGTCTCTAAGAGCTAGTTCCAGGACAGGCTCCAAAACTACAGAGAAACCCTGCATCAAAAAAAGTTTTTCCAGACAGGGATTCACTGTGTTGCCCTAGCTGTCCTGAACCTCAGTTTGTAGAACAGGCTGGCCTCAAACTCACAAAAACTTGCCTGCCTCTGCCTCCCAAGTGCTGGGATTAAGGGCATGAGCCAACATAGCCTTGCTAATTTATTTTATCTTATTCAGTGTCTTTGATGTGTCAGGAGTTTTGGATTACTCATTATAACCAACATTATCCTCATTTAATGGACAAAGAAACCTGAATTCAGAAGTGTTAGGAAATTTGCCACCAAATTTGCTATCAAACTAATAAACAGAACACTTGTTCCAAGTCACTGCTTTTGCCATAGTAGACTGAATTAAACATATGGCTTTTTTTTAAAAAACTTTCATGAATTTTTCTCCTTTTTGTCCCTCTGTAAGCTTCCAAAAATTAGGATTCTTTAATGCATCTCAGACTGAAGAAGAGGGCCTGTTTAAAGGAGCTTTCATCTAGGTAAACACTGCTCCTAGCTACCTCAACCTCCAGAGGACAAGGATTCTAGATGTGTACTATCATGCATAACTAGCTAAAACATATATTTTGAGGGATAGACAAAACTGATTAGAATCCTGGCACTGCTGCGTCTATAAAGTGTGGTCTTACTTTAAAACAGAATAAGTTGAGTATATGCTATGTCAACTCATGCCTATAACCCAGGCCCTTGGGAAGAAGCAGAAGGCCAGCTTGGGTTATAACACCCCGCCTCAAACTATACCTCCCAAAAATGAAGAGGACAAAAAACAAAACAAACCAAAAAACCAACCCAACCAAACAAACAAAAAACCACCACCACAACAAAAAGGTTAGTATTAGATAAGCAGGGGAGGGGGGATGGATTGGACTGAGTGGTTCAGGCCTACAATCTCAACTAACAGAAGGCTGGAGCAAGTAAGATTTCCAGGTCAAGCCCCAGAAAACTTAGCGAGATCTGGTCTCAAGTTAAAAAGTAAAAGGAGCCAGGCAGTGCTAGAACACTCTTATGATAGATCTCTGAGTTTGAGGCCAGCTTAGTAATCAGACCAAGTTCCAGGATAGCCAGGGAGGGCCACATAGCCCTGCCTTAAAGAACCAAAAGGTAAAAAGAAAGGAGATTATTAGCATGCTGTACTGCAAAGGCATCGGGTTCAATCCTCAGGACCACCAAAACAAATTTTATAAACAACTGCCTTGAATAAAAACAGACTACCATGTACATTATATTAATTTCTTAACATCTGATAAGAGCTGCATATGGAGCAAGACAACAGTCAAGATTTTTCTTTTTCACTAAGGTGTCAAGACTGACTTAGCAAATCTGCTCCAAAGAATGAAATTCTGTCATCCTTAGACTCCAGGGGCGCTACAACCTTCTGTTAACAGTTTCTGGAATTCTACAATCATCAAAACTAAATGGCTGCAATTCCTAGTACAATGCCAGGCTGACACACACATGTAAACATGGGAAGAAACCTCCCAACCTCCCTCATATGTTACTTCCAGTCTTACAACTTTTTCCATTAGTGCCATCTTTTGGAAACATAAACCCCCAATATCTTTGTGTGTTTACCAAGCAAGAACACCTAGCATATTAGGTTCCTAATCTTTTTTTTTGGGGGGGGGGGGGTTTGAGACAGGGTTTCTCTGTAGCTTTGGCACCTGTCCTGGAACTCGCTCTGTAAACCAGGCTAGCCTTGAAAGATCAGAGATCCTCCTGTCTCTGTCTCCAGAGTGCTGGTATTAAAGGCATGCACCACCACTGCCTGGCTCCTCATCTTTTCTTCCCCTAGCAGGGTGGTCATGGGCCTCCAAGAATTTGAAGAAAGCTGTTAATTGGCTCTTTTGCCCCACAAATATACAAAGTAACAATACACTACATATAATATCGGCTAAGAATGGAGAAAATGTGTGACAGTGGTGGCCCGTGACTTTAATCCCAGCACTTGGGAGGCAGAAGCAGGTGGATCTCTAAATTCAAGGCCACCTTGGTCTACAAAGTTGAGTGCTAGGACAGCCAGGGCTGCTACACAGAGAAACCTTGCCTAAAACCTCCCCATAAAAAAGAATAGAGAAAATGTGGATATTGGCTCCCCTCAAATCCTGAGTTTGGAATCCTTGTATAGGAGCTCAGTTCTTGTAGGTAAAACCCAATTATAGCATATTTATCATGTCTTCCCAAATTTTTTCCTTAGGGAAAGACTTGAAAGATTTCTCTCTCTCTTCTTGTTTCTGGCTTTCAAGACAAGATTTCTCTGTGTTTCCCTGGTTGTCCTGGAACTCACTCTATAGACCAAGCTGGCCTCAAGCTTTGAGATCCACCTGCTTCCCACCTCCCAAATGCTAGGAGGTTAAAGGCGTGTGCCACCACAGCCTGTCTTGGGAATTTTTCTTTTTTTTTCTTTTTTTGATTTTTCGAGACAGGGTTTCTCTGTGGCTTTGGAGCCTGTCCTGGAACTAGCTCTTGTAGACCAGGCTGGTCTCGAACT
>NC_022016.1:54891468-54893130 GCF_000317375.1 Microtus ochrogaster | reverse complement strand
AAAAAAAAAGATAGCACACATGCCTTTAATTCCAGCACTCAGAGGCAGAGGTAAGGGGATCTCTAGGAGACCAAACTGGCTTACAGTTAGCTCTAGGCTAGCCAGGACTCTATTGTGAGACCCAATCACAAAGAAATTACAAGGGCTTTACACATGCTAGGCATTTTACCACTAAAATACACACAGCTTTTTTTTTTTGACAATTGGGAATTATTTTTTAATTTTATGTACATTGGTGTGAAGGTGTCAGATTCCAGACTGGATTTTCAGACAGTTGTGAGCTGCCATAAGGGTGCTGGGAATTGAACCCGGGTCCTCTGGAAGAGCAGTCAGTGCTCTTAACCACTGAGCCATTTCTCCAGCCGTATACACAGCTTTTTTACATTTTCATTTTGCAACGAGTTCTCACTAAATTCCCAGGCTGCCCCTCAACTCTAGCATGCTTTGAACTCAAAATTTGCTTTGGCCTTCTGAGCAGCTGGGATTAAGAGGCCTGTACCAACAGGCCCAGTTTGTTGCTAAGCTTCAAGGAATTCGAGTGTTCTGATTTTCAAATGAAATCTCAAACTGTGATCCGGAGTTACGCCAGTTACCAGCAGTGTGTGCAAATTCCTTCTAACTCAAGGTCTCAGCACATTTCTTGGTCTTAAACCTGTCCATGTATCACATCTTCAATGTCTTCCTGTCTCTAAAGACTTTTAACTGTTTACCTTCATTTACTCTTTTAGCTACTTTATATTCTAATCAAGGCAAAAAATATTTTTCTCCCCCTACAACCCTCTAAAATCCCTTGCTGTGCAGAACATCAAACACAGGACCTTGCGCATGCCAAACATGTGTTCTACCACAGAACTACATTCCAGGCCTTCAAGACAGAAAACTAAATCTAGTTGGACATGATTCTTCTGATTCAAATAAAGATCTTCTGATGACTCTTACTCTATCCCAACTCTTCACTATTTGAGTCATTTATAATGCCTTCTTTCTTAACTGTAAAGAACATTAACAGACTATAATTTTTATGTGAATTTCCCTGACTTAGGAAAAGAAAAGGTCCCAGCACCCAATCAGAGGCAGAGGGATCTCAGGGCCAGCCTGGTCTACAGAGGACAGTCAGGGATATACAGAGAAACCCTGTCCCAAAAAAACCAAAAGAAAAAAGTCTAGCATGGATAGGTAACCGAGTCTTTATATATCTACATGGTATCTATTATCACAACTGAACATGGATTTGGCCTAGAGCAGTAGCAGTAAGTCTGTCTATGTTCTACATTCCTCAGAATTCTGTCAGTGTTTTCCCATCAAAGTCATTTATAACAAAGTATAAGGCCACTCTGGGCAGAACGCTTCCAAGACGGAAAAGCGGTGAAATGAGACAAGTCGGGTGGTGGTGGCACACGCTGTTAATCCTGGCACTTGGGAGACAGAGGCAGGAGGATCTCCATGAGTTCGATGCCAGCCTAGTCTACAAGAGCTAGTTCCTACGACAGCCAAGGCTGTTACACAGAGAAGCCCTGTCTCAGGAAAAAAGAAAGCAAGAAGGTGCAAAAGATCATGGCAAACGGGGATGCTCAACAAATACATAATTACAGCTGGTCTTGGTGGCTAATCTCACTCACTCACTCAGGAGACAGAGGCAGGTAGTCTTGTGAGTTCTGAGGC
>NC_022016.1:54887502-54891295 GCF_000317375.1 Microtus ochrogaster | reverse complement strand
TGTAGTACACCAGAAGCTGTTAAAAACAAAATAAACTGGGAGAGCTGTGTGGTGGTAACAGGAACAGTGGTCTGGGTCTTACTGCCTTTTTAGGAAATGGACAGAGATGTCTTGAGATGTCTTAAGTGTTGAGTGTTCTTTATCTTAGCTTTTCCACCCTCACTTCCCTTCTAGCACTCTATACTTTACCATTCCTTTCTTATTTCTCCCAATTAGAGCTTATTTTGAAAGTTCAATGTGTAGTAGGTAGTATATAATGAGGGAATCAAGAAAAAAAAAACTTAGATGCTGGAGGGAAAAAAAAGAGTCAGTGTGTGAATCAAAATGTAGACTGTTTGTAAATCCTGTTTTGTGCTGCTAATTTAATTTCACCAACTATTATCTGTAATGGTAATAAGATTATCTTCTCAGCCATGGCATGACTTCAGTCCCAGCACTCAGAGGCATAGATCTGAGTTTGAGGACAGCCTGGTCTACAGATCAAGTTCCAGGACAGTCAGGATTTGACAGAAACCCTGCCTAGACAAAAAGACTATTTTCTCATAGTCCTTATGTAAGTTAAATACAGAATAGAGAGATGGCTCCGTAGTTAAGAGCACTTACTGCTCTTCCAGAGGACCTGAGTTCAATTCCCAGCCCCTACATCAGGCAGTTCACAAATGCCTATAAACTCTAGCTCCAGAGGATCTGATGCTCTTTTCTGACTTCCAAGAAGCACCTATATACACATGGCATACACACACTTAAATAAAAATAAATTAAAAAAAAGCTAATATACTTTGATCCACTGCCCAGCACAAAAAACATTTAGCTGTTTTCTCCTTACATGTGATCTGTGTACAACTTAAATTCACTCTTCCTTTCTCACATTTTTCTGTTCTGGGATAATGTTCTTGTACACTGTAAAGATTTGTCACTCCTATTGGTTTAATAAAAAGCTAATTGGCCAGGCAGGAAGTACAGGCAGGACAACCAGACTAGGAGAAGTCTGGGAAGAGAAAAGACAGATGCAATTGTCAGATGCAGAGGAAGAGAGAATGCCTTACTGAGAAAAGGTACCAAGCCACGTGGCTAAACATAGATAAAAGTTACAGGTTAATTTAAGTTGTAAGAGCTAGTTAGTAATAACCCTGAACAATAAGTCAAACAGTTTGCAATTTTTTAAAAAGATTTATTTATTTATTATGTATACAGTATTCTCAGTACTCTGTCTACATGTATGCCTGAAGTCTAGAAGAGGGCATCAGATCTCATTACAGGTGGTTGTGACCCACCATGTGGCTACTGGGAATTGAACTCAGGACCTTTGGAAGAGCAGGAAGTGCTCTTAACCTCTGAGCCATCTCTCCAGCCCCCAGTTTGCAATTAATATAAGCCTCTGTGTGCTTATTTTGGGACTGAAGGGCTACAGGATCAGGTAGGACAGAAACTTTCATCTACATTTTTCCTTTTTCTGAATTACTCAGAAATTATCTTAAACCTGGCCTATAATCTTATCATTAAGGAAGAAGGCAGAAAATAGTTCACATCAGAGGGAAGTCTAAGCTACATACAGACTTTGTGTCAAACAAAAACGGCTGGGAAAGCAGCTCCAGTGGTAAAGTGCCTGTTCCGTATGAGGATGACAATTCCACAGCCTGCTCACGCTATAGAGAGCCCAAAGGTGGCCTAAACACGTTAGTGAAACTGCCTCAAATTTAGTTTTGAGGGTGGTAATAGTTCAAAGGTAAAGCTTCTCTATTGATGTCAAGCTTATAGATAACCTGAGCTTTGTTTTGATCTACCCCAGCATGGTGGAGAGGAACTGACACTCCTAAACTGTACTCTGACTGCCATAGGCCCATCATGGCATACCCCTTTCTCCCACACAAACATAAAAATAATTTTTGTTTCGTTTTGTTTTTAGAGACAGGCTCTCACTATGTAGCCCTGGCTGGCCTGGAACGCAGAGATCTACCTCAAGAGTGCTGGGGTTAATGGTGTGTACTGCCATCTTTCACCTAAAAAAATTACAAAGCTCTCAGTGGTAGAGTGCTTGCTTAGCACCAGTTAAGGAAAGAGGGATGAATGTAACTGGAAAATCTGAGCCAGAATTATTGCTACAAGCAATAGGGCACAATATATACAATTTCCAGGCCAGACATGACCATATAGCAAAACCTTGTCTCAAAATAATACATTAAAATTCATAAGAAAAATCTCCATACATCCCAATTCTGGTACTTCAGTAAGTCAATATTTACCTCAGTTTCATTTCTCCAATGGAAGTATCAGATTGAAACGGACATGACATGACAATGTACACCTATAGTCCCAGAACTTGGGAAATAGAACCTGGGCTACATGAGATCCTTGTCTCAAAAAGCCAAAGGAAAAGAAGGGCTGAGGAGCTGACACAGCAGCTAAGAACACTGGCTGCTCCATCAGAAGACCCAAGTTCAGTTCTCAGCACCTACAAGGCTGTACAACACACACCTGTAACTGCAGTTCCTGTTTCCAGGGGATTGATGCTTTCTATTGGTCTTCGTAGGCAACAGGCACAGAAGCACCACACATAGGCAAAACACTCCAATACAGAAAATAAAAATATTTTTAAGGTTGGGAGGTGGCGGCATTGCTTTTAATCCTAGCACTTACTTGGGAGGCAGAGGCAGACAGATCTCAGGGAATTCAAGGCCAGCCTGGCCTACAGAGTGAATTCTACTGTTTCATAAAGAAACCCTGTCTGGGGGGGAGGGAGAAAGACACCAAAACTAAAACAAAAAACAAAACAAAACAACTTTTAAGGAAGTAAAAGCCAAAGGGCAATGCAGATTCCTGTGGGTTCAAAGCCAGCCAGCCTGCTCTACATAGTTAGACTTTAACTCAAGAAAGAAAAGGAAACCAAACAAAGGGAAAAAAGACCCAACTTAAATAAATTAACAAAGCATTCTCTCTTAGTAACACACACCCAAGTTCAAACTGACTGCAAAGTTAAACGTAACATTAAAGAATCATTTTTTTTCCTTTTGATGAACCCAGGAAACCTTTTACAAGATGACCACCAGCACCTGAGATCAGAAAGGCCAAACTCTACCTTGTACATGCAGTTATTTATAACCAGAAGAAAACTGTGGTGACATTTAATCTATTGAGTGTAGGCCACAACAAACTGGCTGATTTTACATATAATTTAGTTCTCAAACACTTTACAGATGAAACTGCTGAGAGTAAGTTTCTCAAGATTAACTAGTTAAAGGTCAGTTTCCAAAGTTAACATCTTAAAACAGATATTTAATTCTCCTGCAATTAATCTGTCAGGTTATAAAGATTTAAGACTACTACCAAGTCAGCCTTTACCATAGACACTCTTCAGTCTGCAGGTTCTTGGTCGCAGTAAATCAAACACAGGTGTTTGTTATTTGCAACCCAGAATGAAAAACATAAAAACTGCAGGTAGAGGCAGAAGTAACAGAAGCTCGGAGCCATCCTTGGGGGGCTGGAGAAATGGCTCAGAGGTTAAGAGCACTGCCTGTTCTTCCAGAGCTTCAATTCCCAACAACCATCTAGAATGAGATCTGGTACCGTCTCTTGTGTGCAGTGTACATACGCGTGTGTGTGTGTACATACGTGTATGTATGTATATATATATATAAATGAATCTTTAATAAAAAAAATCATCCTTGGTTACACCATGTAGCTTCAACTACACTAGACCTGCCGGGCGATGGTGGCGCACGCCTTTAATCCCAGCACTTGGGAGGCAGAGGCAGGCGGATCTCTGTGAGTTCGAGACCAGCCTGGTCTACAAGAG
>NC_022016.1:54883158-54887402 GCF_000317375.1 Microtus ochrogaster | reverse complement strand
AAAAAAAAAAAACAAAAAACAAAAAAAAACAAACTACACTAGACCTGCCTCAAATTAAAAAGGAAAAATATGAAAATTCTTATGGGTAATAACCTGTTAAATGTAATGGACTGAAACATAAGAACCCAGCAGGGCAGTGGTGGCACACAGCTTTTATCCCAGCACTCTGGGAGGTAGAGGGAGGGGAAGGTCTCTGAGTTTGAGGCAAGTTCCAAAACAGCCAGAAAAACAGAGAAATCCTGTCACAAAAAAACAAGAAAAGAAAAAGAGACATAAGAACTTGAGTATGGCCAAGCGGTGGTGGGGCATGCCTTTAATCCCAGCACTTGGGAGGCAGAGGCAGACAGATCTGGGAGTTCGAACCCAGCCAGGTCTAGGAGAGCTAGTTCCAGGACAGGCAGGACAAGCTACAGAGAGACCCTGTCTCGAGGGAAAAAAAAAAACAAAAAAACAAATCCGAGGACACTGTTGAAATGCAACCAATTGATCTTAAAACCGTAAATGTTTATAATTACTGACCACAGTTTTGATCTTAAAGTCTTAAACGTTTGTATTTACTGACCACAGTTTTGCTTACTGTACTTTAAGACCCTTAATTGCTGTTTTTATAATCTGCCTGTAAAGAAAACCAGTTCTTAAATCCATTCTGTAGAGGCAGAAGCAGGCGGATCTCTGTGAGTTAGAGACCAGCCTGGTCTACAGAGCTAGTTCCAGGACAGGCTCCAAAGCCACAGAGAAACCTTGTCTCAAAAAAAAAAAAAAAAAAAATCATTCTGTAGATACAAGACCTCTTTGCAATGTAAAAATAGTAAAGCCCTTTCATCAATGCCGGGAGATAGAGAACAAATGTAGGCAAATGATCTTTTTCCTTTTATTTCACTTCAGATTAGTATCTGAGTGCCTAAAGGACAAAAGAGACCATCAGACACCCCCCCCCCCAAGTTACAGGTGTTTGTGAGCCACATGATGTGGGTGCTGGGAACCGAATCCCGGTGGAAGAGCAGAAAGTGCTCTTAACCGCTGATCCATCTCTCCACCAGATAATGGTATTTTCACAATGAACTGTCCACAGTATCATTCTGGCCAGAGTCCAACTACTCATTCAATGAGACGGACAGTGGGTTTTCATATCCTTAATAAGATTTGGATATCATAAGATGCTTTAAAACCATGCCTTAACTACAAGTGAGGGTCTGAGTAACAAAACTAAGTCAAGACAGCTCGCTAGTCTGCAAGCAGAGAACAAAGGCCACCTTTCTTAAACTACCTCTACTCAAGCCAAAATTAAAACAAGACCGATTTCTCGTTCATCTCACGCTAAGAAAAAAAAACCAAAACAAAACCAAAACCCTAGGTCCCTTACCTCCCTCTATCATTTCTTCCCACGGTCTCTCTAGCTTACTTTCCCTACTTTTGCATGCTTGCCAAGACACATTTTAAAATAAAGGAGAAAAACCGTCCAGGTCCGCAGCTATTCTTATTCGACAGGCCTGGGGGGAAAACTCGGTTTGAGAAAACCTCAACCTCCATCCGATTGTCTCGTCGCTCCAGCCTCTGAGTAACTTAAAACCGAGTTCCCGCTAAGTCCCGCATCTCTCGCTAGACCGTGCCTGCGGCTGACGAGCATCCCGGCCCTCTCTCCCAGTTCCTCCCGGTTCCGGCCGTCTTTCCCTCCTACACCTCAGGTCAAGGAGCTCTCCACCACTCCACCACGCGCGATCAAAACGGTTTTTTTGTTTTGTTTTTTCTCTTTGGGAAAGCGGGTTCATTTCTGGAAAGATCCGGTCGTTGGCGCGCGGGACAACTACTAGAGGAGGAGGCAGGGTCGGGAAGGGGGCGGGAGCACCGTACTATCCATCAAGCTCCCCGCGCTCGCAGATCGCGAGTCCTCTTCGGGCCTCGTCCAAGGCTCAAAAATCTCCCCTTACACCCTGAGCCGGGGTGGGACTCGTGGGTGCAGGATCTCGAAGGCCAGGTCGAGAAGGGAACTCTCGATGCCCGGGCAGTCCGAGGGGGCGGGAGCAAGAGGAACAAAGCGGCGGACACCTACAGCCAAGACCCGCTTACCTACGGACAAGAGCTGCATGGCGTGAGTGAAAGACGGGTCGAGGGAGTCCTTCTCTGCCATGAGTTCGGGCAGGTACTTATTCTCCGGCTCCATCTTGGCCGCGGCTGTGGCTGACGGGGGCAGCAGCGGGGTCGGCGCGGAACCCACGACAGTCGCGTCGGGACCCGTGGCCGAGGGAGGCAGCAGCGGTGGCGGCTGCGTGGCGGGCGAGGCCCGTACGCCCCCTCTAGGCCCACCTCCGCCTCCCCGGGACCGGTGTGGCAGCGGTGACGGCCGAGTCGGGGTCTGACGCACCGAGGGGTGGACACCTGAAGGGTCCATGGAGCCGCTGCGGCCCGAGGACCGAGTCAGGCGCGCGGCAGGGTCGTCCCGGCGCTGCATCGGGGAGGATGTGTAGCGAGCGAGCGAGGAAGCGACGCGACGGCAGCCGAGGCCCGAGCGGCGGTTGGCGGGGGTGGAAGAGCGGGAGCGACGGCGACCGAAGCCGACCCGAGCGACCCAGCGAGAGAGCACCGGAAATGAGGCGGTGCGCGTGCGCAGGCGTCTACCGGCACCGCCCTTGAGTTTCTCCGCGGAGAACAAAGTCCCCAGTCGGGGCACGGCGCCTGCGCCGACTCAGGACGTAGCCTCCCCGCTCAGGCTTCCAGTTTTTTGCGCCTGCGCGGGCGCCAGCCGCCTTCGTTCGTTTCTTTTTTTTCTTTCCCACGTGACTCGGCGCTAGCGGTACACGTGTCTCCCCCCCCCCGATCCCCACACTCGGGTGGAGGGGGCGGGAGCTGTGGAATGTCTTTGTCTGCGCGCGGGCCCGCGGAGTGTGGGGCCGCGGACCTGTTATTCGTGGGCCACGCCTCCTCCAACGGCCGAGCTTCGGGAGCACCCAGGAAAGACCGAGAGGAATCGGGGGCCCCCACCAGTCAGGAAATGAAAGAACGCTTCTGGGGACCCGGAGAGGGGAAAAGAGGGTTAGAGCAGTGCGAGGCCGGAAGAGAGGGAAAGACTGCCCCAACGGGATGGGAAGATGGGAGCACTGAGAGAGGCTGACCCAAGGAATAAGTGTCGTGGGTGTGAGAAAGGGAAGCCTGGAGGGAGAAATAGAAGACTAAACAAGTAAAAGACTTAGAGAAGTGTCAATCAGAGACGCCAAGGTCGGAAAAAAGGGGCTCCAGACCCAAGCAAGGCACCCAGGAAGTCGTGATACTAAGCTTTCCATTATAGCAGGTTCAAAATTGGCAAGAGAATTCTCGTTAAAAGATGCATTTGGGGTCGGATCAGCAGGTAAATCCGCTTGTCTCCTGAGTTCTATCTCCAGGCCCTAAATGGTAGAAGGAGAGAATCGACCCTCACAAGTTGTCCTCTAACCTCTACCCCCCCCACACACACACTTATATGCATGCACACACGCACACATACACACACTAGCATTCTATGTGTCGTGCCCCACCCCCTTGTGAGGGGGTCGGGTTAAGATGCACCATTGTAGCGTACACGGTACACCTGCGCTGAGAAGGGAGAAACGCAGGAGAATTACCGCAAATTTGAGACAGGTCTGATCTACGCAGGGAGCTCCAGGCCACTTAGGGTATCGGAGGGACTCCCAGTCCCCCCAAAACAAACCAAGGCAGATGACATACCTGCAGTCCTACCCCTGGTGAGATTTAGGCATTTTAGCTTATACGTTTTGTTGCCCTCTGTTTATTCTATAAAAAGATGACCGCAGGCTCAGTCCTTTCATCTCTGTTGGCTGTCTAGTTCTCACACTCCTACAGTAGTCAGTAGGAATGTCAGCCCTGTCTTTGTTGGGTCCTTCATTCTCCTATCATGCCCTGCCTCTGTCCACTGTCTGGCATGACCACACCCTGCTTTTGTGGTACTGGGAATCTAACTTTGGGCTTTGTGTATGCTAGGTAGGTAAGCATTCAAGCAACCTGAACGACATTCTAAGCAAAGTAATATATAATTTTACATAGTTTATGCAGTAACTAGTTCTGCTGACCATTACTGGACCTTTGGAGGGTTATGCTTCATTTTCATAACACAGTATTTTTAATTAAAATTTTTTCATACAATTTATATCTTATTTTTCCATCCCTTAGTTCCTCCCAGATCCTCCCTGTCTTTCTACACACCCAACCTTATATTCTATTTTCTCTCTCTCTTTTTTTTTTTTTTTTTCGAG
>NC_022016.1:54877016-54882490 GCF_000317375.1 Microtus ochrogaster | reverse complement strand
CCAGCCTGAGCTGAATTTTTTAAGATTTATTTGTGTGTGTGTGTGTGTGTGTGTGTGTGTGTGTGTGTGTGTGTGTGCAGGTCCCAATGAAACCAGAAGAGGACATCATCTCATCCCTGGAGCTGACATTACAGAAGATTTTGAGCTACCCAAAGTGCATACCGGGAGTGGAACTCAGACTCTCTGGAAGAGCAGTAATTACTCCATACCACCGAGCCATATCTCCAAGTCCTGGTTTGGTTTTTTGAGACAAACTTCAAGATCATGCTGGCCATGAACTTTCAGTGACCTTCCTGCCTCTGTTTGCTGAGCGTTGAGATTACAGACATGAGTCACCCCCTGGCCTTTTACCTACTCTTTTAGGCACCCCCAAACTCTTCCCCTCAACTGGTTTACTCTGAGGATATCTCTTCACCCTCTAACCATCAGAAACACTGTTTTAGTCAGTGTTCTGTTGCTGTGAAGAGACACCATGACCACAGCAGCGATTATAAAGGGAAACTTTTAACTGGGCCTGGCTTATGGTTTCAGAGGTTTAGGCCATATTGTCATGGCAGGAAGCATGGCAGCACACAAGCAGACATGGTGTTGGAGAGGTAGCTGAGAGTTCAACATCAGGATCTTCAGTCACCAGGAACAGAGAGGGACAGTAGGCCTGGTTTGAGCATCTGAGACCTCAAAGCCCACCCCCAGTGACACACTTTTTCCAACAAGGTCCCACCTCCTGGTGACCAAACATTCAAGCACATGAGTCTATAGGGGCCATCCCTATTCAAACTACCACACCACTCCAGCACAGTATAATTCAGGCGACCCTTACTCTTGTCCTGCCTCCACGCCGGTTCAGAGAGAGAAAAGTAGTTCATGTTGGGGCATCGGACCCCGACAAGTGGTCCAATTTATTTTTTAGTAGAACTTGAGTCCCTTAAAAGGGAAACACCATAGACTCATGTCGTGTACTAAGTTCAGCATGATCTTTTTTTCTTTTTAAAACTTTTTAGCTGTTTATTTTGGTTTTTGGTTTTTTGAGACAGGATTTCTTTTTGTGACAGCCCTAGCTATCCTGGAACTCGCTCTTGTAGACCAGGCTGGCCTCAAACTTGCAGAGATCCGCCTACCTCCGCCTCCTGAGTGCTGGGATTAAAGGCATGTGCCACCACTGCCAGGCTTTAGCTGAGGTTTGTAATATATATCTTTAATCCCAGGACTCTAGAGGTAGAGGCAGGCAGATGTCTTTGAATTTGAGGCCAAACTAGTCTATATGGTGAGTTCCAAGCCAGACAAGTCTTCATAAACCTGTCCAAAAAATGTATTTTATTATGTATATGTGTGCATATGTGTATGCACAAGTGCCTATAGAGTTCAGAAGGGCCCTCTGATTCCTTGGAGCTGGAGCCACAGCATTTGTGAGCCACCCAATGTGGACGATAGGATCTGAACTCCTGTCCTCTGACATCTCTGCAACCTCACGAGCGTTTCCTGACATCTCTGATGGATGACCTATTGCAAGTATCCTAGTTCATGACCGGTTTATCCTCTCGTGGAAGATTTGCCATTGAGTTCTCTATTCTCTAATACATCCTAATGTCTGACCTGTACTCACTTGTCAGACTGTAGCTTTGGTTCTCTGAGATCTCCTTGGCCATCTGGCCAACAATTTTTTCCCTAGGAAAATGAAACAAGGAAGGGGTAGAAATATAGCTTAGTGGTAGGATGTTTGAATGTGTGAGGCTCTGGATTCTATCCCTAGTATGCAGGAGAGAAAGCCAGAGTTCACACCCTCTTTATCTCCACTTGTCAGTTTCTATCTCAACTAGGTAGCTAGTCTGTCAACTAAGCATTTTCCTTATAAGACCCTGTAATGTTCATGTTTCTGTCATGACTGGTGCTTTTTTTGGACAAGGTCTCACTCTGCAGCCCTACCTGGCTTGGAGTTGCAATGTAGATCAGATTGGTCTAGAACTCACAGAAATCAGTCTACCTCTGCCTCTCAGGTGCTAGAACTAAAGGTGTGTGTCACCATACCTAGCTTAAATATTTTTTAATTTTTTTGATTTTATTGTGTGTATGTTTGTGTGTAGTATTGTATACATAAATACAGTACCCACAGAGGCCAGAAGAGGGAATGGGAGCCCCTGCAGCTAGAGTTACAGGAATTGCAAGATGCCTTATGTGGATTCTGAGACTCAAACTTGGGTCTTCTGCTAGAACAATTTGTGCTCTGAATGGTTAAACTGTCTCTCCAGCCCCTAAGACCTATTTTTTGGTTTTTTTTTTTTTTTTTTGGTTTTTTTGAGACAGGGTTTCTCTATGGCTTTGGAGCCTGTCCTGGAACTAGCTCTGTAGACCAGGCTGGTCTCGAACTCACAGAGATCTGCCTGCCTCTGCCTCCCGCGTGCTGGGATTAAAGAAGATCTATTTTTTATTTAGTTATGTGTATATGTGTATATATCTTGGGGTGCCTTTGGAAAATGTAAGACTTTGTTTTGTTTTGTTGAGACAGGGTTTCTCTGTAGCTTTGGAGCCTGTCCTGGAACTAGCTCTTGTAGACCAGGTTGGCCTCAAACTCACAAAGATCCACCCGTCTCTGCCTCCTGAGTGGAAAATGCAAGACTCTTAATTGGCTTTTATTTGATGTCCTAGAATCAGGCAACACCTTATTCCAAAAAATAGAGTGAGTCTTCCCTTCTAAAAGAATGGTCTCTGATAATTGTAATGAAGACTCTCATGTGACAAGAGCTGGAACACAGGTGAAAATGAAGTGCTACAGAGTTCAAGGCAGAAGGCAGATTTTAATCGGGAGAATAAGTTCCAGGAGAGAGGAAGTGTGAACAAATGAGCAGAAATGAAATGTAGGAGCTGCTGTCAGGGAGTGGAAGTAATCCAATTTCAGAGCAGAGCAAATCCCAGAGGAGGTGCCGGGGAGAGGAGGATTTATGGGTCCCCTGCAATTCCTGTGTGCTCCCCCGTCCATGAAAATCCTGGGTGACGGTGTTACAGATGGTTGGCGCGTCCTTGCTCTGTAATAAGATGCCCAGATAGAGAAACCTTGAGCGGAGGTTGATAAAACTTTGATAAAGCCGTGGCTGGGAAGGAGCTGGTGGGGGTTTTTTCAAGACTGACATCACTAGTTATTGCAAATGTCTAACAGAACATCCCGCAATACACTTTACTACATACACAGAACAGAAACTAAGAAGCAGCCCGGCTTTGTGCCTCATCTTTACGAGAGGCCACATGAGTTCCTCTTCCCGGTGAGACCTTAGTTGAGGGGGCTGCTGTTGTACTAACCCCTTAGATATGTGGGGTGGGACTGATAGAAGGGGTTCCCTGGGGCCGGGGAAGCCAGTCTCAGCCCCTGAAACCTAGAGGTCTGAACTTCCCCAGCTTCAGCCGAGGGAAGCCAACTTGAAAAGCCCGCATGTGGAGCAAGGCAAACAAATGCAAACCAGCTGTGGTGGTTTGAATAAGCCGTCCCCTGCAGTCTCAGATCTTCGAATGCGTGGTCCCCAGTTGCTGCTGCTGTTTGGAGAGGCTTAGGAGGTGAGCCTTGTTGGAGGCCGCTAGTCACTGGAGGGGGCTTGGAGACTTCAAAGGACTCCTTCCGTTTCTAGTTCACTCGGCTCTTTCTGCTGTTCCTGCCATCTTGCCTGCCTCGCCTGCGTCCTTGCCACGATGGAGATGGACTCATCCCTCTGGAACCCTAAGCCTAAATGGCCTCTTCCTCCTGAAAACCGCCTTGGTCCTGTGTTTTATCACAGCCATGGAAAACAATCAATGCTTATGCCCACACGCTTAGTGCCTAGCGAAGATTTCGGGGTGCATTTTATTGCCGCGGATCTGAAAGGCCTGCTCTCCAGTCTCCATCCTTTTGACTGGCTTTTACCTAGACTTTGTTTTGGAGGTGGAGAAGTTCCAAAACCCCAGTTTTGTTCTGTTTATTTTTTGTTTTTCCTGCCCTCTTGCCGCCCTTGGTGCAGCTCCTCAGAGGTAGGAGGCAATGAGATTGAAAGCATAGGGATTCCAATGGGATGAGGGTCTGCTGTTGACCTACTGTGTGGATCTGCGCATCGTTTAACTTTCTTCAGCCCCCTCCTCTTTGATCAGAGGGATAATGATGCCCATCTCAGGGCTACCCATGGTCAAAGAGATAGTATCAGTAAAGGGCTAAAATGGGCTGCGGCTGGGAGGCACAGCCAGTAAGTTTACACCATGAGTTGCAGGCTAGCCTGAGCTACATAGCAAGAAAAAGTCTCAAACAGATAAGCAAAACAAATAAACACAAAGGGTTGGAAGGAGAGCTGGAGAGATGGCTCAGAGGTTAAGAGCACTGACTGCTCTTCCAGAGGTCTTGAGTTCAATTCCCAGCAACTACATGGTGATTCACAGCCATCTATAATGAGATCTGGTGCCCTCTTCTGGTCTGCAGGCATACATGGAGGCAGAATGTTGTATACGTTAAAAAAAAAAAAGTTTGGAGATATAGGTGAGTGACAGGACCCTGGGTTCATTCTAAGCACTGCAGCAGGGTGGGGGTAAGGGGACAGTATTGACAGAGGTGCACAAAGAGTTGTGTGCATGCTCAGGGAGAAGGGACCAACCCAACCCCATCTAGGAGTTAGCCAAGTGGGGTGTTTAAGAAGTTGTCAGATAGGATGGGGGCAGGATATTTCCATGTTTTGCCTCCAGAAGAGCTTGGTCCCATGCCAGTATTCCCTTCCAGAATTCTCAGCTCTGGAATTTAGATCAGTAGCTCGAACTTTTGAAATCAAAACCCAGAGAGGCGATTGTATCCTTGTTCATCAGGTGTTTCAGAAGCCCGTCATCATTCCCGGGAGGAATCCAACCACACAGCTATGGTGACTAGCAGTGCAGTTCTGGGGCACAGATGACTTCACGGAGTTTTCTTGTGAAACCTTCCCCATTTCCATCCTGCTACAGTCACTCACCTAGAGAGACTGCTGAGCCAGCTAAACTTCATGACTTGCTCCTTATATGTCTCCCTCATAGACGCCATCTTCAGTAGGGGAAGTGGGCAGAGGCGGGGCATCGGAGGAGAGAGTAAAGGCTTGCACCACTATGCAAGCCTCTTATCTTTATATACATTAAGATATGGAACTATTGGGCTGGGTATGCCCTTCAACCCAGTACCCAGAAGACAGAGGTTGGTGGATCTCTGTGAATTGGAGGCCATCCTGGTCTACATATTGAGTTCCAGAACAGTCAGAGCTATATAGTGAAACCTTGTCTCAAACACACACACAATACTTATTTTAGTTAAGGTTAGTGTCACTGTGATGAAACCATCATGACAAAAGCAACTGGTCAGCCTAATAAACTGGAAAAGGTTTATTTGGTTAACACATGCTGAATTACAGGCTGTTGAGAGAAGCCAAAACAGAAACTCAAACAGAGAGGAACTTGGAAGCAGAAGAAGCCATGGAGGGGTGCTGCTTACTGGTTTGCTGCTCATG
>NC_022016.1:54868222-54875340 GCF_000317375.1 Microtus ochrogaster | reverse complement strand
CATTACAGATGGTTGTGAGCCACCATGTGGTTGCTGGGAATTGAACTCAGGACCTTTGGAAGAGCAGGCAATGTTCTTAACCTCTGAGCCATCTCTCCAGCCACCCCCCCCCCACTTCTCAACAAAGTATAGCAGTTTTTCTTGAAGATTAGGGAGCACTGGGACCAACTATACATTCCAAACCTTTGGCCTGTAGATGGTCACTGCCTTCAGTTCCCCAGACAATCATGTGTCTCCTTGAGCATTTAAATTAGTGACCCTGTTCTAGAGGGCTTGTCCTAGCTGTGGGATCAGGAAATAGACTGAAGTAAGATGCAAGCTGAAGGTAATGGCAGTCAAAAACATCTAGGAAGAAAAATGAGTCCGAATTCAAGTTGAAGACACCTAGACCCAAGAGACACTACCTCTGGGTTTGCTCAGCCTGGGCTCAGCCCAGGGTCAGGGAGAGGACCGGTTTAGGCTTCAGGATATAGGATCCATCTTCTGCCATCAGAACTTTTATTCGAGCTCCATGAGAAGAAAAGGAAAATAGGAAACCAACTGCTGATGATTGATCCAAGAACCAACTGGAATTTCAATGAGACAATACTCCTGAATTTTCCATTGTGGAAAAAGAGCTAAAGATGAGACCATCGTCTTTTTTATGCATGAAATGGACAGTCTAGGAGTATCTTTTTGTTTGAGAAGGTCTTCCTGTGTATCCCTGGCTAGTCTGGAACTTGCTTTGTAGACCAGGCTGGTTTTGAACTCCAGATATCCTCTTGTCTCTGCCTCCAAAGTGCTGGGATTAAATGCATAGGCTACCAAGCCCAGATCACTTATGTATTTTGAAACTGTAACTAAGAACCTGGAACCTTGCTGGCTCAGTCTGTAAAATCTGGAATTACAAGTGTGAACATTCACACCAAGGTTAGAGCATGGAGGTCATTTACATAATTTAGGCAAAGAAAAAAAACCATATATATCTAGTACTTAAAGCAAAGATACTTTCAACAGTATGTGGCAGACACCGTGATGGAAAGTGGGGATACAGTCATGAAGAAGATGACGAACATGGGCTGCTTCACAGAGCTGACAGAGTGGCCTCAAACTCAGTGTGTACCAGAGGCTGGTTTTGAACTCCAGATCCCCCTACCTTGGCCTCCAAAGTGCTGGGGTGATAAATGTGGCGCGGAAGTCCATTCTAAAGGATGAGCTTCCAAAGTACTTTTGAGCAAGGATGACACTTTCAGGACAAAGCTGGACACACCTACCCACAGGAGCTGCTTCAAGACAGCGCTTGTCATCCCCGCCCCCCTTCCCCCCATGTTCACATGCGTGCAACTCCTCACTACATGGGCCTTGCACACTTTCCTAAGCAGGTGCCAGACATTGCTCTCGAGATTTCAGTAAATTGTGCCGTTTTCTCTACAGGGAAAACCAACACCAAGTAAACAAACAGGGTAGAAATTTTTAGGAAGGCAATATAAGCAGTGAGCGGTGGCAGAGTGACTGCGAAGATGTGGGATTGGATAGCTTAGGTAGGGTGGTCCAGGAACATCTCCGAGGGGTCCTGATGGAGAAGCATGCAGGAAGGATATGCTGAAGAAAAGAAATAGTGTGTGCAGGAGCTCTGAAGCAGGAACTGGGTTGAGTGGGTCAGAAATAAGAAAATATAAGGGCTGGAGAGATAGCTCAGTGGTTAAGAACACTGACTACCCTTCAGATGGACCTAGGTTCAATTCCCAGTGGGTCACAATCATTTGTAACTCCGGTTCTAGTTGATGTACTAGTCCAGTTTATCTGATGCCCTCTTCTGGCCTCTGAAAGTACCAGGCATGAACATAGTATATTTAGATGCAAAAAAAAAAAAATACATAAAAAAGAGGAAGAAAAAGAAGTAAAATATGTAGCTGGGAATTCAGTGAGCACAAGGGGGCAGCTGACAGCAATGAGGTAAATGAAATCGCTAGAGTCGAATCGTGTGGTCTTGCAGGCTGTGTGAAAGACTATCCTTGACTGTAGTGAAGAAAATGAATCAAGACGATCAACTGGGCAGCTGTTATTGAGCGTGTGATACGTGCCAGGAAGGGAGCTGGATGCTACAAATACAGTGGTGAAATTAAACACTATGTGGGATCTTGTCCTCAGGTGACTGATGGCAATGGGGACACAGGTAAGAAAACTGGCAACTGAGAATCAGTCAGTTTGGTAAACACTAGAGTAAGAGTAAGGGCAGGGCTCTGGAGAAATGGCTCCGCTCTTAGGAACACTTGATGCTTTTGCAGAGGACTTAAGTTGAGTTCCCAGCTCCCAAATGACGGCTTGCAGCTCCAGTTCCTGGGAATCAGGTGCCCTCTCCTGGCTGCTGCAGGTACTACATACTGCAAACACTCATAAGACCAAACAAACAAACAAACAAAAAACAAAAACAAAAAACCCATGGAGCTGGTACCAGGTGGTAGTGGTGCATGCCTTTAATCCCAGCACTCAGGAGGCAGAGGCAGGCGGATCTCTGTGAGTTCAAGGCCAGCCCGGTCTACAAGAGCTAGTTCCAGGACAGGCTCCAAAGCTACAAAGAAATCCTGTTTTGAAAAAAAAAAAGTAGGGTGTGTGTGTGTGTGTGTGTGTGTGTGTGTGTGTGTGTGTGTGTGTGTGAAGGACAGGTATTTAGCAGTATAGAGGAGAATTGCCTAACCGGGTCATCAGCACATCAGCATGCAGAAGCGCTTCCTGGAGATGACGTCATTCAAGGGGATCATGAGGGGACTCGGGAGAAGTATATTCAGAGCATCAAGAGAAAGATCGGAAACTAGACACAGTGACACAGGCCTGTGAGCCCAGTATTTGGGATGCTGAGGCTTAAGGATAGTGATTCCAAGGCTTGCCTGGACTGCGTAGTGAGTTGGATGCCAGCCCAAGCAACTTAGCAAGACCTTGTCTGGAAAACAAAAAGGAGGAGCTGAAGAGACAGCTCCACCGCAGAAAACCCTGGCCCTCAAGCTGGGCACCCTGAGTTTCATCCTCAGGAGCCAGGTGGGAGGGGCAGAGAACTGACTCCCACAGGTCATCTTCTGGCCGCCACACGCGCAAGACAGCACTCATGCGCCCCCACAAGCCCACTGCTTCACCCGTGCTGCCGCTACCGCTGAGTACATTCTTAGGCCTTTTTGCTCCATTGTGTGTGTGTCTGCATGGGTTTCAATGTGCAAGTGTGTGTCCGTAGGTACTAAATAAAATGTAACTGAAACATTTTTTAGAGGTTGCTGGGGAGATGACTAGGTTGGTAGCGTCTTCTCTGCAAGCATGAGGGCCTGAATTCAATCCCCACCATCCACAGGAAAGCCTAGCAGGGGGAAACACACCTGCTACTTCAGCATTGGGGAGGCAGGGCAGAAAAACCCTTACGGGGCTTGCTGGCCAGCCGGTCTGTGCAGACCCGTGAGCCTCAGGTTCACTAAGATCGCTGGAAAGATACCTAGTGTCGGCCTCTAGTCTCCGGGCCCACACACACACACTTGCCTGTACACCCACCCCCACACGGTCGCACACTGGCACATGAACACACTCCGTATGGACACATACATGCATACAGAAACCCATGTGGATGCAGACAAGAATGGAATGAAAAGGCCTGAGAATGTACTCACTGGCAGCGGCAGCATGGGTGAGGCTGTGGCTTTCATTCCCAGTACCCAAGGGGATAAAAAGGGAAGACATCAAACAGGATAGGGCTTGAAGGGGACAGAGAACCTGGCCAGCGCGAGGAGCTTGAGCAGCTCAGCGTGTCTGGGTCTGAAGGATAGCCCTTCTATTTAAAAGCAAATCCACTTAAGTTGATTTTATTTCCTTTTTATAAGCCTCCTGAGCGTGCACAGGAAAGCCATTCAAAGGTTTCTCGGCAGCCGAATGATGGTTCAGGGCCTGCCCAGCTCTCGCCTGCTTTTCCCTAATCTCCTCAAGTCAGTCTTAATAACCATCCGTCCTGTCGGAGCCTCCAGCCTGACACCAGACTCTATGTAAGAAAGCAAAAACACGCCGGCTGAACAACACCTCCATTCTCGCCTAATCCGATGAAGGGGAGCACAGGCAGGAAAGTGAAGACATTACTGCTCCCAGTGTTGAAAACGGCCTGCCTGGAAACTGCCTGAGTCTCCCTAGAGCTTCTGAAGATCCAGGACCACAGTGCCAGGCGATGCTACGGGAAGGCTTGAAAATAAATTTATTTTTGCACACGCTCGAGTACGGCTTGCACGCACGTGCACATGTGTACACACACAAACATACTATGTCATATATGTGGAGGTCAGGGGAAAACGTGTGAGAGAAGACAACTTGTCCCAAGACAAGCTTATCATAGTTGTGATTCTGAGGTGTGTGACCCCCCCATCCCCACAAAGAGTTGATCAGTTTATAATCTGACTGGAAAACTAGACGATCCACAGGCCAAGGAAGGAAGGGATGGGCTGAAGCCCCCTCTAAATCACTGCTCCTGAACCTAACACTTCACCTCCCCACGACATCCCTGGCTCATCATCATGGTGCTTCCTCTTCATGGGATGTACATGGATGACCACTCACGTACAAAGAGCGGAGAAAGAATCTGTCCACTTCCTAGTATTCGGCAGACAAGGAAGGGCTTTGGTCACGACACCTGCCCTGATCAGGTGCCGGTGCATCAACACAGGTGTGGGATAGAGGGATAGACACGGTCACACTCAGCTAGAGGATCCAGTCCAGCTTCATGTCCTCTTCCAGCGCGATATGACGTCACCGACGCTGGGTATTGTGGCTTCAAACGTGCCGTGAGTACCGGCAGCCCCAGCAGCCTTTGGATTCGGGCCAGGGTGATTATGGAGCCGGCAGAGCTGTCGCCTGTACTACAGTCCATACTCATTCTGGGCAGGATTTGCCTGAGGGGCTCCGTGGAGTCACGTGGCTTAGGCAGCCATCTCAACTGGGGTTGGCCAGCCTGGCACTCATTTCTGAGATACTCGGTAGCTGGTTTTGAGCAGGCAGGTAACGAGCTAGACCAGGCTAGCCCAGAACCCATAGATATCTACCTGCCTCTGCCTCTCCCGTGCTGGGATTAAAGAAATATACCACCACAACTGGGTTGCTTTTGTGAAATTTTAAAAATGGATATTTGAACACTGTAATGTTGTGGCTCTGAAAAATCACCTATTTTTCTGTTTTGTCTTTTATCTGCTTTCTGACTCGAGGACATTATTTTATTCGCTGTGTAACCAATTTAAGAATTTAAAATACAAGATTTAGCCATAATCCCCTAAAATTATATGAAGTGGTACATTCTGGCTCCTACTGTAAAATTTGGTATGCTTTTTTAATCCCGTAATTTCCTTATGCAACACTTTCAATAGCCTACAAGCTGTACTTATAATTCATAAACGCTTTAGTCAGCCTTAATGAACTGATTAATTATGAAACTATTGAATTACTATGCTAAAACTCAAATCAAGCAATTAAGAGTCCTTTCTTGGCTGGTTGTGGTGACACACAACTTAAATCCCAGCACACAGGAGGCAGAGGCAGGTAGATCCCCATGAATTTGAGAGAAGCCTGGTCTACAGCGTGAGTTCCAGGATAGCCAGGACTACACAGAGAAACCCTGTCTCAAGAAACAAAACAAACTAAAGAAAATGGAGAAACTAAGTGTGATGGCAAACATCCGTATCCCAGCCAGCACTAGAAGGGTGGACACAGAGGGGTCAGGAATCCAAGGTCAGCTACATAGTCCCAGATCAGCCTGGACGACCCCATATGAAGACAAACACCAAAAGACATTCTGGAGTCTTTTTTTTCTAGTGAAATCTTTTCTGTTTGTTTTTCTGTTTTTGCTTTTTCAAAGGCATGATTTTTCTATGTAACAGTCCTAACTGTCCTGGAACTTGTTTTGTAGACCTGGCTGGCCTCAAAGTCATTGAGATCCACCTGCCTCTGCTTCCCAAATGCTGGGATTAAAGGCGTGCTCCACCACAGCCCAGTTGAAAGACAGTAAATTACATGCAATGGTGCCTGAAGACACCGCAAGGGGGAGACAGAGCCCCTTGGAGTATAGGTGATTGCGAGCTGCTGCGTGGGTGCTGGGAACAGAACCTGGGTCTTTGATTCCCCCCCCCCCCGCCCCAATAATGGCTTTTTCTGTCCTTGCAACTTTCTGTTCAGTGGGTTTGGAGAGCCTGTGTCCCAAAGGAGCAAGGCTTCTTTCAGGGAAGGCGCATATTAAACTGGTTCTATCTGTTTTGTGAGCTCAAACTTCCCCCTGTTAACTTGGACTCATCATACTACTGCGCCGACTGTAGAAAAGGAGTTTACAGTATTGGCTGGAGTGGTCGGTCCTTGTCATCGTGCAGAAATTAGATTGCAACTATCAAAAGGGACAAAAAGAACTGTCAGTTTCCAGTGGCTCCACCAGGGAGTCTCTTAGTGTTCCTGTTTCTAATAACTATTGGTATAAAAGCTGTAGCAAAGCAATAAAGAAGGGACCACTAACAGCTTGAATACCACAGAAATGAAGGTCAGGTCTTCTTAACCAAGCAAAGGGCCATTATAGCACCGTGTTGGCAGTGCTGAAGGGAACATGGCTCTGTTGAGGAAGAAGGCAGCCGTCAGTACCCTTTCAGCCTCATTGCCACTCACGGAGGCAGGGTGGATAGTTCTGCAGATGCCTTTTAATTGTTTGGCTTTTCATTTCTGGTTATGTATTACGTAACTAGAAATGGGTTTTAATATGTGGCCCAAGATGTCCTTGGACTCTCAATCCTCCTGCTTCAAACTCCTATATACTGGGATTCGCAGTTCTATGGACAACATACTTTTCTTTCCCTCTCTCTCCACAATTTTCCTGCTATCCGATATGAAAAGCATTAGCAGTGGCTAATTTTACTGTTTAGATTCCAAGTGGAAGGCTACATACACTGAAATCTCTTGACTTTGATGTCGTTGATAGTTGATAGTCGAGGACTTTGTGCCCGTCTTTGTCATCTCTCCCAACCCCTGCCCATTTTCTGACCTTGTCTGTCTCCTGCCCCAAGAAGAGAGTCTCCATGGGCTTATCCACTGCTCTTGGATTTGGTCAAAGAAAGGACCAGTATATTGGTATACAAGAAAAGTGAGAG